>NC_091994.1:102338812-102659832 GCF_044704955.1 Pristiophorus japonicus
ATAGTTCGGAAGGATATTAGCTTGGATGATGTGGAATCTATATGGGTAGAGCTGCAGAATACCAAAGGACAAAAAACGTTAGTGGGAGTTGTGTACAGACCTCCAAACAGTAGTAGTGATGTTGGGGAGGGCATCAAACATGAAATTAGGGGTGCGTGCAATAAAGGTGCAGCAGTTATAATGGGTGACTTTAATATGCACATAGATTGGGTTAACCAAACTGGAAGCAATACGGTAGAGGAGGATTTCCTGGAGTGCATAAGGGATGGTTTTTTAGACCAATATGTCGAGGAACCAACTAGGGGGGAGGCCATCTTAGACTGGGTGTTGTGTAATGAGAGAGGATTAATTGGCAATCTCGTTGTGCGAGGCCCCTTGGTGAAGAGTGACCATAATATGGTGGAATTCTGCATTAGGATGGAGAATGAAATAGTTAATTCAGAGACCATGGTCCAGAACTTAAAGAAGGGTAACTTTGAAGGTATGAGGCGTGAATTGGCTAGGATAGATTGGCGAATGATACTGAAGGGGTTGACTGTGGATGGGCAATGGCAGACATTTAGAGACCGCATGGATGAACTACAACAATTGTACATTCCTGTCTGTCGTAAAAATAAAAAAGGGAAGGTGGCTCAACCGTGGCTATCAAGGGAAATCAGGGATAGCATTAAAGCCAAGGAAGTGGCATACAAATTGGCCAGAAATAGCAGAGAACCCGGGGACTGGGAGAAATTTAGAACTCAGCAGAGGAGGACAAAGGGTTTGATTAGGGCAGGGAAAATGGAGTACGAGAAGAAACTTGCAGGGAACATTAAGACGGATTGCAAAAGTTTCTATAGATATGTAAAGAGAAAAAGGTTAGTAAAGACAAACGTAGGTCCCCTGCAGTCAGAATCAGGGGAAGTCATAACGGGGAACAAAGAAATGGCGGACCAATTGAACAAGTACTTTGGTTCGGTATTCACTGAGGAGGACACAAACAACCTTCCGGATATAAAAGGGGTCGGAGGGTCTAGTAAGGAGGAGGAACTGAGGGAAATCTTTATTAGTCGGGAAATTGTGTTGGGGAAATTGATGGGATTGAAGGCCGATAAATCCCCAGGGCCTGATGGACTGCATCCCAGAGTACTTAAGGAGGTGGCCTTGGAAATAGTGGATGCATTGACAGTCATTTTCCAACATTCCATTGACTCTGGATCAGTTCCTATGAAGTGGAGGGTAGCCAATGTAACCCCACTTTTTAAAAAAGGAGGGAGAGAGAAAACAGGGAATTACAGACCGGTCAGCCTGACATCGGTAGTGGGTAAAATGATGGAATCAATTATTAAGGATGTCATAGCAGTGCATTTGGAAAGAGGTAATATGATAGGTCCAAGTCAGCATGGATTTGTGAAAGGGAAATCATGCTTGACAAATCTTCTGGAATTTTTTGAGGATGTTTCCAGTAGAGTGGACAAGGGAGAACCAGTTGATGTGGTATATTTGGACTTTCAGAAGGCTTTCGACAAGGTCCCACACAAGAGATTAATGTGCAAAGTTAAAGCACATGGGATTGGGGGTAGTGTGCTGACATGGATTGAGAACTGGTTGTCCGACAGGAAGCAAAGAGTAGGAGTAAATGGGGACTTTTCAGAATGGCAGGCAGTGACTAGTGGGGTACCGCAAGGTTCTGTGCTGGGGCCCCAGCTGTTTACACTGTACATTAATGATTTAGACGAGGGGATTAAATGTAGTATCTCCAAATTTGCGGATGACACTAAGTTGGGTGGCAGTGTGAGCTGCAAGGAGGATTCTATGAGGCTGCAGAGCGACTTGGATAGGTTAGGTGAGTGGGCAAATGCATGGCAGATGAAGTATAATGTGGATAAATGTGAGGTTATCCACTTTGGTGGTAAAAACAGAGAGACAGACTATTATCTGAATGGTGACAGATTAGGAAAAGGGGAGGTGCAAAGAGACCTGGGTGTCATGGTACATCAGTCATTGAAGGTTGGCATGCAGGTACAGCAGGCGGTTAAGAAAGCAAATGGCATGTTGGCCTTCATAGCGAGGGGATTTGAGTACAAGGGCAGGGAGGTGTTGCTACAATTGTACAGGGCCTTGGTGAGGCCACACCTGGAGTATTGTGTACAGTTTTGGTCTCCTAACCTGAGGAAGGACATTCTTGCTATTGAGGGAGTGCAGCGAAGGTTCACCAGACTGATTCCCGGGATGGCGGGACTGACCTATCAAGAAAGACTGGATCAACTGGGCTTGTATTCACTGGAGTTCAGAAGAATGAGAGGGGATCTCATAGAAACGTTTAAAATTCTGACGGGGTTAGACAGGTTAGATGCAGGAAGAATGTTCCCAATGTTGGGGAAGTCCAGAACCAGGGGACACAGTCTAAGGATAAGGGGGAAGCCATTTAGGACCGAGATGAGGAGGAATTTCTTCACCCAGAGAGTGGTGAACCTGTGGAATTCTCCACCACAGAAAGTTGTTGAAGCCAATTCACTAAATATATTCAAAAAGGAGTTAGATGAAGTCCTTACTACTAGGGGAATCAAGGGGTATGGTGTGAAAGCAGGAATGGGGTACTGAAGTTGCATGTTCAGCCATGAACTCATTGAATGGAGGTGCAAGCTAGAAGGGCCGAATGGCCTACTCCTGCACCTATTTTCTATGTTTCTATGTTTCTAATTCCAGAAGGCATTCGATAAGGTGCCACATAAAAGGTTACTGCACAAGATAAGAGCTCACAGGGTTGGGGGTAATATATTAGCATGGATAGAGGATTGGCTAACTAACAGAAAACAGAGAGTCAGGATAAATGGGTCATTTTCATGTTGACAAACTGTAACTACTGGGGTGCCACAGGGATCAGTGCTGGGGCATCAACTTTACAATCTAAATTAATGACAAATTTGCTGATGATACATAAGAACATAAGAATGAGGAACAGGAGTAGGCCATCGAGCCCCTTGAGCCTGCTCCGCCATTCAACAAGATCATGGCTGATCTGGCTGTGGACTCAGCTCCACTTACCCGCCCGCTCCCCGTAACCCTTAATTCCCTATTGGTTAAACATCTATCTATCTGTGATTTTAATACATTCAATGAGCTAGCCTCAACTGCTTCCTTGGGCAGAGAATTCCAAAGATTCACAACCCTCTGGGAGAAGAAATTCCTTCTCAACTCGATTTTAAATTGTCTCCCCCGTATTTTGAGGCTGTGCCCCCTAGTTCTAGTCTCCCCGACCAGTGGAAACAACCTCTCTGCCTCTATCTTGTCTATCCCTTTCATTATTTTAAATGTTTCTATAAGATCACCCCTCATCCTTCTGAACTCCAACGAGTAAAGATCCAGTCTACTCAATCTATCATCATAAGGTAACCCCCTCATCTCCGGAATCAGCCTGGTGAATCGTCTCTGTACCCCCTCCAAAGCTAGTATATCCTTCCTTAAGTAAGGTGACCAAAACTGCACGCAGTACTCCAGGTGTGGCCTCACCAATACCCTATACAGTTGCAGCAGGACCTCCCTGCTTTTGTACTCCATCCCTCTTGCAATGAAGGCCAACACTCCATTCGCCATCCTGATTACCTGCTGCACCTGCAAACTAACTTTTTGGGTTTCATGCACAAGGACCCAGGAGGCTGGTCTGTCGGTCGCCTTCCTATCCCTCGACCAAGAGAAGGCGTTCGACAGGGTGGATCACGACTATCTGCTCGGAACTCTGCGCGCTTTCGGGTTCGGGACGCATTTCGTCGCCCGGATCCGACTTTTGTACGCCGCCGCGGAGTGTCTGATTAAGGTTAACGGGTCCTTGACGGCGCCCCTTCGCTTTAGGAGAGGGGTGCGCCAGGGATGCCCCATGTCCGGCCAGTTATACGCCGTTTGCGTGGAGCCTTTCCTGCGCCTCTTGCGGACGAGGTTGACGGGACTGGCTCTGCAAGGGCCGGGCGTGGAGGTCGTCCTCTCGGCTTACGCCGATGACGTGCTCCTCGCGGTAGAGGATCCCGCTGACCTGCGGAGGATGCGTGAGTGCCAGGAGATTTACTCGGCCGCGTCCTCCGCCAGGATCAACTGGGAGAAATGTTCCGGACTCCTGGTGGGTCAGTGGCGGGTGGACTCCCTGCCGGAGGAGCTCAGGCCTTTTGCCTGGAGCACGACCCATCTCCTCTATCTGGGAGTCTACCTTAGCCCCGACGAGGGAGCCTGGCCGGCGAACTGGCAGGAGCTGGAGGCCAAGGTCGCCGCTCGCCTGGGGCGCTGGACAGGACTGCTCCGAGTGCTGTCCTACAGGGGTCGAGCGCTAGTCATAAACCAGCTGGTGGCCGCAATGCTGTGGTACCGGCTGGTCACTTTGACCCCTCCCCCTGCGTTTGTCGCCAAGATACAGAAGAAGCTGGTGGACTTCTTCTGGAACAACAGGAAGCACTGGGTCTCTGCCGCGGTCTTGAGTCTCCCGCTTGAGGAGGGCGGTCAGTCGTTGGTGTGCGTCAGCGCCCAGCTCGCGACTTTCCGTCTTCAGACCCTGCAGAGATACCTTTACGTCGAGCCCCCTCCTAGGTGGTGTGCTCTGGCGAGGTATTTCTTCCGCCAGCAGCTCGACCTCAATTATGACACGCAGCTCCTGTTTGTGAACTTGGGGGGTGCCAGGACCGCCCTCCGGGAGCTGCCTGTCTTTTACAGGGAACTCATCAGGGTCTGGAACAAAGTCTCCACCAAGCGCAGCTCTCCGCCGGCTGGAGTGGCGGCCGTCCTGCAGGAGCCGCTGCTCGGGAATCCGTACCTCCACGGCCGAGGCTTCATGTGGCGGTCGGAAGAGAGGGCTGTGGCTGGTGAGGTGACCAGGGTCAGGGACCTGCTCGATGGCGGAGGAGCGGGCTGGATGGCGCCAGACACGCTGGCGCGGCGCCTAAACTCTGCCAACGTCCGCCACGCGGCCGATGCCATCGAGTCGCTAAAAACAGCTCTGGGCCCTGACTCCGTTAGGTGCATCGAGGAGGCTCAAGCACGTGGGGAGATCCCGTCCGAACTGACCCCCGTCCGGACGGAATTCCTCATCGGCGCCAAACCCCGGAACCTCCCTCGGGGGCCGGCGCCTCACAACTTGAGCCGCCTCGGGGAAATCCCCTCCGTGCCTTTCAGTTCCGCGCGGAGGGGTTTCCTGTACGGGCTGCTCCTGCACACCCTCAACTTTGCCATCCTCGCCGGCCGTCCGGACACGCCATGGCGTACCATCTTGCCGTCCGGAGGAGGCGGGGGTCCCCGATGGAGGGCACTCTACGCAGGGGTCCTCCCACTATTCATCGGGGACTTGGCCTGGAGGGTGGTGCACGGAGCAGTGCCGTGCAACAAATTTTTAAGCCGGTTCACGGACTCCCAGGCCGCCTGCAATTTCTGCGGTCTGGAGGAGTCCGTGTTCCATGTTTTTATTGAATGCACGAGGTTGCAGCCCCTGTTCCACTATTTGAAGGGGCTGCTCCTGAAATTCTGGCTGCACTTCAGTCCCACTCTCCTGATCTTTGGGCACCCTGTGCGGAGGGGAGCGGGTAGGTCCGAAGGCCTCCTCGTAGGACTGCTCCTGGGCACGGCCAAGGGTGCCATCAGCCGGTCCAGGCAGCGGGCGGTCGAGGGGGTCGTTCAACCTGACTGCCTGCCTCTCTTCCGCTCTTACATCCGGTCCAGGGTGTCCTTGGAGATGGAGCACGCGGTGTCCACCGGTACGCTCGCGGCCTTCCGCGAGAGGTGGGCACCGGAGGGACTGGAGTGCATCATCACGCCCGGCAACCAAATTTTAATTTGATTTTACGTTTTAAAGTTTAATTTGTTTTAATTGCCGGTGCTTTTAGTGTCCCCTTCCCTTTTATAGGGGGCACCGGAGAAATTGTGATTTTAGTGCCCAAAAAAAAAAAAAAAAACACAAAAAAAAAAACCAAAAAAAGGAAAAAAGGGCCTTGTAAATGTCTGGTGTGTCACCCAGGTCGGGTGGCACAGTTTAATGTTTATGTTTTGCAGGTAGACTCTAAAAGAGCTTCATGCACAAGGACCCAGGAGGCTGGTCTGTCGGTCGCCTTCCTATCCCTCGACCAAGAGAAGGCGTTCGACAGGGTGGATCACGACTATCTGCTCGGAACTCTGCGCGCTTTCGGGTTCGGGACGCATTTCGTCGCCCGGATCCGACTTTTGTACGCCGCCGCGGAGTGTCTGATTAAGGTTAACGGGTCCTTGACGGCGCCCCTTCGCTTTAGGAGAGGGGTGCGCCAGGGATGCCCCATGTCCGGCCAGTTATACGCCGTTTGCGTGGAGCCTTTCCTGCGCCTCTTGCGGACGAGGTTGACGGGACTGGCTCTGCAAGGGCCGGGCGTGGAGGTCGTCCTCTCGGCTTACGCCGATGACGTGCTCCTCGCGATAGAGGATCCCGCTGACCTGCGGAGGATGCGTGAGTGCCAGGAGATTTACTCGGCCGCGTCCTCCGCCAGGATCAACTGGGAGAAATGTTCCGGACTCCTGGTGGGTCAGTGGCGGGTGGACTCCCTGCCGGAGGAGCTCAGGCCTTTTGCCTGGAGCACGACCCATCTCCTCTATCTGGGAGTCTACCTTAGCCCCGACGAGGGAGCCTGGCCGGCGAACTGGCAGGAGCTGGAGGCCAAGGTCGCCGCTCGCCTAGGGCGCTGGACAGGACTGCTCCGAGTGCTGTCCTACAGGGGTCGAGCGCTAGTCATAAACCAGCTGGTGGCCGCAATGCTGTGGTACCGGCTGGTCACTTTGACCCCTCCCCCTGCGTTTGTCGCCAAGATACAGAAGAAGCTGGTGGACTTCTTCTGGAACAACAGGAAGCACTGGGTCTCTGCCGCGGTCTTGAGTCTCCCGCTTGAGGAGGGCGGTCAGTCGTTGGTGTGCGTCAGCGCCCAGCTCGCGACTTTCCGTCTTCAGACCCTGCAGAGATACCTTTACGTCGAGCCCCCTCCTAGGTGGTGTGCTCTGGCGAGGTATTTCTTCCGCCAGCAGCTCGACCTCAATTATGACACGCAGCTCCTGTTTGTGAACTTGGGGGGTGCCAGGACCGCCCTCCGGGAGCTGCCTGTCTTTTACAGGGAACTCATCAGGGTCTGGAACAAAGTCTCCACCAAGCGCAGCTCTCCGCCGGCTGGAGTGGCGGCCGTCCTGCAGGAACCGCTGCTCGGGAATCCATACCTCCACGGCCGAGGCTTTATGTGGCGGTCGGAAGAGAGGGCTGTGGCTGGTGAGGTGACCAGGGTCAGGGACCTGCTCGATGGCGGAGGAGCGGGCTGGATGGCGCCAGACACGCTGGCGCGGCGCCTAAATTCTGCCAACGTCCGCCACGCGGCCGATGCCATCGAGTCGCTAAAAACAGCTCTGGGCCCTGACTCCGTTAGGTGCATCGAGGAGGCTCAAGCACGTGGGGAGATCCCGTCCGAACTGACCCCCGTCCGGACGGAATTCCTCATCGGCGCCAAACCCCGGAACCTCCCTCGGGGGCCGGCGCCTCACAACTTGAGCCGCCTCGGGGAAATCCCCTCCGTGCCTTTCAGTTCCGCGCGGAGGGGTTTCCTGTACGGGCTGCTCCTGCACACCCTCAACTTTGCCATCCTCGCCGGCCGTCCGGACACGCCATGGCGTACCATCTTGCCGTCCGGAGGAGGCGGGGGTCCCCGATGGAGGGCACTCTACGCAGGGGTCCTCCCACTATTCATCGGGGACTTGGCCTGGAGGGTGGTGCACGGAGCAGTGCCGTGCAACAAATTTTTAAGCCGGTTCACGGACTCCCAGGCCGCCTGCAATTTCTGCGGTCTGGAGGAGTCCGTGTTCCATGTTTTTATTGAATGCACAAGGTTGCAGCCCCTGTTCCACTATTTGAAGGGGCTGCTCCTGAAATTCTGGCTGCACTTCAGTCCCACTCTCCTGATCTTTGGGCACCCTGTGCGGAGGGGAGCGGGTAGGTCCGAAGGCCTCCTCGTAGGACTGCTCCTGGGCACGGCCAAGGGTGCCATCAGCCGGTCCAGGCAGCGGGCGGTCGAGGGGGTCGTTCAACCTGACTGCCTGCCTCTCTTCCGCTCTTACATCCGGTCCAGGGTGTCCTTGGAGATGGAGCACGCGGTGTCCACCGGTACGCTCGCGGCCTTCCGCGAGAGGTGGGCACCGGAGGGACTGGAGTGCATCATCACGCCCGGCAACCAAATTTTAATTTGATTTTACGTTTTAAAGTTTAATTTGTTTTAATTGCCGGTGCTTTGTGTGTCCCCCTCCCCTTTTATAGGGGGCACTGGAAAAATTTGATTTTAGCGCCCCAAAAAAACCACAAAAAAAAAGGGGGGCCTTGAAAATGTCTGCTGTGTCACCCAGGTCGGGTGGCATGGTTTTAATGTTTATGTTTTTGCAGGTAAACTCAAAAGAGTTTCATGCACAAGGACCCAGGAGGCTGGTCTGTCGGTCGCCTTCCTATCCCTCGACCAAGAGAAGGCGTTCGACAGGGTGGATCACGACTATCTGCTCGGAACTCTGCGCGCTTTCAGGTTCGGGACGCATTTCGTCGCCCGGATCCGACTTTTGTACGCCGCCGCGGAGTGTCTGATTAAGGTTAACGGGTCCTTGACAGCGCCCCTTCGCTTTAGGAGAGGGGTGCGCCAGGGATGCCCCATGTCCGGCCAGTTATACGCTGTTTGCGTGGAGCCTTTCCTGCGCCTCTTGCGGACGAGGTTGACGGAACTGGCTCTGCAAGGGCCGGGCGTGGAGGTCGTCCTCTCGGCTTACGCCGATGACGTGCTCCTCGCGGTAGAGGATCCCGCTGACCTGCGGAGGATGCGTGAGTGCCAGGAGATTTACTCGGCCGCGTCCTCCGCCAGGATCAACTGGGAGAAATGTTCCGGACTCCTGGTGGGTCAGTGGCGGGTGGACTCCCTGCCGGAGGAGCTCAGGCCTTTTGCCTGGAGCACGACCCATCTCCTCTATCTGGGAGTCTACCTTAGCCCCGACGAGGGAGCCTGGCCGGCGAACTGGCAGGAGCTGGAGGCCAAGGTCGCCGCTCGCCTAGGGCGCTGGACAGGACTGCTCCGAGTGCTGTCCTACAGGGGTCGAGCGCTAGTCATAAACCAGCTGGTGGCCGCAATGTTGTGGTACCGGCTGGTCACTTTGACCCCTCCCCCTGCGTTTGTCGCCAAGATACAGAAGAAGCTGGTGGACTTCTTCTGGAACAACAGGAAGCACTGGGTCTCTGCTGCGGTCTTGAGTCTCCCGCTTGAGGAGGGCGGTCAGTCGTTGGTGTGCGTCAGCGCCCAGCTCGCGACTTTCCGTCTTCAGACCCTGCAGAGATACCTTTACGTCGAGCCCCCTCCTAGGTGGTGTGCTCTGGCGAGGTATTTCTTCCGCCAGCAGCGCGACCTCAACTATGACACGCAGCTCCTGTTTGTGAACTTGGGGGGTGCCAGGACCGCCCTCCGGGAGCTGCCTGTCTTTTACAGGGAACTCATCAGGGTCTGGAACAAAGTCTCCACCAAGCGCAGCTCTCCGCCGGCTGGAGTGGCGGCCGTCCTGCAGGAGCCGCTGCTTGGGAATCCGTACCTCCACGACCGAGGTTTTATGTGGCGGTCGGAAGAGAGGGCTGTGGCTGGTGAGGTGACCAAGGTCAGGGACCTGCTCGATGGCGGAGGAGCGGGCTGGATGGCGCCAGACACGCTGGCGCGGCGCCTAAATTCTGCCAACGTCCGCCACGCGGCCGATGCCATCGAGTCGCTAAAAACAGCTCTGGGCCCTGACTCCGTTAGGTGCATCGAGGAGGCTCAAGCACGTGGGGAGATCCCGTCCGAACTGACCCCCGTCCGGACGGAATTCCTCATCGGCGCCAAACCCCGGAACCTCCCTCGGGGGCCGGCGCCTCACAACTTGAGCCGCCTCGGGGAAATCCCCTCCGTGCCTTTCAGTTCCGCGCGGAGGGGTTTCCTGTACGGGCTGCTCCTGCACACTCTCAACTTTGCCATCCTCGCCGGCCGTCCGGACACGCCATGGCGTACCATCTTGCCGTCCGGAGGAGGCGGGGGTCCCCGATGGAGGGCACTCTACGCAGGGGTCCTCCCACTATTCATCGGGGACTTGGCCTGGAGGGTGGTGCACAGAGCAGTGCCGTGCAACAAATTTTTACGCCGGTTCACGGACTCTCAGGCCGCCTGCAATTTCTGCGGTCTGGAAGAGTCCGTGTTCCATGTTTTTATGGAATGTACAAGGTTGCAGTCCCTGTTTTATTATCTGAAGGGGCTGCTCCTGAAATTCTGGCTGCACTTCAGTCCCACTCTCCTGATCTTTGGGCACCCTGTGCGGAGGGGAGCGGGTAGGACTGCTCCTGGGCACGGCCAAGGGTGCCATCAGCCGGTCCAGGCAGCGGGCGGTCGAGGGGGTCGTTCAACCTGACTGCCTGCCTCTCTTCCGCTCTTACATCCGGTCCAGGGTGTCCTTGGAGATGGAGCACGCGGTGTCCACCGGTGCGCTCGCGGCCTTCCGCGAGAGGTGGGCACCGGAGGGACTGGAGTGCATCATCACGCCCGGCAACCAAATTTTAATTTGATTTTACGTTTTAAAGTTTAATTTGTTTTAAATGCCGGTGCTTTTCGTGTCTCCTTCCCTTTTATAGGGGGCACTGGAAAATTGTGATTTTAGTGCCCAAAAAAAAAAGAAAGAAAAACTCAAAAAAAAACAAAAAAAAAGGAAAAAAAGGGCCTTGTAAATGTCTGGTGCGTCACCCAGGTCGGGTGGCACGATTTAATGTTTTATGTTTTTGCAGGTAGACTCTAAAAGAGTTTCATGCACAAGGACCCCCAGGTCCCTCTGCACCGCAGCATGTTGTAATTTCTCCCCATTCAAATAATATTCCCTTTTACGGTTTTTTTTCCAAGGTGGATGACCTCACACTTTCCGACATTGTATTCCATCTGTCAAACCTTAGCCCATTCGCTTAACCTATCCAATTGTCTTTGCAGCCTCTCTGTGTCCTCTACACAACCCGCTTTCCCACTAATCTTTGTGTCATCTGCAAATTGTGTTACACTACACTCTGTCCCCTCTTCCAGGTCATCTATGTATATTGTAAACAGTTGTGGTCCCAGCACCGATCTCTGCGGCACACCACTAACCACTGATTTCCAACCTGAAAAGGACCCATTTATCCCGACTCTGCTTTCTGTTCGCCAGCCAATTCTCTATCCATGCTAATACATTTTCTCTGACTCCGCTTACCTTTATCTTCTGTAGTAACCTTTTGTGTGGCACCTTATCGAATGCCTTTTGGAAATCTAAATACACCACATCCATCGGTACACCTCTATCCACCATGCTCGTTATATCCTCAAAGAATTCCAGTAAATTAGTTAAACGTGATTTCCCCTTCATGAATCCATGTTGCGTCTGCTTGATTGCACTATTCCTATCTAGATGTCCCGCTATTTCTTCCTTAATGATAGCTTCAAGCATTTTCCCCACTACAGATGTTAAACTAACTGGCTTATAGTTACCTGCCTTTTGTCTGCCCCCTTTTTTAAACAGAGATGTTACATTAGCTGCTTTCCAATCCGCTGGTACCTCCCCAGAGTCCAGAGAATTTTGGTAGATTATAACGAATGCATCTGTTATAAATTCCGCCATCTCTTTTAATACCCTGGGATGCATTTCATCAGGACCAGGGGACTTGTCCAGCTTGAGTCCCATTAGCCTGTCCAGCACTACCCCCCTAGTGATAGTGATTGTCTCAAGGTCCTCCCTTCCCACATTCCCGTGACCAGCAATTTTTGGCATGGTTTTTGTGTCTTCCACTGTGAAGACGGAAGCAAAATAATTGTTTAAGGTCTCAGCCATTTCCACATTTCCCATTATTAAATCCCCCTTCTCATCTTCTAAGGGACCAACATTTACTTTAGCCACTCTTTTCCGTTTTATATATCGGTAAAAGCTTTTACTATCTGTTTTTATGTTTTGCGCAAGTTTACTTTCGTAATCTATCTTTCCTTTCTTTATTGCTTTCTTAGTCATTCTTTGCTGTCGTTTAAAATTTTCCCAATCTTCTAATTTCCCACTAACCTTGGCCACCTTATACGCATGGGTTTTTAATTTGATACTCTCCTTTATTTCCTTGGTTATCCATGACTGGTTATCCCTTCTCTTACCGCCCTTCTTTTTCACTGGAATATATTTTTGTTGAGCACTATGAAAGAGCATCTTAAAAGTGCTCCACTGTATCTCAATTGTGCCACCGTTTAGTCTGTGTTTCCAGTCTACTTTAGCCAACTCTGCCCTCATCCCACTGTAGTCCCCTTTGTTTAAGCATAGTACGCTCGTTTGAGACATTACTTCCTCACCCTCAATCTGTATTACAAATTCAACCATACTGTGATCACTCATTCCTAGAGGATCTTTTACTAGGAGATCGTTTATTATTCCTGTCTCATTACACAGAACCAGATCTAAGATAGCTTGCTCCCTTGTAGGTTCTGTAACATACTGTTCTAAGAAACAACCCCGTATGCAAACCCCGTGCGATTTGATTTGACCAATCGATATGTAGGTTAAAATCCCCCATGATTACTGCTGTTCCTTTTTCACATGCCTCCATTATTCCCTTGATTATTGCCCGCCCCACCGTGAAGTTATTATTTGGGGGCCTATAAACTACGCCCACCAGTGACTTTTTCCCCTTACTATCTCTAATCTCCACCCACAATGATTCAACATTTTGTTCATTAGAGCCAATATTGTCTCTCACAACTGCCCTGATATCATCCTTTATTAACAGAGCTACCCCACCTCCTTTCCCTTCTTGTCTATCTTTCCGAATTGTCAGATACCCCTGTATGTTTAATTCCCAGTCTTGGCCACCCTCCAACCACGTTTCTGTAAGGCCACCAAATCATACCCATTTGTAATGATTTGTGCCGTCAACTCATTTACTTTATTTTGAATGCTGCGTGCGTTTAGGTAGAGTGTTTTAATACTAGTTTTTAAACCATGATTTTTAGTTTTGACCCCTTCTGCAACCCCTTTATATTCATACATATTGTCCCTTCCTATCACCTTGTGGTTTTCACTTACCCCAGTGCTACTCTGCTCTGTTGCCTCCTGCCTTTTGCATTCTTTCTTGGGGTCCTGTTCATCTGAGCTCTCAACCACTCTAACTAGCTCAGAGCCCTCTCCTGGGTTCCGAATTCTCCTGGGTTCCGAATACTCCTTGCATTGAGGCACCGAGCTTTCATGCTTGCCTTTTTATTACACTGTGACCCTTTAGAATTTTGCTGTACAGTGGCCCTTTTTGTTTTTTGCCTTGGGTTTCTCTGCCCTCCACTTTTACTCATCTCCTTTCTGTCTTTTGCTTATGTCTCCATTTTGTTTCCCTCTGTCTCCCTGCATTGATTCCCATCCCCCTGCCATATTAGTTTAACTCCTCCCCAACAGCATTCGCAAATACTCCCCCTGGGACATTGGTTCCGGTCCTGCCCGGGTGCAGACTGTCCGGTTTGTACTGGTCCCACCTCCCCCAGAACCGGTTCCAATGCCCCAGGAATTTGAATCCCTCCCTGCTGCACCACTGCTCAAGCCACGTATTCATCTGAGCTATCCTGCGATTCCTACTCTGACTAGCACGTGGCACTGGTAGCAATTCCGAGATTACTTCTTTTGAGGTCCTACGGTTTAATTTAGCTCCTAGCTCCTTAAATTCGTCTCGTAGGACCTCATCCCTTTTTTTACCTATATCATTCGTACCAATGTGCACCACGACAACTGACTGTTCATCCTCCCTTTTCAGAATGTCCTGCACCTGCTCCGAGACATCCTTGACCCTTGCACCAGGGAGGCAACATACCATCCTGGAGTCTCGGTTGCAGCCGCAGAAACGCCTATTTATTCCCCTTACAACTGAATCCCCTATCACTATCGCTCTCCCACTCTTTTTCCTGTCCTCCTGTGCAGCAGAGCCAGCCACGGTGCCATGAACTTGGCTGCTGCTGCCCTCCCCTGATGAGCTATCCCCCTCAACAGTACTCAAAGCGGTGTATTTGTTTTGCAGGGGGATGACCGCAGGGGACCCCTGCACTACCTTCCTTGCACTGCTCTTCCTGCTGGTCTTCCATTCCCTAACTGGCTGGTTACAAAGATAGGTGAGAAAGCAAGTTGTGAAGAGGACGCAAAGAATCTAAAGGGATATAGATAGGCTGAGTGGGCAAAAGTTTGGCAGATGGAGTTTAATTTGGGAAAATGTGAGGTTATCCACTTAGGTCGGAAAAATAAAAAAGCAAATTATTAGTTAAATGGGGAGAGATTACAAAATGCTGCGGTACAGAGAAATCTAGGGATCCTTGTACATGAAACACAAAAGGTTAGCATGCAGGTACAGCAAGTAATTAGGTAAGGCAAATGGAATGTTGGCCTTTATTGCAAGGGAAATGGAATATAAAAGTCGGAAAGTCCTGCTACAGCTTTGGTGAGACTACACCTGGAGTACTACGTACAGTTTTGGTCCCCTTAAGGAGGGATGTACTTGCATTGGAAGCAATTCAGAGAAGGTTCACGAGGTTGATTCCTGAGATGAAGGAGTTGTCTTATGAAGAAAGGTTGAGCAGGTTGGGCCTAAACTCATTGAAATTTAGAAAAATTGAGAGGTGATCTTATTGCAACGTATAAGATTCTGAGGGGGCTTGACAGGGTGTTTGCAGAGAGGATGTTTCCCCTCGTGGGTGAATCTCGAATTAGGGAGCATAGTTTCAGAATAAGGGGTCACCCATTTAAAATAGAAATGAGGAAGAATTTCTTCTCTCAGGGTCGTAAATCTTTGGGATTCTCTACCCCCAGAGAGCTGTGGTGCTGGGTCATTGAATATATTTAGGGTGGAGATGGACAGATTTTTGAACGATAGGGGAGTCCAGGGTTATGGGGTATAGGCAGGGAAATGGAGTTGAGGCCAAGATCAGATCAGCCATGATCTTATTGAATGGTGGAGCAAGCTTGAGGAGCCGAATAGCCTACTCTTGCTCCTATTTCTTATGTTTTATCTTTTAACATAAGCAATGTTAGCAATGAGAATTGGAACACCTTGCTGTTTCAGGCACCCAGAATGGCATCCAGCACTCTCAGGTCAGGTATAAGACAATGGCTGTACAGTAATGTTCCTCCTTGATTTTGTGCACAACATTCCCCTTTCAAACACTACCAAAAAAAACACATCAACTGGCTATTTATTGCATGAATGTTTGCCTGCATAATGAGTTACTGTACTCCAAAGTAATTCATTACATGTGAAATGCTTTAAGATATTTTAGACAGAAGGTACTTTAGAAATGTTAGCCTGTCGCTCCTTCATTCATTATTTCTCTTTTTCCTTTTCTGTACTAATTGCCTTAATACCAACCTCGAAGAGTACCCTCAACTGTACCAGTGTGACATTTTCATTTACCGCGCAGGCAACCTTGTGGGCTCTGAGTGAGATTGGCAATAAAGAAGCGCACAGTGTCCATTTTTCGGGCACGAAATGAGTGCCTAAGCCTCCAATATGGCGGGCAGAATTTATATCCCAAAATTTTCATCCATCAGTTTGAGCTGATTCAACACAGATCCTCTAGGTGAAGGGACAGTGAGCCACCCTTTTTTTCCCTCCAACCTGCCAATAATTTATCTTTTAATAAATAAAACCCATGAGAAACTAATGGTGCCTCGTTTGCTATTTTCTTTTATAGGTAGCCTCACAGAAAGCCGGTACTTTGGCTAAAGAGAATCAGCAGAAGAAAGCTCTGGGGTACTACACACTGGCTGTTCTTGCAAGTAAAAACAAAGCTAAGTATATCCGCTCACGTGCGATGTGTCTGACCAGACTGAAGCAATACGAGAGGGCACTAAAGGATCTGCGTGAGGTCATCAACAGGAGCACCTCCAGTAACTCTCCAGAACTGGTAGAAGATTACTGCTCCACAGGGCACATTCAACTCCTTATCCTGAAGGATGAAGAGGCTTGTAAGGACTATATAAAAGCCCTGCAGTTGGACCAGTCTGTGGCACTAACCAACATTTCCAGTAAACCAGGGCGGCTCAGCTTGTCTCAACACTTCCAGCGAATTGCTCTCCGTTACTTTGAACAGCAACTTTATGAAGAAGCGTGGAATTTAGCAGAATACGGACTAATAATTGATGAAAGCAATACTGAATTAAAGAAACTGAGAGCTAAGATCAAACGAGAGGCATCGGGGTGTGTTGTTCATTAGTATTGTGGTAACAATGATTGATGGTACAAAATGAACGCTTAAGAAATGACGTGGACAATGTGCCTTGCATACATTGAGGGTCCGAGGCAATGTTCCCCCTAAGGTGTGCAGCTACGCACCAATCGAAAGGTCCATGCAGACCGCTCACCAGTTGTTGCCGCTGGAAGATACCGCGCATGCACATCTGTGCAGCAAATTTACAAGGACTGCGCACTTAGACCGCAAATTAGGGGGGGCATTGGTCAGAGGTCAAAAACAGAACTACATTGTCTGGCACAGTTGGCTGAGTGGCCTAGGACTGACAGTAGTAGATAGACAGTACTGGGAATATGGACTGAGGAAAAGGAGAAATATTTAAAGGGGCAGTGCCTTTGTGCAAAATGCCTGACAAACCTTTCCTTCTTCTGGCAAACATGACGACCCAGATGTTCTTCAGAGCTGCTACCACACTGCTGCTGTATCTGAACCGTGTTTCTGCCGCACTTCTGGCGAAGTTATGGCGGTGAAGTTCTGAAAAATTTTCCGATAGTGTTTCAACAGTCTGACAAATAATGAGTACAGTACAGTTTCAACATATTTTGAATCTTTGTTAACAGACAAATGTGTTTGTATTGAAGTCAAAACTACTGTATGGCCTTGGTACTCCTAAGTGGCCCAAGGGCTATTTGAGGCTGTCTCTGCCCCTCGGCAGACCTGCTGCCCTTTGTGCCTCTGGGCTGCCATTCATGACCTATTGATTTGTCAGATATTGACCAAAGTGAGATTCAGTGCTGTTCTCCTTTGTTATGCAACAAAAGTAGGCAAGGGAATGCTATAAGCAGATGAGGCTACACTAGCCTTTATAGAGTACATGGAAGGGCCTTTTTTTAATTATTGGTCTTGTCATTTTAATTTTTCTTCCTCTGTTGAAATGCCAGGGCTCCACTGGTAGGATTGAAATCAGGGGACTTGGTGTGTAGTGAATATGCAACCTTCTAAGAATGGCTCCTGAGCAAGTCCATGGTTGGGATTGCGTCCATGACTATAATTTGATGAGTAACATTAGTGTGTGCAGATGGACCCCTTCATGAAAATTGTTTCCTTCCTATGTGATTACTGTATATTTTAGCCCTTTGCATATGGGACATTTCATGGGAATCCAACTGCGACACTATAACTTGCCAATTTTTTTTTTTGGATGGGGAAGAGATTGTGGATATTGCTACAGGTATATAAATGCAAGTTCCCCTTTTTCTTAAATTATATATGCAGTTTGTGCTTTTTTATTTTGTATTAAATTATAATTTTACAGGATTTGCAGTTGGATTCTGAAATCCAACAAAAGCAATAATAAATATTATTTGACAAAATTAATTTAACTGCTGACAATCAAGTTACTAGAAGTTACAAGTGGTTTAAGTGAAAAATTGAGGTGTCAAGATGGCTGTTGATTAATCTTGTGTTGGATGTTAAAAAAATAAGCTATTTATCATCACCAGAAGCTTCAAGTTATTTTCCATTTGTTTCCTTTTAGTTTCCCTCTTTTCAATTCACGGACCTCTGGTGGGGTTTAATTCCACAGGTAGCAGCAGCACTCATGAACTCCACCATATGGTCATTCTTCATTTGTGTGCCCAGACATTTCGCATTGGCAGGATGTTCAATTGAGGGGAATATTGCAGCCAGGCTTGATCCCAGCCTTGCTGGAATGTTCACCTGCACACGCTTTCCAGCAGGCCTCATGGACAGCAATCAGTTACCCTCAGTTGGCTCTTTGAAATTTTCACCAATCTTGGCAACAAGGTGAAAGTTCAAAAGATTTATTCATGATTGATTTCCTATCTTGAAAGTACAAATAAATATGGTGGAATCCATGTTGGAAAAATTGTACTGTAAATGATCGGCAAAAGAGATGGTTTTATTAGTCCCAATAGTTTCTCGTTGTAGATTGGCATCCGGTACAGCCATCTCAGCTGAGTCTGGCAGCAAGTTTCGGGAGCGTGGCTTTTGTCCTCCTCCCATCACTCCCCATTTACATTTCCACCTGACCTGTTCTTCTTCAGGCAGAAGTGCAGCGACTACACCAGCGGCAGCTCTCAAAACCTACGGAAAAGTAGTTTTCCACTGTCCCAGAGCAAGGCAAGTTGGGCTCGTTACGTTCCTAAGTGTAGCTGGCAGGGGGAGAATGTGGAGATGCTGTTGTTTGCATTTAGACATCAGATTTGTTTTGCCATCCTGCTGTCAGCCTAGAATTAAATGTTTTCAGCTCAGTATATCACTTTTTTTAACTTCAAGCCTTGTCTTGGCCCCTGCTCTATATGCCTGTCCAACTGTGAGCTCCTCTACACCCCACCCTCTCCATGTTCCTCAGCTTTCTTGGCTCCATCTTTGAATTCTCTCCCTAAATATCTTTGCCTTGATACATCCCTTGCAAGATTTTAAAAACCTCAAAACCTATCTTTTTGACTTTGTCTACTGCTCGGTCTGTCACTCGCTCCTGAACCCTCTACTGCTCGTTCTGTCACTCTCTCCTGAACTCTACTGTTTTATGTTGAAGTCGCTCCCCAAATCTAAACTCTTGTTTTGGCTGGAAAATTAACTGAGCAAAGCTATGTTTGCATAATATATCAAATGTGTGAACAGTACTCTTGTCAAAACATAGTTGCAATACAGCACACTTACTATAATGAACCATCATTTGAGGATCAGATCAAATTTGCCCAAGTTCTTCATTAGAGCCTATTTGATTTAAATGACTTCTGCAGGGAAATAACATCTAACTCCAACTAAAGTGACCTTGAAATGCAATCAAAAAGCAAGTTTGACAATTTGATCTCTTATAATAATGGTCTAGCTTTCACAATAATCGTACATGGGTGCATTGTGTAAACCAATTTTTGGTATTTTATGTTACAAGTTTTTTAATTTTAAAAATAAAGTGACAGCATAATGGGATAGGGCAGCTCATGGAATTATACAGCACAGAAGGAGGCCATTCAGCCCATCATGCCTATGCTGGCTCTTTGAAAGGGCTCTCTAATTAAATACGAACAATGATGAACTGATAAAGACTATCTGGTCCATCAAGCCTGTCCCAGACAATTGCGAGACTTTGTGTCCCTCATCCCTGGTATCATTCTGATAAATATCTGCACCGTCTAGATTGAGGCACATTGCCTTAAGACCTCAGTTTATATCCAGCCAGACTGATGGTATAAAAGTCTCTTTTGCTGGCTGTAAGGCTGTTGTGTGAAATTAATTTGGCAATTGGAACTCAGTTACCAGGACGAGTCCATAGCATAAAATTGCCTTTAGTTTGACAATCTCAGGCCGCAGGATGGCTAGTGTGGGGAAATAGAAAATGCACATTAGTGCACTAGGTATGCAACTCTGAAGTGGGGCAGAGTAGAGGGAGCATTAATGTGCAGCCAACCATCCCATGCCTGGCTTAGGAGCAGATCGTGGAAGATGCATTGTAATTAACCATCACTTACCAAGAATATAAGACTGAAACTGATCCAGAAATCAAGACTGCAACTATAGTGGAAAAGAGATACCGCAATAATGGACACTGAAATCAAACAATACAGGCAATAAGTTATAAATGGGCTAATCTTTTCATCCAAAAACCATTACAGGTTTATACATCAGTATTTCACCACATCATTTCTAGGGCATTGAAAGAATTTGCAACAGTCAAAAAAGTTCTACAGAGGAATTCCTTCTCCCCGCCTCCCACATCCTCATGGTTCAAAACAAGCTCATCTATTCCGTCATTCTTTCACAGGATCTCAACACTGAGTCTTCTTGCTCTCCTCCGCCTTCCCTTCCTCCACCAATCTTATAGTTCAATGAAAATCGGGAAGTTTTTGAGTGGTTGATCCATAACGCCCGATTTATGCCCACATACCAAGTTGAAAATCTACCCCATTGTGTCCAAACTTTAATTGTAATTAATAACTCTACATCTATTAACCAACTAGCAACCAATCAGAAATCCCTTTGATCAAGAAAATTGAATCCTGAGATTTTGGTTTTACATGGGTTACAGCAATATTCTAGAGATGGGAATTAAGAAACATGGTTTTGCACACCAAGAAAGAGATGAGTGCAGCATTGTCAAAGAAATGAGCTTTCAGATGAGCTATTAAAACAAGATTTAAGTGAAGGTAAAAGGTGCCATAGCACTATTTCACAAGACCAGGGAAGCAGTGCCCTTGTCCCTCACCCAACACCCCTAAAACACAATATCTGGTCATTATCTCATTGCTGGTTGTGAAATCTCGCTATGTGCAAATCATCTGCCATATTTACCTACAAACCAGCAGTAAATACATTTTAAAAATACATCATTGGCTGTGAAACGCTTTGGGAAATCCTGAGGATGTGAAAGACACTATATAATTACAAGTTCTTTACTTTTGCAATTTAGTTTGAAGTAATTTGCTGGATTTCCCTTTACTGTGCTGTTTATATTTATAAAATCACATCTCATTTGTCTCCTCCTAAGGCTGAGAAGCCCACATTTCTCCAGTCTTTCTAAATTGTTCAGCCCTCCAATTCTAGGGATCAGCCTTATGGCTCTTGAAGTTGCCTTCAATTGCTGAATGTCTCCTTTATGTCTCAGTGACAGGAACTGGGCACAGTACTGTGTGACCTGCAGACCACTAAACAGTTGGAGCAAGACTACCTATGAATTGTACTCTACTGTTTTGGTATATGGGTCAACATTCTTCTTGCATGGAATTGAAGTGAGCCTAATGGGTCTATGACCTGCATCTGTTTTGCAACCTTTTTAAAATAGACACCACATTAGCCAGTATTCAGTCCACTAACCATCTCCCCCCCCCCCTCCCCCTCCCCATTTGCTGGTGTTTAACAACACCCTTATAATGAGCACCAGTGCCTCATAAATCTTCTCTGTTTTTCCTGGTACTCTGGGATGGAAGTGATCCATCTATGGGATTTGTTTATTTTGAGCATTTTTTTTTTTTGCCTGTCTAGGACTTCCATCTCATTTATAGCAAAATTGTTAAATCTCCTTAGAAAGGGGATGCTGCTCATGTCTTTCGTTGTGAATACTAAGAGGAAGCTATCATTAAGAATATTAACTTTTTCCTCATCCTCTGCTTCAGCCCAGTTTTGTATCTTTTATGGTTCTCACCTCTTTGCTTTCTTATAAAGTACTGGAATAATTTTTTATGTTCTGTGTCTACAGTTCCTTTCCAGATTTCAATTTTCCCCTCTTAGCACCCTTTTAACATGTTCCTGTATCCAGTGAACTGCTTCACTTTTCCCCTGCAGGATTTGTAAAGGTTGTTTTTACTCTTTATTTAGGGTCACAATTGTTTGGTATATGCATGCTGATTTTAGGTATGTATTCTGCATATTCAGCATTATGCCTTTAAAGGTTTTCCACTTATTCTCTACTGAAGTGCTGTTGAACAAATCCCCAACCAGCTTGCTTAACCTATTCCCTCATTTATTTTGTTAGCTTTTTAAAATTATATACATGGCTCCTGGTTCTCCGTGCTTTGGAGTTCCAAATCATTGTTCTGTGATTTCCTCCAGCCAAGGTAGCCCTGATTTCACACAGTCACAAATAATGTCTTACTCCAAATTTATCTGGCACAACACCATCCATATGTGCACAGCCTGGACAAGACACTCTTTCAACTCAAATACCACATAAGTCTATGCTAGAGTTTGTAACCTGACATGATCCATTTATTTCTAAGCTTTCCAGGCTGCCCTTCTGCTTCCTGCTTCTAGTTCGCTTCAATTGACTGATAACTGCCATTCTATTAGGCAGCAGCTTCCTTGATCTCCTTTGCTTCATTCATAGCTCAGTTGAGGACAGATGCTGGAGTCTGACCTGGTTCTCCAGTAATTATTCAATGACATGCCAGACAAAATGAATCATCACTTTCACTGCATAGCACCATCAATGTGGATACTAATAAACAAAGTCAGCCAGAACTGATAGAAATGCGATTTACAGTCCACATACGGTGACAGCTGTGCAAAACATCTGCCATCTTTAATCTCCCTGATGGAAGCTTTCAATAACAATAACTTCTTTAAATCTGTTGAACCTCCGAGCTAATGCTGTCTTGTCACAACATTGTCTTGACAGGGCTTCGTTAACAAAATATAAAATGTCAGCTTGGCTCAGTTCGTAACACTCGCTTCTGTATCAGAGGTTTGTGGGTTTGAATTCCATTCCAGGACTTGACCATGTAATCTTCAATATTGTTGAAGGTGGGGGGTTTTCTGATGAGACAGCTATCTGCGTGTTCAGGTGGAAAGCAACAGATCCCATGGTGCTATTTGAACAGAAGTGAATTCATTGGATGTGAAGTGTTTTAGGAATCATGAGGATATGATCGAATACTATATAAATGCAAGATCTGTCTTCCTTAGCCACATATCAAGTCTCAAGTGATTTCAAAATCCCTTGCATTCCCATAGTTCCCCTAATGCCTCGGCCGGTAAAGAAATATGTAACGAACCAGAAATGTCCCAGGTTCAATTATCTGTCTGTTGCAGTAGTTGATTTCAGCCAGTAAGGATCCTACAACTGGTTTCAAAGGACATGGGCTAGAGGGAGGGAATATAGCAAGGGTTTCATTTCTTGGTCACTCTAGTGACCCCTACTGCTTATATGTGGACCTCTACTATGATAAGCCTCCTAACTTTTTTTAATTCATGCTTGGGCTTCACTACCAAGGCTAGTTTATTGCCCATCCTAGTTGCCCTTAGGAAGATGGTGGTGAGAACCTTCTCGAACTGCTGCAGTCCCGTCTAGTGAAAATACTCACACAGTGCCATTAGGGAGGGGGTTTCAGAATGTTGGCCCACCAACGATGAAGGAACGGCAATATATGTCCAAGTCGGGATGGTGTATTATTTGAAGGGAACTTTGAAGACGGTGGTGTTCCCTGTGCCTGCTGCCATTGTCCTAGCTAGTATAGGTCACGGATTTGGGAGGTGCTGGCGAGTTGCCTCAGTGCATCCTTTGATACTGCAGCCATCCACCTTACACCAGTGATGGAGGGAGTGGATGTTTAAGGTGGCGCATGGGCCGCCGATCAAGCGGACTGCTTTGTCCTGGATAGTGTCGAGCTTCTTGAGTGTTGCTGCAGCTGCACACTTCTGCGTAAATAACAATCTGTTGCATGAAGTGCCTATGAAACAGTATGCTCGAGGCTCTTTCACTGGCTATATGGGAATCTAAGAGTTTAATATGGAAAATTAAGACAACGAGTGTAGGCTGTCAGGGTCAGAAAATCAACACCGCTAACCTATGTATAATAGGACAGAGACAGAATCGTTTACAGAAGTCACTTCTTGCAATAAGAATAAAATTGCACATTCAGAGTCAGTTGCAGATCACTAGAATCCACCAATCGTTCTATTAATGATCGGAGCTTTCTAACAGCCTGAAATTCATCTTGCGGTAAGTTTTACAAACTAGTCC
The DNA here is from genome assembly GCF_044704955.1 of Pristiophorus japonicus. Taxonomy (NCBI): domain Eukaryota; kingdom Metazoa; phylum Chordata; class Chondrichthyes; family Pristiophoridae; genus Pristiophorus; species Pristiophorus japonicus. Next base: position 102,362,510 of record NC_091994.1, read on the forward strand.
TCCCGATGCAGAAATTCACGTAGCAAGAGCATGCATGTATTGGGATGGTAGACATGGAGGTAAATGCGCCCATCGGCATTTTCCATCCGTAAAATTACCGGACAGAAAATAAGAAGTGAGCTGACGTTCCGTCTGGATTCCTTACGTCTGTGCCTGTTACACAGAACTCTGCATCTAATTTATTAAATGTACCCCTATTTGAATGGAAAAAAATGACAGCGCCCACTAACAAACCCACAGGAATGCAAGAATTTGAAACATGCTCTTTCTGAGAATGTAATTCATTTGTGGGCTGTTAATTACAGAGAAAAACTGGTATTCTTCAATGTTTGGTTGAAAAAGCAATTATTGGCCTTTGACTCGTCCGATATTTGAATGTATTCACTCCTGAGGGTCAGGAACTTATTACAGTCCGTTCATTCTGAGTAATGTTAATATTAGTCTTAATAGTGAAATTGGACTTGAGAATCGGAATTGGCTAAACAGGCTGCAGCTGTTTACTCGTTTAAAAAAAAAGATGGGTAAATAGAGGTCATTAAAATAATGAAGGAGTTTGATAGGGTTGACATAGAGAAGATTTTTACATTTGTGGGGGAGACCAAAACTAGAGGCCATAAATGTAAAATAGTCACTAATAAATCCAATAGGCAGTTCAGGAGAAAACTCTTTACCCAACCAGTGGTAAGAATGTGGAACTCGCTACCACTTGGAGTAGTTGAGGTCAATAGCATAAATGCATTTCAGAGGAATCTAGATAAACACAAGGGAGAAAGGAACAGAAGGTTCTGTTGATAGGATTAGATGAAGAGGGGTGGGAGGAGGCCCATGTGCATAAACACCGCGTGGACCAGTTGGACGAATGGCCTGATTCTGAGCTGTAAATTCTATGTCTAATATATGTATGTTTGTGCATATATAAATAAATTATATTCTATTTATATACATACATACGTATGTGTGTGTGCACTTGTGTATATATTATTTAAAGCAGTGTTGATCACATTTACTGAGTCCCGATCTTTAATTGACCTTCTCAGTGGCTCGAACGCAGCTGTGGAGCCTCTGTATTGCAATCTAATTACAGTGTGGAGTGAACAGGGCTAATGAGTTTCATAACCTCACCACAGGCAGAGCAAAGGGCAAATCAGTCACACCACAGACAGCAAGCGTACTGATATTCTGCTACTTCTCCGTTTGTAAGTCAGAGAGAGACTGATCTTTGTTCAAAATGAATACGCCAGCCTTGCGAAGATCCAAAGCAGTTTCAGATCCCAATCTGATTACTCTGGGATGTACCAAAGCTATGCACTGAGACTGCCCTCAGATATTCCCTCTTGCACCACTTGGGCGTTGTCCCAGGTAGAATAAAACAGCAGTGTGTTGTCGAGTCGGATTTTTAAAATGACACAGGCGCCTTTTTTTCCCCCCAAGCAGGAGTTGGATCCCATGGTTACTTTAATAACTTAATGTAGTGTATTTTTTCATGGTAGGACAAAACAAAACTTTCCACCAGCCGACTCTCCTAACAAAAGAAGACACTAGGGCGATGGCATTTTGAGTATTTGCATATACATTCCTGTGCAAAGTTCCCTCCTTGTGAGTAACGGGCAATTTGTAGTCTGCTATATATAGTCCCACCGCTTCTACCGTCTGCACTTAGCACAGGCAGCCGCCCATATTGAGCAAATAGCACTAACCATTTGCTATTACCCTAGGAATCAATTACAAAGGCGCAGCTTATTAAGTATTAAATGTGTCGGCTATTTCGAGCAGTTCAATAAATTCTTCGCCGGCCCTCATGGGAGAAACCAAATGATGATGATTTGTCCAACAAAAACCACTTGCATTTATATGGCGCCTTTATTGTAGTAAAATGTCCCAAGCCTCTTCACGAGCGTTATCGAACAAAATTTGACACTTAGCCACATAAGGAGTTATTAGGGCAGCCAAAGAAATAGCTTTCAAGGAACGTCTTAAAGGAGAAGAGAGAGGCGGCGATTCCAGAGCTTTTAGGGCCTTAGCTGCCAATAGTGCAGCAATAAAAATCAGGGATGTGCAATAGGCCAGAATTGAAGGGGTGTAGATATCTTAGGAGGTTTATAGGGCTGAAGGAGGTTACAGAGATGGGGAAGGGCGAGGATATCGAAGGATTTGAAATCTAAGAGGGGAATTTTTAAATCGAGGCTTTGCTCAACCAGGAGCCAATGTAGGTCAGTAAGCACAGGGGTGATGGGTGAACGAGTTAGGAAACAGGCAGTAGAGTTTTAGATAACCGGAGGGTGGAAGATGGGAGGTCAGCCAGAAATACGTTGCAATAGTTAAGTCTAGAGGTAATAAAGGCATGGATGAGGGTTTCAGCAGCAGATGAGCTGAGACAGGGGCAGATTCAGGTAATGTTACAGAGATGGAAGTCGGCGGATTTCGTGATGGCATGGATATGTGGTCGGAGATCATGTCGGGGTCAAATATGACACCAAGGTTGTGAACAGTCTGGTTCAGCCACAGACAGTTGCCAGGAAGTAGTGGCTAGGGAACTGAGTTTGTGGTGGGGACTGAAAACAATGACTTCGGCCTTACCAATATTTAGTTGGAGGAAATTTCTGCTCATCCAGCACTCAATGTCAGACAAGCAGTCTGACAATTTAAAGACAGTGGAGGGGTCGAGAGAGGTGCTGGTGAGGTAGAGCTGGGTGTCATCAGCGTACATTTGGAAACTGATATGTTTGCGGATGATGTCACCGAGAGGCAGCATGTAGATGGGAAATAGGTGCGGGCCTAGGATAGATCCAGAGCAAATGGTGCAAGAGCTGGCAGAGAAGCCCTTAGAGGTGATTTGCTAGATAGATAAGAATGGAACCAAGTGAGTGCAGTCCCACCCCGTTAGACAGCAGAGGAGAGGCATTGGAGGAGGACGGTGTGGTCAACTGTGTCAAAGGCTGCACAAAGGTTGAGAAGGAAGAGAAGGAATAGTTTACCACGGTCACAGACATAAAGGATGTCATTTGTGACTTTGATAGAGCCGTTTCGGTACTGTGGCAGGGGCAAAAATCTGATTGGAGAGATTCAAACATGGAGTTCTGGGAAAAGTGGGCATGGATTTGGGAGGAGTCAGCACATTCAAGGACTTTGGAGAGGAAAGGCAGTTGAAGATGGGGCGGTAGTTTGCAAGGACATAGAGGTCAAGGTTTCTTTTTTTGAGGAGAGGGGTGATGACGGCAGATTTGAAGCGAAGGGGGACAGAACCTGAAAAATTAACATGTTAATTCCCTGTATTTGCCTGGATGAGTGCAGCTCCAACAACACTTGAGGAGCTCAACACCATCCAGGACAAAGCAGCCCGCTTGATCAGCACCCCATCCACCATCTTAAACATTCACTCTCTCCACCACCAGCGCACCGTGGCTGCAGTGTATACTATCTACAAGCACCACGGCTTCTTCAATAGCACCTCCCAAACCCGCAATACCTGCTGCCTAGAAGGACAGGGGCAGCAGGTGCATGGAAACACCATCACCTGCAAGTTCCCCTCCAAGTTACACACCATTCTGACTTGGAAATATATCACCATTCCTTCATCGCTGGATCAAAATCCTGGAACTCTCCACCTAACAGCACTGTGAGAATACTTTCACCACACGGACTGCAGCAGTTCAAGAAGGCAGCTCACCACCACCTTCTCGAGGGCAATTAAGGATGGGCAATAAATGCTGGCCTTGCCAGTGATGCCCACATCCCAGAAAGGAATAAATAAAAATAAAATGTTTTACTGATTTAAAACCTCCACTGATTTCTGGCAAAACCGGGCCTTCATGGTTAACAATTACAGGTCGCGCTCTTCAGCCACTGGTCTCAGAGGGCAGAGTAGCGTCGGATAGTGTCTATCAATTGTAAAAGATTAACACATATCGTGTGTTCCTCATATTTCAAAGTGTCAAAAGCAGCAGAAAAAGAGAAAGAAAGTCAGTCATTTGTGCTGGTTTCTTCTGTCCTGGAACCAGGAATTGATGAACCCTCTGCCAATCTGCAAATTTGCCCTGGTCAACAGCAATTAATGTCATATTGATGTTGGTATCTATTTACAGCAGTTAGACTTAGGGATCTGAAAAAGACGTGCTAATTTAAATACAGTTGCACCTTAGCAACAGAACAATGTATAGTGTCATTAACGTATTATCCGACATAGAGAACAATGACAAGGGAGATCCAAATTAAAGAAAGAAAGACTTGCATTTCTATAGCGCCTTTCATGACCACCGGACATCTCAAAGCCCTTTATAGCCAATGAAGCACTTTTTGAAGTGTCCTCACTGTTGTAATGTGGGAAACGTGGCAGCCAATTTGCGCACAGCAAGCTCCCACAAACAGCAGTGTGATAATGACCAGATAATCTGTTTTTGTTATGTTGATTGAGGGCTAAATATTTGCAAGGATAATTCCCCTGCTCTTCTTCGAAATTAGTGCCATGGGATCTTTTACGTCCACCTGAGAGCAGACGGGGCCTCGGTTTAACATCTCATCCGAAAAACGGCACCTGGAGTGTCAGCCTAGAGTGGGACTTGAATCCGCAACCTTTTGACTCAGAGGCAAGTGTACTATCCACTGAGCCACAGCTGACACTATTAAGTTAAGCATATATTAAGCGACTATAAGATTAAGTAATAAAAAGAGCATTGGATTCCCTGTGGGTTTTTTCCCTCCTTTTCTCCTGAGGCTTGCTGGGGCTGTAAGCAACAGCAGCAGTCTTGTACATCACCCCGTCTACAACTATTTTGTGTAGGCACAGTAATCAAGTGCCCCTTAATTAAAGAGGGGGGGGGCACACGCCAAAAACTTTTCAAGTGCCCCCTTGTTTTTTTTTGAGGGCACCAAAAACACAAATTATACAAGTGTTCCCTGGCTAAAAGGTGGGGGGGAACACTAAAATTGACAAACTTAGGCAAATTAAACTTTAGACATTAAGGATCAAATTAAAATTTGGTTGCCGGGGGTGATGATACACTCCAGTCCCTCCAGCGCCCACCTCTCGTGGAAGGCTGTAAGTGCACCGGTGGACACCCCGTGCTCACCCCTTCTACAAGTGTGAACCAATTGAGCATTCGGCTATTCGGCCATTGCAGTGCACCTCTGCAACGGTTCTCTCACCCGACATCCACACGTGAGGTATTCTCACACTGCTCTGGCATTGGGCTTTGTGCAGTATAACACCCACCTGTGTGAAGAGTGTAAAAAGCTCTTGAGGAATCTAACTTTTAAATTATATCTTTATGCTTTTCAATGATAGCAGACAGTCAACTGTCCCATTGAACAATAAAATGTAAACTGTACTTGGATTCTGGTAAGTGTGTGCATACTTGGTCTGTTATTCAGAGAGTGAGCGCAGCTGGCAGTATAACTGGAGTAAACTAGCGCCTGTTTACTCTAAACAGGTCTTGATCGCAAACTGTCACCTGTAGTATAATGAGCCTCTTAAACATTGTAGTACAATATAACCGTGCTTGTAGTCTACGATCCATAGAAACGCTTCTTCAATAAATACCCAACAGAATTAAAGGGACACTCTTCCCATAATCATGAACGCTTTTCTTTTCTATTATGTTAACATGTAACGCAATAGCATAACTTGTGTCAAAAGTAGTCAATGCACTAGCTGCTTTGATACTGTGACATAGAGAACAAGAAGGTATTACGTTCCACCGCCAAAGTGTCTATTTAGTTACACGATTTAGCTGTGGCTGGTGATAGGAGCCCTGGTGCCCCTGGGCCAAGGAAATGGGCAAGAAAGAACCTGGATTCCCACTATCCAGCAACTCCTGTTGAAAAGAGCATGTGTGTATGGATGTTGGGTAAGGGCGGGATTGGGCATGACTATAACCTCCCCCCATGGTCTAATAGCTGGCTAACAGTCACAGTCTGGCATGAGAAATGGCCCCTATTAAACTAAATCCCAGCTTGAATCAGCCCCTTCAAGAAGTAAAATTGGGCAGAGAATGTGAAAGGCTAAATATAGACTCCAAATAATACACAACATAATATTGTCTTGTATATTTTATTATAAAGAAAGGAGCAAATGTATTTGAAAGTTTAATAAGGCTCCAAGTATGAGCAGGCAAGTGTGACAGCCACAGAGCCACAGTACTCATTACCATATGTACAGCTCATTTCAAGCTATCAGCTGAGCCCACGTTCATTACCCCCAGAGTTCACTTGGCATTCTGATCCACCTGTGCAGAGCGAGCGATCTCCCTCTCCCCTCACAGAGCTACTTGCTCAGGCAAGGTTGTCAGGGGATTTACATCTCAAGACTTGTGCCTCATTCATCACCATTTGAGAACAGCATCAAAGAGAACTGTTGTATTGAACACTCGGAGAGCATTGTGCTTCGAACACAAGCCTCCCTCCCCACCTGCAGACTCCTGCTACAGGCAACACAAAGCCAACCCACGTGAGTACAAAAAAAATAACTTTTTCCTCCTCTTGTGGTTTCTTTCTCCCCCCCCCCCCCCACCTCACCCCCACTGTCCCCCTTTTCCGACCCTTTGCTGTAAATCTATTGAACTGTTCGTGCCTTGTTTTGCAGATTGCATTAAACAGCAAGCCTGTTCGATCTTATCAAATTTTTCTCAGATGGAAAATGTACAAAATACCCCTCTGCGTGGGCTGGACTTGAAAGATGAATTATTAAATCCCAGAAGCTGTGTAAAGAAATTGTTACCATTATATAGGTGGCATAGAGAGAGAGATTTAAATATAGAGAATCCTATCAATAATAACAATAGCACAAACCATGTTTAAAAGAGGCAAGCAGAAATATGGCTTATGATGGCACCCATCATTTTGCAGCATAGTTACTCTGACAGTTGCAGTAATAAAGCTGCAATACTTTATTGTAAGCAGAAGTATATTTAGCAGGAATGTTATAACTTAAGATGGTCCATTAAATTGTGGTAGTTCCTATCTGTCATGGTTGTAATAGTTCTCAGCTGCAAAAAGGCTGTAATTTTAACTCTGCATGGAGGATGAAAGTGCTCCATAGATACAGGGTTCAGGGAACAGCGGAGAGGGGACATTTTATCAGGCGTGATTTGTTTTTGATTTACTGCACTCAGTCCACACAGCTGCAGTTACTGCAGGAGCCACCGATAGCAAATCAGAAGAGGAAACCTTGACTGATTTCACCCTTCCCAGCTCAGGCACATTGAAGCCAGCAGCTTTTAAATGATGATTCCATGTGGTCAGCCATGGCTGAGTCAGAAGAATGTGGGTTCAACTCTCACTCTGAGTATAAAATCCAAGCGGTTGCTACATGGTCGTATGCACTATTTCAAAGAAGAGCAGGGGAGTTTCCCTTGGTAAATATTTATCCCTCAATCAACATCATTAAAACAGGTTATCTGTTCAAAAGAAAAACTTGCATTTATATAGTGCCTTTAATGACCACCGGACCTCACAAAGTGCTTTACAGCCAATCTTTTAAAATGTAGTCACTATTGTAATGTAGGAAACACGGCAGCCAATTTGCGCACAGCAAGCTCCCACAAACAGCAATGTGATAATGACCAGATAATCTGCTTTAGTGATGGTGGTTGAGGGATCAGTATTGGCCAGGACACAGGGGAAAACTCCCCTGCTCTTCTGGGCACAAATTTGCCAGATGGAGTATAATGTTGGAAAGTGTGAAGTCATGCACTTTGGCAGCAAAAATCAAAGAGCAAGTTATTATTTAAATGGAGAAAGATTGTAAAGTGCTGCAGTACAGCGGGACCTGGGGGTACTTGTGCATGAAACACACAAGGTTAGTATGCAGATACAGCAAGTGATCAGGAAGGCCAATGGAATCCTGGCCTTTATTGCAAAGGGGATGGAGTATAAAAGCAGGGACGTCTTGGTGAGGCCGCACCTGGAATATTGCATGCAGTTTTGGTTTCCATATTTACGAAAAGATGTACTTGCTTTGGAGGCAGTTCAGAGAAGGTTCACTCGGTTGATTCTGGAGATGAGGGGGTTGACTTATGAGGAAAGGTTGAGTAGGTTGGGCCTCTACTCATTGGAATTCAGAAGAATGAGAGGTGATCTTATCGAAACGTATAAGATTATGAGGGGGCTTGACAAGGTGGGAGCAGAGAGGATGTTTCCACTGATAGAGGAGACTAGAACTAGAGGGCATAATCTTAGAATAAGGGGCCGCCCATTTAAAACTGAGATAAGGAGAAATTTCTTCTCTCAGAGGGTTGTGGATCTGTGAAATTCGCTGCCCCAGAGAGCTGTGGAAGCTGGGACATTGAATAAATTTAAGACAGAAAAAGACAGTTTCTTAAACGATAAGGGAATAAGAAGTTATGAAGAGCAGGCAGGGAAGTGGACCTGAGTCCATGATCAGATCAGCCATGATTGTATTAAGTGGCGGAGCAGGCACGAGGGGCCGTATGGCCTACTCCTGCTCCTATTTCTTATGTTCTTCGAAATACTGCCATAGAATATTTTACACTTGAGAGAGCAGTCGGGGCCTCGGTTTAACATCTCATCCGAAAGACAGGCAACATAGCACTGCACTGGAGTGTCAGCCCAGATTTTTGAACTCAAGCCTCTGGAGTGGGACTTGAACCCATAACCTGATTCAGAGATGAGGGTGCTACCATTGAGCCACTGGCTGACACATTGCTATTTGTGGAATCCTGCTGTGTGCAATTGGCTGCCGCATTTCCTCCATCACAACAGTGACTGCACTTCAAAAGTACTTCATTCATTGTGAAGCACTTTGGGACGTCCTTAAATCGTGAAAGGCGCTATATAAATGAAAGTCTTTCTGCCAGCTTGGTTTCCTTAATTCACAATCTGCACTGCCAGCGAAGATCATAGGGAGCACAGCTCGGGAAAACTGTGGGAACCCAGACTGTTAATATCCTGTATGCTCCCTGCTGGGATCATAGAATCACCCCTTTACTCCCATCCGGACTTGAGATCAGCTGACTCAGCGCAAGCCGAGGAGTTGGTCAGCAGGACTTGGACAGTGACTCGACTGAGGTGTCCGGGAGCTCACGTCGAGACACTTCATCGAATAAAGAGCGAGTACACTGATTAACGGGTAAGGAAATTCTTCAATCACAATATTCACGGCAGTGCAGATATCCATCTATGGTTCAACGGGACTTTTCTTACCCGAGTTATTACAGATCCTGCAATTGAAAACATTGTTATTTTAAAACAAATTTTTCGCCTATTTACCTCAATGGAAATAAATGTGCTTAAAACTAAAAGAGCAAATTAAATTAAAATGTTTAACTACAGCAACAACTTACATTTATATAGCGCCTTTAATATACTAAAACATCCCAAGGCGCTTCGCATGAGCGATTATGAAACAAAATTCGACGCCGAGCCACTTAATTAGAGAACAGATTACTTGATCCAGTACTCTAAGGCCAAATCTACACCCTGCTGAATTAATAAAGAACCCCATACATTTACACAATAAAAGGCAGTGGCAGGAGTTCCGTGCAGTTGTTGCAGCTAACTTTAATTCTGATGAATAAATAGGAATTCAGGAAACATGAAGACCAGAAGATGCCAGCTTCAATTCCAAGCCTAGGCTGAGTCTTCCATGTCAGCACTTGCAGCACTACAATTAGCCTCAATGCCCCTTGCCTAGGGAGCTGGAAAATATCAAACAGAGGCCTTACGCAGTTACTATTCACTGACCTCTGCTGCAAAATACATGTAATGGTTATTGGATAAAGACACGATTGGGGTTTGCTGTGATGGCCTCCATCGAACCATGTGCCAGCAAGGCTCAGTGGGTAGCACTCTCTGAGACAGAAGGTTGTGGGTTCAAGTCCCACTCCAGAGACTCTAGGCTGACACTTCATGCAGTACTGAGGAAGTGCTGTACTGTCGGAGGTGCCGTTTTTCGGATGAGGCATTAAACCGAAGCCCCCATCTGCTCTCTCAGGTTGACGTGAAAGATCCCATGGTGCTATTCGAAGAAGAGAAAGGAGAGTTATCCCTGGTGTTCCGGCCAATATTTATCACTCAACCAACACAAACAGATTATCTGGTCATGGTCACATTGCTGTTTGTGGGAGCTTGCTGTGTGCAAATTGGCTACCGTGTTTCCTATATTACAACAGTGACTACATCTCAACAGTACTTAATTGGCTGTAAAGCGCTTTGGGATGTCCTGAGGTCGTGAAAAGCGCTATTTAAATTATATTATTTATTGTTCCTTTTAATGCAAAACAGTGAAATTGATTTACAGCAGCATTAAAATCCCCCTAGCCATAAGCTTTCTAGTCAATTAAAGCGCTCATCATAGAAGAGGCTGTGCTCCTAATGAACTTCATTTGTAGTAATGATGGGTTATTAGGCATGAATATAGGATTAAATTGGGTCCCTTTTGAGCAACATTCTTTCTCGACTCCATTAGAAATACTAAACATGAACAAAAATTCATGATATTCTTCAATGCCAGACTCTGGAAAGGACTCTGAATAAATGCTGTGTGATATTCCTTGCTTAAAAGCCATTAGTTAACAGCATGTTATTCCCTGACTAATAGGTTTTGAAAACAGATCTGAACAAAAGTTCATGTAATATTTGCTAATTATTGGGCTATGTGGACTGCCCAATAAATTACACATGATATTTCCTTACTTACCTTTTGGGGAGGAGCTTGAATAAATGCTGTGTGTTGTTCCTTTTTATCAAGCTCTGTGAGAGGCTCCAGCTATGATATTCCATATTTACAGGTTTCTGAGAAGGATCCTGAATAAATGTTTATTAAACTCTGGGAGGAGCTCAAAGTAGATTTAATGTTCCCTAACCCTTGTTTAAGAAGGGAGAAAGGGATAGGCCGAGTAATTACAGACCTGTCAGCCTAACCTCAGTGTGGGAAAATTATTGGAAAAAATCCTGAAAGACAGGATGAATCTACATTTGGAAAGGCAGGATTAATTAGGGACAGTCAGCACAGATTTGTTAAGGGAAGATCGTGTTTGACTAACCTGATTGAATTTTTTGAGGAGGTAACCAAGAGGGTCAATGAGGGTAGTGCATACGATGTAGTGTAAATGGACTTTAGCAAAGCTCTTGATAAGGTCCCACATGGTAGACTGGTCACGAAGGATAAAGCCCATGGGATCCAGGACAAAGTGGTTAGTTGGATCCAAAATTGGCTTAGAGGGTAATGGTTGATAGATGTTTTTGTGACTGGAAGAATGTTTCCAGTGGGGTTCCGCACGGCTCAGTACTGGGTCCCTTGTTTTTTGGTATATATCAATGATTTAGATTTGAATATAAGGAGTAGGATTAAGAAGTTTGCAGATGACACTAAAATTGGCTGTGTGGTTGATAATGAAGAGGACAGTCATGGACTGCAGGAGGATAGCAATCTACTGGTCAGGTGGGCAGAGCAGTGGCAAATGGAATTTAATTTGGAGAAGTGTGAGGTAATGCACTTTGGGAGGGCTAATAAGGAAAGGGTATACACATTAAGCGGTAGGCCACTTAATAGTGTAGATGAACAAAGGGACCTTGGAGTGCTTGTCCACTGTTCCCTGAAAGTAGCAGGCCAGGTGGACAAGGTGGTTAAGAAGGCATACGGAATGCTTGCCTTTATTGGCCAAGGCATAGAATACAAGAGCAGGGAGGTTATGCTTAAATTGTATAATACTCTGGTTAGACCACAGCTGGAATACCGCATACAGTTCTGGTTGCCGTATTATAGGAAGGACGTGATTGCATTAGAGAGGGTGCAGAGAAGATTTACTAGGATGCTGCCTGGAATGGAGAATCTTAGCTATGAGGACAGATTGGATAGGCTGGGTTTGTTCCCATTGGAACAGAGGAGATTGAGTGGAGACCTCATTGAGGTGTACAAAATTTTGAGGGGCCTGGACATAGTGAATAGCAAGGGCCTATTTCCATTGGTGGAGAGGTCTATTATGAGGGAGCATAGTTTTAAGGTGGTTGGTGGAAGGTTCAGAGGGAATTTGAGGGGGTGCTTCTTCACGCAGAGGGTTGTGGGGGTCTGGAACTCACTGCCTCGAAGGGTGGTGGATGCAGAAACTCTCACCACATTTAAAACGTGCTTGGATGGGCATTTAAAGTGCTGTAATCTGCAGGGTTATAGACCTAGAGCTGGTAATTGGGATTAGACTGGATAACCTCTTGTTGGCTGGTGTAGATACGATGGTAAGTACTGCAGGGAATCGAATACGGCCAAGGTGAACTCCTGGACTAGTTTCAATCGCCTGGATAGGTCGGAGAGGAATTTTCCCAGATTTTTTCCCCCCAATTTTTGTTATGTATGCAATAAAGGTTCAAAACTGAGTACTGTTTAACTAGATTTCTCTGTACCGCAGCATTTTGTAATCTCTCCCCATTTAACTAATAATTTGCTTTTTTATTTTTCCTACCTAAGTGGATAACCTCACATTTTCCCAAATTAAACTCCATCTGCCAAACTTTTGCCCACTCAGCCTATCTATATCCCTTTAGATTCTTTGCGTCCTCTTCACAACTTGCTTTCTCACCTATCTTTGTAACCAGCCAGTTAGGGAATGGAAGACCAGCAGGAAGAGCAGTGCAAGGAAGGTAGTGCAGGGGTCCCCTGCGGTCATCCCTCTGCAAAACAGATACACCGCTTTGAGTACTGTTGAGGGGGATGACTCATCAGGGGAGGGCAGCAGCAGCCAAGTTCATGGCACCGTGGCTGGCTCTGCTGCACAGGAGGGCAGGAAAAAGAGTGGGAGAGCGATATGTTTCTATGTTTCTATGAATACTCTGTTGCCCTCCTTGGCCATGACTGTACCAGCGATCCATTTGGGACCCTGACCATAGTTCAACACATTTACCTGATTATTAACAAAAATCTCGCGTGACACAGTTGCACGATCATGGTACCTTTGTTGACTTTGTCTTCTGTATTCAACATGATTATTTAAATCCGGTGTACCAGAGATAGCTTGGTCTTAAGACCTCTTTTCATCATGAGTTCAGCAGGCAAGAACCCTGTGAGTGTGTGGGGTCTTGTCCTGTAACTCAGCAGTATGCAGAACAAGCAGGTCTGCAATGACCCTTGGGTTACTCTCCTCATGTTTTGCTTGATAATTTCTACTGCACATTCAGCTTGCCTGTTGGACGCAGGCTTGAACAGAGCTGACCTTACATGTTTTATGCAATTAAGTTTCACAAACTCCTGAAACTCCTGACTGGTGAAGCACGACCCATTGTCGCTCACCACTATATCAGGCAGACCATGTGTCGCGAACATGACATTGAGATTCTCTATGATTGCCGTGGACGTGCTGGATGACATGATTATGCATTCTATCCACTTCGAATAAGCATCCACCACCACTAAAAACATCTTGTCCAGGAAGGGACCTGCAAAATCTACATAGATTCTGGACCAAGGTTTGAATGGCCATGACCACAGACTCAGCGGCGATTCCACTGGTGCTTTGCTGAGCTGCACTGATGCATGCATGCTTCCAGCTCAGAATCAATTCCTGGCCACCATACATGGGACCTGGCGATGGCCTTCATCATCACTGTACCAGGATGTGTGCTGTGTAACTTACGCACAAACTTCTTTCTCCCTTTGAATAGACAGTTCGTCCTTGTGACGACTGTACAGTTTGGCCTCCTCGCACATTTGCTTAGGTACGGCAGACCAATCCCCTTTGAGGATGCAACCCTTTACTACCGACAATATTGGGTCCTGGCTGGTCTAGGTCTTAACTTGTTGAGCCGTGACAGGGGTTCCTTCACTCTAAAAAGCATCCATGATTAACATTAGATCCACCAGTTGTGGCGTTTCCACCTCCGATGTGGGCAACGGCAACCGGCTCAAAGCATCGGCACAATTCTCTGTGCCAGGTCTGTGGCGAATGACATAATCATAGGCAGATAATGTCAGTGCCCACCTTTGGATGCGAGATAAGCATTGGTATTGATACCTTTGCTCTCGGAAAACAATGAAATGAGCGGCTTGTGATCAGTCTCTAATTCAAACCTCAGACCGAACAGGTATTGATGCATCTTTTTAAAGCTTCTTTTGCTACCATGCTGTAGGCTGTTTCTGCTTTAGACAAACTTTTGGATGCATACGTGACAGGTTGAAGTTTCCCCGACTCATTGGCTTGTTGGAGTACGCAACCAATTCCATATGATGATGCGTCACAGGCCAAAACTAAACATTTACGTGGGTCATAATGTACCAGCAGTTTGTTCGAGCAAAGCAGATTAGTGGCTTTCTCGAAAGCTCTGTCTTGCAATGTGCCCCACACCCAGTTGTCGCCTTTTTTCAATAGCATGTGCAGTGGTTCTAGTAAGGTGCTCAATTTAGGGAGGAAGTTACAAAAGTAGTTGAGTAGACTCAGGAACGAACGTAGCTCTGTCACATTCTGCGGCTTGGGTGCATTCTTGAATGCCTTGGTTTTCATGTCAGTAGGTCTGATGCCATCAGCGGCGATTTTCAACCTCCGGTGCCATGAAGACGCACTTCGAGCGTTTCAGTCTGAGTCCCACTCTATCCAAACGCAGTAGAACCCCTTCTAGGTTGTTCAGATGTTCCTTTGAGTCACGACTGGTGATCAGGATGTCATCTTGGAACATGACGGTTCTGGGAACGTACTTCAGTAGACTTTCCAGCCGAGCGAATTCCGAAAGGGCACCTGTGGTAATTAAACAGTCTTTTGTGCGTGTTAATGCACCTAAGTCTCTTTGACGTCTCGACCAACTCCTGTGTCATACAGGCTGACGTCAAGTCCAGTTTTGTGAACGACTTCCCTCCGGTTAGCGTCGCAAACAAGTCATCAGCCTTCGGTAACGGGTACTGTTGTTTCGAAACCCTGTTGATCGTAGCCTTGTCGTTGTAGTCTCCACAGATTCTGACTGTGCCATCACTTTTCAGCACAGGAACAATGGGGCTGGCCCATTCATTAAATTCGACTGGTGATATGATCCCTTCACGCTGGAGTCTGTCCAGTTCAATTTCAACCATCATCATATACGGCACTGCCCGAGCTTTATGATGGAAGGGTCTTGCATTTGAGTTCACATGGATCTGCACCTTGGCTCCCGTGAAGTTGCCGATACCCGGTTCGAACAGCGAGGGGAACTTGCTCAATACTTGGGCACGTGTATCTTCCTCTGATGACAACGCCTTTATGTCGTTCCAGTCGCATCTGATTTTCTCCAACCAGCTCCTGCTGAGCAGCGTTGGGCCATTGCCTGGAACAATCCACAGCGGTAACTCATGAACTGCACCGTTATATGACACATTAATTTGTGCACTGCCAATCACCTTTATCAGTTCTTTGGTGTACATTCGCAGCTTGGCGTTAACAGGGCTCAGCCTGGGCCTCACAGTCTTAGTATCCCACAGCTTACTAAATGCCCTCTCGTTCATGATCAATTGACTCGCCCCCATGTCCAGTTCCATCGGTATCCCGTTAAATTTCACATTAATCAAAATTGGTTTACTCTTGGTTATGAAAGAGTACAGTCCATACACTTCCTCCTTTGGCATCTTGGATTGCGTTTCGGATCTGCGCTCATCTGACTCTCATCCTTCACGTGGTGTGTCGCAGCTCACTTGCTCATCTGCAGACACTTGCGCTGGAGATGTCCCACTCTCAGACAGCCTTTGCAACTATATTACTTAAATCAGCACTGCTGGTGCCATGATTTCCCCCACAACGCCAACACGGAGAAGTTGGATACATTCTCGCTGGCAGACTTTGGGCAGCCACAGGTTTCACGAACGCAGCCGGATAGGCCCTGCCATGTGCCGCTCTGCCGAACGCCGAATCAATTGCATTTACAGTACTTGCCTCGGTTCGGTTCTTCACCGCTATTTGCCTTAGACTCCTATCCGTCGTCATACATGATTGAGCGATCTGGATGGCCTTTTTAAATCCAACTCCTCTACCGCCAGAAGTTTGCGCAGGATCACCTCGTGGTTGATACCGATAACAAAGAAGTCCCGCAGCATGTCTGCCAACACCGTCCCGAACTTGCACAGTCCCGCTAGACATCTCAGGCCAGCAACGAATTCCGCTGCGCTCCGGCCCTCCGATCGAACGTGTGTATAAAACCGGTATCTCGAGATGATGATGCCGTCGTCTGACTTGAGGTGCTCCCGGACCAATGTACGCAACTCCTCTTACGTTTTCTCTGTTGGATCACTAGGCATGAGTAGATTCTTTATCAGGCCATAGATCTTTGAACCACACACAGTGAGGTACACGGCCCGGCACCAATCTGCATCGTCGACCCCCTTCATTTTGTTGGCCACGAAGTACTGGTTCAATTGGCTCACAAAGTCTGCCCAATCTTCTCCCTCCACGAATCGCTCTAAAATCCAATTGTGCTCATTTTGCAAATAAAGGTTCTTGTATTCTCGTCGCCAAATGTTAAGTATGCTATAAAAGTTCCAACTGAGTACTGTTTAACTAAGCAAGGTACAACCTTGGCTCTGCTTTATTTAGGCCCAAAGTGCCTGACTCTCAAAATGACTGGCCTTTTATACCTGAGCAGCACCATGTGCGTGCTGCTCAGTGGCCTCCAACAATGATGCCATCTGGTGGCTACAAACAGAATGTACATACATGACAGTTTTTATCTGGTTTTTGCCTCTCCAAGGAGATCACATGGCTCTGGTTGGGGTGGAGTGTAGAATGTTTCAGTGTAAGGGGTGACGCAGTTGTGTGGGGCAGACTGGTTAGTCTGGGTGCTCTTTACCTTTCCGCCATTGTTCATTGTTCATTGGTTTATATGTAACCTTCAGGGCTGCTGACTGAGGGCCGTGCAGCTCTTTGTCGGCCGGCGCGGACACAATGGGCCGAAATGGCCTCCTTCTGCGCTGTAAATTTCTATGTTTCTATTCACCAAGCTCTAAGATGGAGCCCTGAATGTTGAACGGCACTTTTTATTTTCTGCTTTTTAAATTGGAAGATATAGAGGATAATGCAGCCCCTAATCATGAATAATTAATGAAAAGCCCCTTTTCACGAGACTTCCCACAGTGCACAAGTCCAGTCAGAGATGTGGCGGCTAAAATATAACCAACATTCCGGTGACATGAGGTTAGGGATGACCTGAAGCAGCAGCATTGGAATACATGGGCTAGAAAGTCAAGTGATGTTCACATCCAGATATCACACTGTGATTTAATTTTCAGTCAATCTTTGGTACCAAGTTTTGTCTCTTTTCATGTCACAGCATCTGTCAGGGCTCTTTTTGAAATATAGTTTTTTTTTGGTCAAGCACTTAAAAGTATTTACTGGAAGCAATGCGGGAAGCACAGGAACTGGCAGACTGCTATATTTTAAGCATTTGAGAGGCAGCACACAGCTAGCCAAGACTGTGGGGAGCTGTGTCATCTATATCATGGCCCCAGGAGAAGACGGTTGAGGAGGATTCTAGCGATGACTTTCCCAGTGGCCAACAGCAGGGAGATGATTCCTCTGTAGTTGCCACAGTCGGACTTGTCTCCTTTTTTGAAGATGGTTATGATTACAGCATCTCCGAGATCTCCCAGCATGCTCTCCTCCTTCCAGATAAGAGACACGAGGTCATGCATTTGTGCCAATAGTGCTTCTCCGCCATACTTTAGTGCCTCGGCGGGGATTCCATCTGCTCCTGATGCCTTGTTGTTCTTGAGCTGATGGATGGCCTTTTCTACCTCGTGCATGGCTGGTGTTTTGCTGAGATGGTGGTGGTAGCATGCTGCGGGATGGAGTTGAGATAACTCGTGTCAAAGGCAGAGTCTCAATTAAGGAGATCTTCAAAGTGCTCCTTCCAGTGGGCCCTGACTGCCTCAATGAGTATCTCCCCGTTCTTGGCCAGCAGTGGGGTGGGGCCTTAGGTGCTTGGGCTGTAGGTGAACTTAACTGCGGTTAAGAATCCTCGTACATTATGGCTGTCGGCCAGCTGCTGGATCTCTTGTGCTTTCTCCATTCACCATCTATTCTCCCTGTGGCTGAACAGCTCCTCCCAGAGTCACAATGCAGACGTCGTCCACTAAGGTGTACAACGGACATGATCTTCACCGCACGACAGCTACAAGAGAAATGCAGGGAACAGCACCAACCCTTGTACATGGCCTCCTTTGACCTCACAAAGGCCTTTGACACTGTCAACCATGAGAGACTATGGAACGTCCTCCTCCGTTTCGGCTGCCCCCGAAAGTTTGCCACCATCCTCCAGCCTGCTTCATGATAACATGCAAGCCATGATCCTGACCAACTGATCCACCACAGACCCAATCCATGCCGGACCGGGGTCAAGCAAGGCTGCGTCATCGCACCAACGCTCTTCTCGATCTTCCTCGGTGCAATGCTCCCTTTCACACTCAACAAGCTCCCCACTGGAGTGGAACTAAACTATAGAACCAATGGGAACCTGTTCAACCTTCGTCGCCTCCAGGCTAGATCCAAGGTCGTCCCATCCTCTTTCATCGAACTACAATACATGGGCAACGCTTGAATCTGCACATATTGAGGCCGAACTCCAAGCCATCGTCAACATCTTCACCGAGGCATACGAAAGCATGGGCCTTACACTAAACATCTATAAGACAAAGGTCCTCCAGCAACCTGACCCCGCCTCACAGCACTGCCCCCGGTCATCAAACTCTACAGCGCGGACCCTGGACATTTTCCATACCTCAGGAGCCTAGTTTCAGCAAGGGCAGACATCGACGACGAGGTCCAACACAATCTCCAGCGTGCCAGTGCAGCCTTTGGTAGCCTGAGAAAGAGAGTGTTTGAAGGCCAGGTCCTCAAATCTGGCACCAAGCGTATGGTCTACAGGGCAGTAGTGATACCCGCCCTCCTAAATGGCTCAGAGGCTTGGATCATATACCCCATTGCCTCCGCAAGATCCTGCAAATCCACTGGGAGGATATAATAAGATATAAGAAATAGGAACAGGGGAACAGGAGTAGGCCATACGGCCCCTCGAGCCTGCTCCACCATTTAATATGATCATGGCTGATCCGATCATGGACTCAGGTCCACTTCCCTGCCCGCTCCCCATAATCCCTTATCCCCTTATCATTTAAAAAACTGTCTATTTCTGTCTTAAATTTATTCAATGTCCCAGCTGCCACAGCTCTTTGAGGCAGCGAATTCCACAGATTTACAACCCTCTGTGGAGAAATTTCTCCTCATCTCAGTTTTAAATGGGCGGCCCCTTATTCTAAGATCATGCCCTCTAGTTCTAGTCTCCCCATCAGTGGAAACATCCTCTCTGCATCCACCTTGTCAAGCCCCCTCATAGTCTTATACGTTTTGATAAGATCACCTCTCATTCTTCTGAATTCCAATGAGTAGAGGCCCAACCTACTCAACCTTTCCTCATAACCCCCTCATCTCTGGAATCAACCTTGTGAACCTTCTCTGAACTGCCTCCAAAGCAAGTATATCCTTTCGTAAATATGGAAACCAAAACTGTTGTGTATCTGTAAAGCATGCACTCCCATGTTCTGCCACCAGGGAGCTCATCCCCTTAGGTCCCAGGGGATCCCAGTATCCCTTGGGAGCACTGTATATAAGCCGGCCCCTAAAGCCTTTTCCTCACTCTGGAGTGCCTTAATAAAGACTGAGATCACTGTTACTTTAACCTCCCTGTGTGCAGTCTCATCTGTGTTAGGAACACAATAACTGGCGACGAGTATACGAATCCAACGCAAAGATGCAGCAAACTGTGGGCATCCTGGAGAAGTTCTCGGAGGGTGAGGACTGGGAAGCCTATGTCGAACGGCTAGACCAGTACTTTGTAGCCAATGAGCTGGATGGAGAAGGAAGCGCTGCGAAAAGGAGAGTGGTCCTCCTCACGGTCTGCGGGGCACCGACCTATAGCCTCATGAAGAATCTTCTGGCTCCGGTGAAACCCACAGATAAGTCGTATGAGGAGCTGTGTGCACTGGTTCGGGAGCATCTTAACCCGAGGGAGAGCGTGCTGATGGCGAGGTATCGGTTCTACACGTGCCAGCGATCTGAAGGTCAGGAAGTGGCGAGCTTACGTCGCCGAGCTAAGGCGACTTGCAGGACAATGTGAGTTTGATGGATACCTGGAGCAAATGCTCAAATACTTTTTTGTACTGGGCATTGGCCACGAAACCATCCTACGAAAACTTTTGATTGTAGAGACACCGACCCTCAGTAAGGCCATTGTGATAGCACAGGCGTTTATGTCTACCAGTGATAACACCAAACAAATCTCTCAGCACACAAGTACTAGCAATGTTCATCAATTAACTGGAACTGTGTTTGTGAGCAGAAATGTACAGGGCAGAAGCCACGAGTCTGCAACTGCCAGCAGGCCTCAGGTGACCCTGATGACTCCGAGTCCGCAACAAAGGATGAATGCAAGACAATTCATACCTTGTTGGCGTTGTGGAGGCTTCCATTCAGCCTATTCATGCTGCTTCATAGGGTATGTTTGCAAGAGCTGTGGAACAATGGGGCACCTCCAACGAGTTTGCAGCTCGTCTAACCTGCTAACCACCACGTGGCAGAGGAAGATCGGTCCATGGTGGATCAAAGCAATTTCGAGCCTCAAAGAGAGGAGGCAGATGCTGAAGTACACTGGGTGCACAAATTTTCGATGAAATGTCCACCTATAATTCTAAACGTAAAATTGAATGGCTTACCCGTAGCCATGGAATTGGACACTGGCGCTAGCCAATCCATCATGAGTAAAAAGATGTTTGAAAGACTGTGGTGCAACAAGGCACTCAGACCAGCCCTGAGCCCCATCCACACAGAACTGAGAACGTACACCAAAGAGCTTATCACTATCCTGGGCAGCGCCATGGTCAAGGTCACCTATGAGGGCACGGAGCACGAACTGCCACTCTGGATTGTCCCGGGCGATGGCCCCACACTGCTTGGAAGGAGCTGGCTGGGCAAAATCTGCTGGAACTGGGATGACATCCGAGTGCTATCACATGTCGATGAGGCCTCATGTACCCAGGTTCTCAACAAATTTCCTTCCCTTTTTGAGCCAGGAATTGGAAACTTTTCTGGGGCGAAGGTGCGGATCGACTTGGTCCCAGAGGCACGACCCATTCACCCATAAGGCGCGAGCGGTACCACACATGGTGAGGGAGAGAGTGGAAATCGAGCTGGACAGGCTGCAACACGAGGGCATCAGCTCCCCAGTGGAATTCAGCGAGTGGGCCAGCCCGATTGTCCCAGTACTCAAAACTGATGGGACGGTCAGGATTTGCGGCGATTATAAAGTAACTATTAATCGTTTCTCGCGACAAGACCAATACCCGCTACCTAAGGCAGACGACCTATTTGCGATGCTGGCAAGAGGCAAGATGTTCACCAAGCTTGACCCGACTTCAGCCTGCATGACGCAGCAGCTGGAGGAGTCTTCAAAGGGCCTCAACTGCATCAACACGCACAAGGGACTATTCATCTACAACAGATGCCCGTTTGGAATTCGGTCGGCTGCAGCGATCTTCCAGAGAAACATGGAGAGCCTACTCAAGTCGGTACCACGCACGATGATTTTTCAGGACGACATATTGGTCACAGGGCGGGACACCGCCGAGCACTGACAAAACCTGGAGGAGGTCCTCCAGGGACTGAATCGCGTAGGGCTGCGGCTGAAGAGGTCGAAATGCGTCTTCATGGCAACAGAAGTGGAGTTTTTGGGGAGAAAGAACGCGGCGGACGGCATTCGGCCCACAGATGCCAAGACAGAGGCTATCAGGAATGCGCCCAGGCCACAGAACGTCACGGAGCTGCGGTCGTTCCTGGGACTCCTCAACTATTTTGGTAACTTCCTACCGAGGTTAAGCACCCTCTTAGAGCCCCTACATGTGTTACTGCATAAAGGTGAGAACTGGGTATGGGAAAAAAAACAAGTAATTGCTTTTGAGAAAGCCAGAAACATTTTATGCTCCAACAAGCTGCTTGTATTGTATAACCCGTGTAAATGACTTGTGCTAGCATGTGATGCGTCATCGTACGGAGTTGGGTGTGTACTACAACAAGCTAACATTGCGGGGAAGTTGCAACCTGTCGCCTATGCCTCCAGGAGCTTGTCTAAGGCCATGAGGGCCTACAGCATGATTGAGAAAGAGGCATTAGCGTGTGTGTTCGGGGTAAAGAAAATGCATTAGTACCTGTTTGGCCTTAAATTTGAGCTGGAAACCGATCACAAGCCCCTCATATCCCTGTTCGCTGAAAACAAGGGGATAAATACTAATGCCTCAGCCCGCATACAAAGGTGGGCACTCGCGCTATCAGAGTATAACTATACCATCCACCACAGACCAGGCACCGAGAACTGTGCGGATGCTCTCGGTCGGCTACCATTGCCCACCACGGGGGTGGAAATGGCGCAGCCTGCAAACTTGTTGATGGTGGTGCAGCCCGCAGACTTGTTGATGGTCATGGAAGCGTTTGAAAATGATAAATCACCTGTCACAGCCCGCCAGATTAGGACTTGGACCAGCCAAGATCCTCTGCTGTCCCTAGTAAAAAAACAGTGTACTGCATGGGAGCTGGGCCAGCATCCCCGTTGAAATGCAAGAGCGAATCAAGCCATTCCAGCGGCGAAAAGACGAGCTGTCCATTCAGGCAGACTGCCTGTTGTGGGGTAATTGCGTAGTGCTACTCAAAAAGGGCAGGGAGACGTTCATCTCGGATCTCCACAGCACACACCCGTATATAGTAATGATGAAAGCGATAGCCAGATCCCACGTGTGGTGGCCCAGTATCGACTCTGACTTAGAGTCCTGTGTACGGCAATGCGGCATGTGTGCTCAGTTTAGCAAGGTGCCCAGAGAGGCACCACTAAGTTTGTGGCCCTGGCCCTCCAGACCATGGTCGAGGATCCATGTCGACTATGCGAGCCCGTTTCTCGGTAAAATGTTCCTGGTGGTGGTGGATGCTTTTTCAAACTGGATTGAATGTGAAATAATGTCGGGAAGCACCGCCACCACCACCATTGAAAGCCTGAGGGCCATGTTTGCCACCCATGGCCTGCCTGACATACTGGTCAGTAACAACGGGCCATGTTTCACCAGTGCCAAATTTAAAGAATTCATGACCTGCAATGGGATCAAACATGTCACCTCGGCCCCGTTTAAACCAGCCTCCAATGGACAGGCAGAGCGGGCAGTATAAACAATCAAACAGAGCCTTAAACGAGTCACAGAAGGCTCACTCCAAACCCGTCTGGCCTGAGTACTGCTCAGCTACCGCACGAGACCCCACTCGCTCACAGGGGTGCCCCTGGCTGAGCTACTCATGAAAACGACACTTAAAACCAGACTCTCGCTGGTTCACCCCAACCTGCATGATCAGGTAGAGAGCAGGCGGCAGCAACAAAATGTAAACGATGGTCGCACCACTGTGTCACGGGAAATTAATCTGAATAACCCTGTGTATGTGCTAAACTTTGGACATGGTTCCAAGTGGATCGCGGGCACGGTGATAGCTAAAGAAGGGAGTAGGGTGTTTGCAGTCAAACGAGACAATGGACACATTTGCAGAAAGCACCTGGACCAAACGAGGCTGCGGTTCACAGACTGCCCTGAACAACCTACAGCAGACACCACCTTTTTCGAGCCCACAACACACACCCAAAGGATCAACGACACCACGCCAGACCAGGAAATCGAACCCATGACGCCCAACAGCCCAGCAAGGCCAGGCTGACCTAGCAGCCCTGCAGGGCCAACAACGCACCAGCTCAGCGAGGGCACAGCCAACACACCAGAACAGACATTTGTACCGAGGCGGTCCACCAAGGAAAGAAAGGCTCCCGACCGCTTCACCTTGTAAAGAGTTTTCACGTTGACTTTGGCGGGGGCAGTGATGTTGTGTACCTGTAAAGCATGCACTCCCATGTTCCACCACCAGGGAGCGCATCCCCTAGAGTCCCAAGGGATCCCAGCATCGCTTGGGAGCACTGTATATAAGGCCTGTTCCTGACTCTGGAGTGTCTTAAAAAAGACTAAGGTCACTGTTTCTTTAACCTCCCTGTGTGCAGTCTCATCTGTGTTAGGAACACAATAAAAACTGTACGCAGTATGCCAGGTGTGGCCTCACCAATACCCTGTAGAGCTATAGCAAGACTTCCCTGCTTTTATACTCCATCCCCTTTGCCATAAAGGCCAAGATTCCATTGGACTTCCTGATCACTTGCTGTACCTGCATACGATCCTTTTGTGTTTCATGCACAAGTACCCCCAGGTCCCGCTGTACTGCAGCATTTGTAATCTTCCTCCATTTAAATAATAACTTGCTCTTTGATTTTTTTCTGCCAAAGTGCATAACCTCACACTTTCCAACATTATACTCCATCTGCCAAATTTTTGCCCACTCACTTAGCCTGTCTATGTCTTGCCTGGACAAAATGGACTACTTCCCATATCTCGGGCGCCTCCTATCAACAAGAGCAGGCATCAATGACGAGATCCAACACTGCCTCCAGTGCGCTGGTGCAGCCTTCGGCCGCCTGAGGAAAAGAGTGTTTGAAGACCAGGCCCTCAAAACTGCCATCAAGCTCATGGTCTACAGGGCTGTAGTAATACTCGCCCTCCTGTATGGCTCAGAAACATGGACCATGTATAGTAGACACCTCAAGTCACTGGAGAAATACCATCAACGATGTCTCCAGAAGATCCTACAAATCCCCTGGGAGGACAGACGCACCAACATTAGCGTCCTCGACCAGGCCAATATCCCTAGCATCGATGCACTTGACTACACTTGATCAGCTCCGCTGGGCAGGCCACATAGTTCACATGCCAGACACGAGACTCCCAAAGCAAGCGCTCTTCTCGGAACTCCTTCATGGCAAATGAGCCAAAGGTGGGCAGCGGAAACGCTACAAGGACACCCTTAAAGCCTCCCTGATAAAGTGCGACATCTCCACTGACACCTGGGAGTCCCTGGCCAAAGTGGAGGAAGTGCAATCGGGAAGGCGCTGAGCACCTCGAGTCTCATCACCGAGAGCATGCAGAAACCAAGTGCAGGCAGCGGAAGGAGCGTGCGGCAAACCAGTCCCTCCCACCCCTTCCTTCGACGACTATCTGCCCCACCTGTAACAGAGACTGTGGTTCTCGTATTGGACTGTACAGCCACCTAAGAACTCATGTTAAGAGTGGAAGCAAGTCTTCCTTGATTCCAAGGGACTGCCTATGATGATGATAACTATGTCCTTTTGCAGATTTTTTGTGTCCTCCTCACACATTGCTTTTCCTCCTTTCTTTGTATCGTCAGCAAACTTGGCTATGTTAGTTACACTCAGTCCCTTCTTCCAAGTCGTTAATATAGATTGTAAATAGTTGGGGTCCCAGCACTGAATCCTACGGCACCCCACTAGTTACTGATTGCCAACCAGAGAATGGCACCAACATCAGTGTTCTCAGTCAGGCCAACATCCCCAGCATCAAAGCACTGACCACACTCGACCAGCTCCATTGGGTGGGCCACATCGTCCGTATGCCCGACTCAAGACTCCCAAAGCAAGCGCTTTACTCGGAACTCCTACACGGCAAGCGATCCCCAGATGGGCAGAGGAAACATTTCAAGGACATCCTCAAAGCCTCCTTGATAAAGTGCAACATCCCCACCGGCACCTGGAAGTCCCTGACCCAAGACCGCCCTAAGTGGAGGAAGAGCATCCGGGATGGCGCTGAGCACCTCGAGTATTGTAGCCAAGAGCATGCAGAATCCAAACGCAGACAGCGGAAGGAACGTGTGCCAAACCAGTCCCACCCACCCTTTCCTTCAACCACTGTCTGTCCCACCTGTGACAGAGACTATAATTCCCGTATTGGACTGTACAGTCATCTGAGAACTCACTTTTAGAGTGGAAGCAAGTCTTCCTCGATTTCGAGGGACTCACAATGATGATGATGATCTTGGCCCCATGATATTCTGGGCTGGATCCTAAAGTTGCTGCTAAAAAGAAATTGGACACAATGCAAACTCACTTATGCACAATTCTTTTAAGACTACAGTTCATAATGATGTAACCAGCTGTCAATACTTTGCCCGGAGGTCAAGGTTCACACGGAGTAGCGAGTACAAAACCACTTAACTGGGCGGCTCAGGCCAAAAAAACCATGATCACCTCCACCAATAATTGCAAACCCACATTCTGTCTATATTCCCAGCGCTGTCACTGGAGGTGACCCTGTAAAGTACTTCTCTTGCTGTTGTTCGGCAATTGGAATGAGGAGGAGGCTGAAAAATTATAAAAGGTATGTTTAATGAAGGAAGTCCACCATTCTTATTTTTTCTCCTCCGAATACAATGTGCCATGTGAGCATTTCTGTATATGCAAACTCCAGAAGAGCGTGATGTACATTCAAAGTGCTTTGAGAATTGATGGTGTAGTATTGATCATTGACAGTGATTTATAGATGCCTTTACTTTTGCATATCTCTTTGGGTATCATTTAGGACTGGGACCTCCATGTGCCACTTCTGTGCAACAGCAGCTGACGTGCCTAGTTTATCTGTTGTACGGAAATGCAAAGTGCAATCATGTGCAACCGACTCCCTATGTTGGCATAACTGAAATTGGTGACCTTAACCACACAGCACGTTCATATATCACCACATATCAACTCTCCAAACATCAACTCGGTTAAAAAGAAATTAAAGACTTGCATTTATATAGCACCTATCATGACCCCAGGAGGTCCCAAAGCGCTTTGCAGCCAATGAAGCACTTTTGAAGTGTAGTCTCTGTTGTAATGTAGGAAACACGCCAGCCAATGTGCGCACAGCAAGCTCCCACAAACAGCGGTGCAATACTGACCAGATCATCTATTTTAGTGATGTTGGTTGAGAGATAAATATTGGCCAGAACATCGTGAAGAACTGCCCTGCTCTTCTTCAAATAGAGCCATGGGATCTTGTACAGCCACCCGCCACCCGAGAGGGCAAACAGGGCCTAGGTTTAACATCTCATCTAAAAGACGGCACCTCTGACAGTGTATTACTGCAGTACTGTATTGGAACGTCAGCCTAGATGATGTGCTCAGATCTCCAGAGTGGGTCATGAACCCCCAATCTTCTGACTCAGAGGCGCGAGTGCCACCAACTGAGATACAGCTGACAGTTACACTGAGGAACACAGCAAAGCAGGGGAGGCAGCATACATGCATCTGGCTGCACTGCTGTAGTGTGAAAGTACCTTAAGAGAGACAAAACGCTGCTGAGGTGTAGGAGGGGTGAAGGACTCATAGATTGACCTACGACCAATGAGTCAGTCTCTCAGTGTTCAGCCACTAGAACTACTGCAGTCTTGGGTATGCATTGGCTTATTGACTAAATGTATTACTTCGTACGGCAGAAAGCCACACAGAGTAGAAGGGCATCAGTTCGATTCCCGGTCGATACAAGTTAGCTGATTGCAGTCATGGCATTACAATTGACCTTAATATTCTTAGGTAAAGAGGGCGAAAATTAGCCTATGCTGATCAGGAGGTAGTGACCCTTTGTCAGAAAGCAGGATCGGCTGCGATGCCCTTCACAGTCGAATAGCCGGACACACTCGTGTCTGGGCTTACACATTATGAAGCACCAGACTGCTGCCGGGCAAATTCCAAGAAGTGCAACACCTTCAAACGAGAGAAGGTACTATAGCCTCCTTTCAGATTGCAATCTGTTCTCTCCTTTTAGACTGAGACTATTTTTTCCATCTTGGTTTGCGATTAAAACGGTGCAAAACACAAACCATCGAATCAATTGCAAAGTAGAAGACTGTCAGTTCAGAATATTTATACATCGGTGAGCACTTTCCTCGTTTTATTTGTACCGCTTTTTCAGAAACTGACTCGCGATTAACGTGTTGCTTACTTGTCCCAGTCACTCCCAACGCTATCACTGGGAGTATTGCCATGGGAATCACACACAGGCCTTGTCAACAACGGAGCTGAATGCGAGTAATTCGACATATATCCCCCACCACCTCCCTTTACTTATCGTACCATTGTACTAACAGACACCATTCTGTTAAATGACGTTTTACGAAGGCTGCTAACTGGTTAAAATGTCTCGAAAGCTTTCGAGTTCATTTGCAACATGCACGCAGTTTCCACCTCAATACAGTCAATTTTCATTAATGACTTTTTAAATTACAGCATTATGTCTTTCACGGAACAAGATCGTGGTACTTTGAAAAACAATTTCGCTTCTGTGAGCTTGGTGAGCAAGCCTTGGAAGAACCCTGGAGCAGTTTTGTGCATCAGGTGATCCTTAAAATCCAAAAGATTGTGAGTTATTTAGCGCATTAAATGCCTTTTAAGAGCAAATTGGTAAATTTGTATCTTTTTATGGCGTCCTTTTAGCCAACTTTCATCTCTCTCCGGCTAAAGGTGACGACTTTTTGCTGTCGGGCAGTTGCACACGATCCAGTTGTTCGCCTATGTCGGCGCGATATTTGACCGCGAAGGGCATCACCGACGTGCCCGATTCTGTTCTCATCCAAATGGCCGCACACGTCCACTTTCCAGCCGGAGTCACCGAATAGTAATAGCAGTGGGATCCCCGCTGATTGGTTTTTGACCCTCTCCCATAGGCCAGGGGCCACCGAGTTCGATTATAGAGCCCCAATTAAGATGCTTAGCCCTGAATGAGGTACCAGAGGGACTGGAGTGTAACATCATCCCAAGGAACAGTATTTTAATTTAATTTGTTAAGTTTCCTTTTATTTTTTTTAAGTTGCAATTTGTATTGGCCGTGCCCCTTTAAGGGGGTACTTGCTTAACATAAGAACATAAGAAATAGGAGCAGGAGTAGGCCATTTGGCCCCTCGAACCTGCTCCGCTATTCAATAAGATCATGGCGGATCTGATCATGGGTTCAGTTCCACTTCCCTGCCTGCTCCCCATAACCCTTTATTCCCTTATCGCTCAAAAATCTGTCTATCTCCACCTTAAATATATTCAATGACCCAGCCTCCACAGCTCTCTCGGGCAGAGAATTCCACAGATATGCAACCCTCTGAGAGAAGAAATTCCTCCTCATCTCAGTTTTAAATGGACAGCCCCTTATTCTGAGACTATGCCCCCTAGTCCTAGATTCCCCCATTAGTGGAAATATCCTCTCTGCATCTACCTTGTAGAGCTCCCTCATTATCTTAAATAAGATCATCTCTCATTCTTCTGAACTCCAATGAGTATAAGCCCAACCTACTCAAACTTTCTTCATAAGTCAACCCCCTCATCTCCGGAATCGACCTAGTGAACCTTCTCTGAACTGCCTCCAATGCAAGTAAGGAGACCAAAACTGTATGCAGTACTTTAGGTGTGGCCTCACCAATACCCTGTACAGTTGTAGCAGGACTTCTCTACTTTTATACTCCATTCCCCCTTCCAATAAAGGCCAACATTCCATTTGCCTTCCAGATTATTTGCTGTACCTGCAGACTAACATTTTGTGTTTCATGCACAAGAACCGCCAGGTCCCTCTGCACTGCAGCATTTTGTAATTTTTCTCCATTTAAATAATAATTTGCTTTTTATTTTTTCTGCCAAAGTGGATAACCTCACACTTTCCCACATTATACTCCATTTGCAATTTTTTTGCCCACTCACTTAGCCTGTCTATATCCCTTTGCAGATGTTTTGTGTCCTCCTCACAACTTGCTTTCCCACCCATTTTTGTATCATCAGCAAACTTGGTTATATTACACTCGGTTCCTTCATCCAATCATTAATATAGATTGTAAATAGTTGAAGCCCCAGCACCGATCACTGTGGCATCCCACTAGTTATTGTTTGTCAACTGGAAAATGACCCATTTATCCTGACTCTCTGTTTTCTGTTAGTTAGCCAATCCTCTATCCATGTTAATATATTACCCACAACCCTGTGAACTTTTATCTTGTGCAGTACCTTTTATGTGGCACCTTATCGAATGCCTTCTGGAAATCCAAATACACCACATCTGCTGGTTCCCCCCTATCCACCCTGCTCGTTACATCCTCAAAGAACTACAGTAAATTTGTCAAACACAATTTCCCTTTCATAAAACCATGCTTACTCTGCTTGACTGAATTATGCTTTTCCAAATGTTCTGCTGTTGCTTCCTTACTAATGGACTCCAGCATTTTCCTAATGACAGATGTTAGGCTAACTGGTCTATAGTTTCCTGCTTTCTGTCTGCCTCCTTTTTTAAATAGGGGCATTATATTTGCTGTTTTCCAATCTGCTGGAACCACCCCAGAATCCAGGGAATTTTGGTAAATTACAACCAATGCATCTACTATCTCTGCAGCTATTTCTTTTAAGACCCTTGGATGCAAGCCATCGGGTCCAGGGGACTTGTCCACCTTTAGTCCCATTATTTTATCGAGTACTTATTCTTTCGTGATAGTGATTGCTTTAAGATCCTCCCTACTTATACTCCCTTGATTATCCATTATTGGGGTGTTTTTATGTCTTCTACTGTGAAGACTGATAGAAAATATTTGTTCAAAGTCTCTGCCATTTCCATGTTACCCATTACTAATTCGCCAGTCTCATCCTCTCAGGGACCAACATTTACTAGCCTTCTTTTCCTTTTTATATATCTGTAGAAACTCGTACTATCTGTTTTTATATTTCTTGCTGGTTTACTTTCATAAGCTATCTTCCCTCTCTTTTTTTTGGCATTCTTTGCTGGTTTTTAAAAGTTTCCCAATCCTCTGGCCTCCCTCTAATCTTGGCCGCTTTGTATGCCATTGTTTTCAATTTGATAGCATCCTTTATTTCCTTAGTTAGTCATGGATGGTTAACATCCAATAGGCAACTGCCTGAGATAGAGGAAGATTCAACCCTGGATGAACTGCCGACCACATGTTCCGCCCATCCGGTTTGGGCGACTTATGTTGCACATTCTCTGATTTGTCTTGGTTTTACATTTTGTGGATCTGGAAAATTGATGGAATAATCCTAAATCAGAACAGCAAGATCTATGAGTATCCACACCTGAATAGGAACACGGCCCCCAAGGCTTTGTGGTAAGCATCTAATTATACCACAAAGACAAAAGTTTTGGACGCTCCTGAACTCACCCCATTTGTATTAATTCCGACTGCATCCTAAATCAAGTCTGAACATAACTTTACACTAAAATAATATGTCGAAGTAGTGACAGGGGCACTACAATTGGCTGCAGTGTGTTGAATTAAGGCCAGGGAGAAAATCCAATCTGATTGCTATTCAATAACCCTTGCTGGAAGGTGCAGCTGCGTGGATTTCCATCCAGGGCTGTGTTGGCCTCAGCTATGATTTCCTCCCATGGCCGAATAACCTGACAACTTACTGTCTAGGTTCACACATGAAGGGTAGTCACTTTGGTGAGACCAGAAGGCAATTGGTGCCCATAAATCTGCACCTGAGGAAGGGTTTTTAAAAAAAAACCAAGGGCCCTAAAATGACATTGTGGGGCACTAGCATATGAAAGGTGAATACGCATATCTGTGATTCCTCCCTCTGTTATATTAGCATTGACCAGTTTGATATCACGTCATTAACAACTCTCAAATGCACAAACGTTGGTATAACAGGACCACTTTTTAAAATGTGTCAAAAAGGCAAATGGCTGAACACCTCTAGAAAAGTACTAGAGGAGGGAATTTAAGACGGTATTCATAGTCTAGTATCTCATTGAATAATTTGAGGACATAGACTTTAATCTTGGGAAATATGACAAGAGAAAGGATTGCATAAGTACTTAACATATTGATGTGACATTCTTCTGTTGACTATTTCATCGCACCATTTAATCAATTTATTTTAAATGTATAACCTCCCCATTAAAATAGCAAACAGAGGTATGCCATGAGATCCTTACTCTAAATATTGGGCCCCAAGTTGCATACATAACCTCAAATGTAGAATATAGAGAAAGCTTTAAGCTCCAGGATAAATCTTCACCTATGGAATCCTTCGAATGTTAATATATCTATAACAGCAGCCTTCAAATGCATTCTACATTTAACATGGCCTTTTACTTTCTAACACATATCTGAAAGAGTTACTAAACTGCAGTGGGACCTTTCCCACCCCAAATACAGATTTAAAGAAATGTTTACTGAGGTCACAAATCACCGTGGTCACAAGCTAAGTGCAAGTATCTACAAACATTTTCATTAAACTTCTTGAGGTTAAATGTTAGCTTCTGGAATGGTTTAACAGTCCTTGCTTTATGGCTCTCTTTCTCCATAACTTCAGCGTGATGACCAAGATCACTTGTGCATAGTCATTTAATGTTTGTACCTGTTTGTCTCCCATATATTTCCTTCCTGACCTGCAACCTTCTCTATGGAAATAATACCCGAGGGTGAAGAACTGCGCCATCCATTAAATGTGGTGGCATCCTAACTGTGTTCAAAAAGAACATGTTTATGATGTCACTTCACATAGCGACTGTTTCCCTCATCTCTCCCCAACACCATGCCTTTCAATGGTCTTCAATAATTTATCTTCAAGAATCCTAAAAACAAACTATTAAATTACCAGGAAACTCCCAGACTCGATCCCCAATCTCTGTTGGTTTATTTGATTGCAGCCAAAATGGTAGTGGTGCTACAATTTGTTTTAGAATTAGGGAATGGAAAAGTTAGCTAAGGTGTTACTCCTCATCATTATCCAGTGACGCCCATTTGAAATAGATGTAGACTTCAGGTATCAGGCTCAGCTACAATACTCATACCCACAATCAAATAACCCACTGACTACTCACATGGACCAGGTACTGGAAAGTAGTTATTACCCATGGAACTCCAACGTGAGTTAGTACCTTCAGGAGAGGAGGAGAGAGGAAAAAAAATGTCAATTAATCTAGGTTCAGTTGTGAAGGTTGTTGGTTAAAACTCCACTCCAAGATTTGAACACATAATCTGAGTTCATACTTAAGTGCAATAGTGAGGGAGTGCTGCATTGTTGGAGGTGCCATCATTCAGATAAGATGTTGAACCAAGGATCTATCTGTCTGCCCGATGTAGATGTTAAAGATGTCATGGCATTAGTTGAAGAGGAGCAAGAAGTATTCCTGATATGCTGCTCAATACTCAACAAACCTCATCAAAAACATAATTAATTTGCTGTTTGTGGAACCTTGCTGCTGCAATCTTGACTGCCATGTTTGCCGACATAATGATTGCACAGCAAAAATAATTCATTGGTTGTATGGCATTTGGGGGACAACTGAGGACATGATAAAGTGCTATAGAAATGCAAGTTATTTCTTTCAAATTGTAAATTCATGTCCAAGGAAATCTTCCTTCCCATATTAGCCAGGTTTATAGCCCAAATGTTATAAAGCACAGTTATTACATGAGTTTCATTATTTTGAGAAATCACACACAGACAAAAATGAAGAGTAGTGTAAAACGCCTAGATTTTCATGCCTTTCTATTACATTTTAAATTGTAGGATGTCTCAGTGTGATATTTGGACCTTTTTAATTCCTGTTCAGTGTCAGCTGTGGCTCAATGGTAGCACTCCTGTCTCTCAGTTAGAAGGTTTGTGGGTTTGATTCCTGAGACCTGAGCACGTAATCTAGACTGACATTCCAGTGCAATACTGAGGGAATTCAGCACTGTTGGAGGTACTGTCTTTAGGATGAAATGTTAAACCAGGTGGACGTAAAATATCCCATTTCCTACATTACAACAACTACACCTCAAAAGTACTTCATTGGCTGTAAAGCACCTTGGGACGTCGTGAACGGCACTATATAAATGCAAGTCTTTCTTTCTATGGCATTATTCAGAGAAGAGCAGGGGAGTTCTCCCAGTGTCCTGGCCAACATTTAGCCTTCTACTAACACCTAAATCAGATGAGCTGGTCATTTATTTAATTGCTGTTTGTGAGACCTTGTTTTATGCAAATTGTCAGTCGCGTTTCTTACATTATACCAGGGAGAACTTCCCTGCTCTTCTTCAAACTAGTGCCACGGGATATTTTACATCCACATGAGAGGGCTGACAGGGTCTTGGTTTAATAACTCAGAAAGATGGCATTACCCTCAGTACTGCACTGGAGTGTCAGCCGAGATTATGAGCTCGAATCTGGGAGAGCTTCAGGGAGAAAACACTGGTTCAGCCGCAAGTGGAGGGGTTGCAGAAGAGATTTACGAGAATGGTTCCGGGGATGAGGACTTCAGTTACGTGGATAGATTGGAGAAGCTGGGGTTGTTCTCCTCAGAGCAGAGAAGGTTGAGAGGAGATTTGATCGAGGTGTTCAAAATCATGAGGGGTCTGGACAGAGTAGATAGAGAGAAACTGTTCCCATTGGCGGAAGGGTCAAGAACCAGAGGACATGGATTTAAGGTGATTGGCAGAAGAACCAAAGGCGACATGAGGAGAAAGCTTTTTACACAGCGAGTGGTTAGGATTTGGAATGCGCTGCCTGAGAGGGTGGGGGAGGCAGACTCAATCGTAGCTTTCAAAAGGGAGTTGGATAAGTGTGTGAAACAAAAAAATTGCAGGGCTACTGGGAAAGTGCGGGGGAGTGAGACTAGCTGAAGTGCTCTTGCAGAGAGCCGGCACGGGTTCGATGGGCCGAATGGCCTCCTTCTGTGCTGTAACCATTCTATGAGACCACTACGGTCCAATAGATTAGTTATCCTCCATTTGGCTGGTTTTTCTCTTGTTTAACCTAGGGACATTGAGGCGAATAATAAAACTTCCACCACAACTTTGAGGTAAGCCAACAGCACAAACCAGTAATTGAGGCTTGGTCTCTGAGGCTTGGACAGAGAAGGTATCAGCTAAACTATTGGGGGGGAGGGGGTGGCGCTGAGTGAACTGTGCAATAAAAAATGGGTTGGATTTACAATTCCAAGTAGGTCAAATATATTGTGAGATATTCTCGTAGCAACATTTAGCACATTTGCCCATAATATCGCAGTCATTTCTAGGTTTAACGGGTCCCTGTCAAATTCTTCTAGCCGCTATTTGAACGGAAGGTTTCGCCCATTTACTTTCACTTATTCACGATTGAAATTGACTCCGTGTAAATGCGCGGCTCACAATCAAGCTTCAAAACTCACAGAAGCTGGACATTTGATCAGCGCTCACAGTTGTATAACCATGTTTGTTTTAACAAGTACACTTCAGCCCCTCTATTCATTGCCGCAGTTCGATCGCCTGCTCATTCGCTCTATTTAAAACTTAGTGAAACTGCATTGCAGTGATCTCTCCGAGCGCACGGCACTGGCTCTGGTTCAGGATACTGAATGAATGAAACAGACCGGTGTGGATCCTTGGGGTCAGGGCTGGGGCGTTCACAGCCCTTCCCTCTCTCTCTCGCTCTCTCTCTCCTCCCATCTCTCCGTGCTGTCCGAGCGCCAAATAGCTCCTGTCGAGAAACTGATGAGCCCAGGACCATCAAGAAGGCAAAGATCCACCGAGCAATTCCTGCGTGTTGTATCCATTCCATGCTCCCTCCCCCTTTTTTGCAGGAACAATCCCAGGAATGAATCCTCAGGGGGAGTTTCCGTCATTAGGCTGATAATACTTGCTGGCTGAAGTATTCTCCTTGACTCCTGTGTCCGAAGTCCACCTTCGCTCCCGCTTACCTTTGAACCACACCAGCCCGACTCTCCAAGACTCCGCTACAAAGTTGGCCGCAGTGTCCTGCTCGTTCCCATTCGGTGCCATTGCTCCCGGTTTCAGAGAATCCAACATCCTATGGCATCTGCAGTCCCGTTTTCCATTACCCGGCTTCTGCCGATCAATATATTCCTGCTTTAAAGAAGGCCCCGCCCATCGATAACAAATTGGGGGATTTGCCCATAGGACATCCATTGAAGGAAGGGAAGATGGACGATCAGGCGAAAGTGCAGATGTAAAGTAGTTTATTTCTGTTCGATCCGATTGCAGTGTATTCTGGTAGAGTCAGCGCTTGCTGTGTGTCTCAGTAACTGGACCTGCTATCTTTTTCCGTATAGAGTCACCATCATGGGCAAGTCGGAAAGCCAGATGGACATCGTCGAGAAGTCGACAAAATCAGTCAAGAAAAGTTGGACTTTCATTGAAATTGCATTGACTGTGCTGCTCTTTCTCATGACATGCGCAGTGGTGGCGTTGGTTGTGCTGTATACAATCCAAAGAGGTAAGGAAATGACCCATTATAACCTGGTTATTGTACAGCGGACCCTGCCCCCAAAGGTCTACGCTGGATGGTTCTGATAATAACGGCAGCCTTGTAGCTAAACCATACTTCCTAAATTATTATTAATAATACGAATTCTCAGGGTGTGGGCATTGCTGGCAAGGCTGGCATTTATTGGCCATCCCCGATTGCCCTGAGAAGGTGCTGCTGGGCCGCCTTCTTGAACTGTTGCAATTTTCTTTGTAGCGGTTTGGTACAACTAAATGGTTTGCTAGGCCATTTCAGAGAGCAGTTAAGAGTAAACCATGTTGGTGTGGGACAGAAGTTCCCCAGCTTGTTTTTTGGATTATGTTTGGTGAGCTAATCCCTATTGAGTCAGCGCGAGAGGTACTACCATTGGCTTCAGTGCTCCTGGGCTAG
This sequence comes from Pristiophorus japonicus, assembly GCF_044704955.1. NCBI lineage: Eukaryota > Metazoa > Chordata > Chondrichthyes > Pristiophoridae > Pristiophorus > Pristiophorus japonicus. The sequence goes on from NC_091994.1 coordinate 102,399,026, forward strand.
TGAGAGGAAAGCCAGTCAATGGCCTCTGCTGTAAACTGTGCAGGGATGGGGGTTGGACAGTGTTGGTCTGGACTGTAGTGACCCTCACAGTCACCTGTGGCTCAGGTGGTAGCACCCTCGCCTCTGATTTAAAAGGTTATGGGTTCAAATTCCAGATACTTGAGCACAAAAATCTAGGCTGACACTGTCGGAGGTGTGCTCTCTCATGTGGACATAAAGATCCCAGGGCACTATTTCGAAGAAGAGCAGGTGAGTTATCCCCGGTGTCCTGGCCAATATTTATTCCATATTCAAGATAACAAAAACAGATTATCTGGTCATTATCACATTGCTATTTGTGGGAGCTTGCTGTGCGCAAATTGGCTGCCGCGATTCCTACATTACAACAGTGACTACACTTCAAAAAGTACTTAATTGGCTGTAAAGTGCTTTGGGGCGTCCTGAGGTCGTGAAAGGCGCTATATAAATGCAAGTCTTTCTTTTCTTTCTCACATATGGAGAATGGCCACTCGAGCAAGGTAGGGGGGGGGCACTTGAAGGCGCCTGGTACCTGTGGATCCATACCCCATTTTGACTCTTTACCGTCAAGTCAAGAAGGGGAGAAATGGGGAAAAGCATCAGTCCTGATTATGGGCTGTTAATGTTATCCTAGAGTGGACTCCGTGACCAAGGTCAAGAGCTAGTTCTATCGCAGTTTCTGGATCAACATAACGCACGTTTGTCTGTGCATCGATGCAAAGACTCGGGGCTCTGCAGTCAGAATGGAGGTCTAACTGTGGCTGGCACTGAAGCTAGAAGATCGTCACATAGTCACGCCACCTGAGTTATACTGCTGGCTCTCCTGTAGCTCTCACCCAGCGAAGGCTTCAAATTGCCAGTTAGATTTCAATGCTGGGAGAAACCTGGGAATCTCGTAACTTTGCACCAGACTGCAGCTATGTAGCAGTATAACTCCGCTCTGCCTGTGCCACCTCGCACCCTATAAAGATAGCGCTCGAAGCCTGTTTCTTGAAGTGGAACTAGTTTCGTATTTTCAAACGACTAGGTTTCCCAGTGCCAGATGAATTGTCCCATTCACACCTTTTCACCAGTGCTCATTAAAAATTGTTGCATGATTTTTTTTCATTAAGCAAATGTAATTAATTTTGACACTTTTACCGAAACTGTTAGTCATCTTTGTTTGAAACGGATTATAAGTGTCAGTGGTACTGTTCGTGCAGTGTTGGGGACATTGGCCATGTTAGTGAAGAATGATAGCGCAAGTCACAATGATAGTGATACGTGCAAATTATAGTGCTGGTGATCACATTTGCGACAGTGTCTATTTTAGTCATAACGCTAATTATCGCACCAGTGATATTTTTAGAAAAGAAAAGGGGGTAAAAAGCAGAAGGATCCTTAAAGCCAGGTCTGTCGGGCAGCCGGTCAGCGCATTCACCCACCATGCCGCCTGAAGTCTGCTTGGGGTTAAAATCTACCTTAGTGACTCCAAGTGACAGTGCTTGTCTCTGTGTTAAAGTATACGAACACTCGGGATGTTTGTGCTGGTGTTGGTAATGGTGTTGACGATAACAGCAATACAATGACTACAGTCGCTTCTGTTAATGGGAGCTGCGGGTGATATTGAGTTCTTTATTGCAGATGTTTCGGCTTGTATAGCTCAGTCTTAATTCAAAGTTAATTAATTCAAATTATCTTTATAAATGAATATTTTCAGCACTAAATTTCCACGCGACTGTAATATTGACTTTACTTAATTCGGCTGAATAATTCAACCCTTTTAATACAAAATCACTTCAAATTTTAAGGAGTATTTTGTACAAGAAATATTGACGAATCTTCAGTATTTGAGGTCATTTGGGCTCTCATTTCCTCTCTCCGAATTTCCCAAAGAACTTTTCACTAACGTAACTCTGAGGCATCGATTAGGTGGGGCATGAGATTGCTCGAGGTGATTCTTCCTCTGAATTTCCCCAATTGAGGAAACAGCTAGTGTGCATTCAGTACCTACACACAGTGTCAAGGCAGCAGTCATGAACTCAGGGAAACTCGTCCAAACTTACATCCCATGACTCCTACGTGGTGCACACTGGTACTCAAATACACTGTGGCAGCACTATATCTGTCAGCAATGTATCTTATCCCAACTGGAACGCTATAATTTAGTTATTATAGAATTGTCATCCCTGTAAAATTAGGCAGTGTTAACGATTAGAGTGTTTTAGGGATCAATTTGGACTCTCTCCAGTAAGAAGATGTTGGTCAAGAGTTGAAGTGTTGATAAATTCAAGTTACCCATGCTACTGACATTTATGTCTGGTTGCACAAAACTGATGTAAGTCACATAAAAAAACCTTTGCAATAATAGACGCCCACTAAAAACACAGATCTCATAAAATGTGCAGTAGATATCGAATGACATTGTACAAAAGCACATACAGTTCAACTCACACGATTTGGTTGCAGAAATCCTGTGTAACATATATTCTCTTGTTGTATTATCCTGCATGTGTTCACTGCAACTCTGAGATGAACCTTTGTGAATGGAGCTGGACACTCCAGACTTTTGCACAACCACAAGTTTTTACAATCTATTTTATAACCGCTCGTTCCACAAGAATTTAGCTTTATAGCATGTGTGACTTTATATACCAGTATCATTTATATTGGGCAGACAAGGCTGGGGTCATCTGCAGATAGTACTGGTTATTTCGATTTATGTTTCAAGTACAACATATCCTGAGCCCAATCATAAATACGAATCGCTTTTAGGATGAGCACATTTTGCTGCAGAACTGCCAATCTAACAGAAAGGAGTGCAAAAGACAGACAGAGAACTCGGTATTCAGTGGGCCATTCCAGAAATACAACACATTGCCAATAGAGCACTCCAACGCATGCTGTCTCGGGGAAATGTTACCTTTGCACAAGGATGCCAGGCAGCCCTTTTCTTTCTGCTGGAGTTTTCACACACAGCGCCGTGATATTTAAAGGATTAAATTGTCTTGGAGTTAAGACCCCCCCCCCCCTCCTTTCACGGTTCCTTTCTTTTTTTTCTACTCTTAAGCAAAGATGTGGGTCACTGGGAAAATTAATTAGCGTTTATTTATCCCTGTGATTTGTAGTATAATAACCTGCTTTTAAATAGTAAGTCCTGGTCTCGGCATTCTTTGGGGCCAACTGTTGCCACAATAAATTCAGAAAGTTGACAGATGTTTGATAAAGTGTGAAATTCCTTCCAACAGAGCAACAACATTCTGGGAGGAGGCCCCCAAACATCTGGTTGGCATTTCCAGTCAGCAAAATGGACCTCCAATATTTATGGCTTGCAAACGATGTGCATGTCCTTCTTTCAGAACTATCGAAGAGGAACTGATTATCCCTTTAAATGCAGTGTATGTTCCCATACTCTCTGGATGGTATATCATTAATTCCTTTGCAAGCATCTTTCTTAAAGGGACATGGTTTTTCGCCAGAACTGTTTTTGGCTATTTTTTTCCACTCGGTAAATGTGTTGGTGCTGAGTCGTACAGACCTGGATGATGTTAATTTGATTGCTTGTCATTGTCAATTTGGCAGATAACAGCCAGGTTGAAAGTGGAGTTTCTGCAGTTGGGATAGAGGGTGTCCCTGGTTGAGATCGGGACAGAGGTCGATATGTTTTTGTTAGGTAAGGGTATCAAGGGATTATGGATCAAAGGCGGGTAAATGGGGTCGAGGTACAGATCAGCCATGGTCTAATTGAATGGCGCAACAGGCTGGAGAGGCTGAATGGCCGACTTCTTTCCCTACGTCCGCACGTCAACTGGGATTCCTGCTGGAAAGTACATGTATGTGGACATTGGGTGAGGATGGAGATGGCTCTCCCATGATCAAATGTGCTGCCATTGTTGGCTGTCCAAATTCACAGATGAAGAATAGCTACTTGAACAAGGTGGGGGGGGTGTGTGGTGGAGACAGTGGGGGTATCGTTTAGAAATGTTCCAAATGTGATCGTTGTTCCAGTTGTGCTCCTTGCTCCTGATCATTGGTGACAGCCACAGCGTTTTTTTTGAGCAACATAAGTTTCTTTTGTTTTTTTCTCCTGAGTATATGTTTGTAAAGTTTGGGTAGGTTCCATTTTCTGTTAAATGCAATGAGAAACCACTCATTTCTCATTGACATGTGACATCCGGCACAGTCAGACTCAGTGCCCACTTGTCCGTGTTTGCGATTTAAAATCAGCATGCCCACATACCGACGCATCCCTACCTGATACGTCCACTTCCCGGAGATTAAACCTCTGCAAAAGGCAGGAATGTCTGACCACTCACATCTATTGCAAGTGTGACTTGGGAAGTAGTCGGAAGAATAAATGCTAGTGTGAACTGGTGGAGGAGGAGCAGGGGCGGTGGTGGGGAAGAGCGCGGGGGGGGGGGGGGGGTGGATTGAAGAATGCCAATATGAACTGGGGGAAGGGGAGAAGAGTGCCTCAGTGAACTGGGCTGACTGGGGGAATAGATTGTTTCCGCATCACCGTGACAAACAATTTAATGACCAAGAATACAAATATATATCCTCACAATTTATTTTTTAACGTTGGACTCTTGAAGTCAATTAGAAGATATGTTGTGTTGGTGGGGACGTTTCTGGGTAGATTGGAAATGATTTAAAATATGAATTTGAAATTTGCATACGTGAAGTGTGACCACAGCGTCACTAAACATTTTTCATATTATATAGTGATTTCCTTTGGAACGTTTTGCTAGATTGAAGGCGCTATATAAATGCACTTTGATTGTTGACGTTGAACTGCTTCAGACAACAGTCCAGAGTAGGCAGACATGCACAGCTATCTTCAGCTTGTTGTGTGTCCTTGAATCGAATATGAAGTAAATACGAATGCTAATCCAGAAGTCAAGCAAAGTGCTTGTCCAATTAAATAAAAGTTGCCAGATTGACCAGATTACTCCCCAAGATGCCCGCCTCCCTATCATTTTTATCTGAGCTTGTGAGAGACCAAGGTGAGTTTGATTATTGGAGGATGAGTGAGTGAGAAAGTGTCGTGGTGCGAGAGTGAGCACGTCAGTGAAAGAGCAAATTGTTGACTGGTTGACTGAGAACCTGCGAAAGTGCGTAAGAGTAGGTGAGTGAGCGCAAAGCTAAGCGAGTGAGAAGGGAACTGGTCGAGAATGCAAGCAGAGGGGTGAGCGAATACAGCAGAGAGCCAGGTAAAATTAATACATCGTTATTCATGGAAAAGGTAAGTTTATGAGCCCTGTCCACACTTTGCTACCACCCAAGGGCAATCTCCCCTTGTTCTGACAGACAAAACATTAAAGCTAATGAATGTGTATAGTTTAATCGCCAAACACTGACTACGGATGAGAAGTCAGCACTTCTATATTCTGCACCGTGAAGAGTTTACAGTGACATTGAGCGCAGAAGGCATTATTTAAAATCTTGCAGTAATGAGTTAAACTAAACGAACTGGCAAGACAGAGGCCACTTTTTCTGCTGACGGGAACTCAGTTGGACAGTTGTAAATTAAATGTCACTATTGATGTGGTGTGTCATCTCGATGCCTAATGATCTTACTCCCCACAGGATTCTGGTACCAATCTTTCACGGCCAGACAACCTCATTGGACACAGCAGTTGGAAGATTTTCGGACCTACTTTATTCAGTTGTGGTCCGTTATTTGGGTTCTTGTTGGCCTTTTATAGGGCGGACTGAAAAGACGACCATTAAAACTTCGACAGTTGGTCTTTGTATACAAGTGTCTGTTTGTCAAACACTGAGACAGTTGGGGCAGATTTTCAACTTTAACCCGGGATATCAATGGAAATGCAACTCTTGTGGTTTCTATTATGGATCATCATCATAGGCAGTCCCTCGGAACCGAGGAAGACTTGCTTTCACTCTAAAAATGAGTCCTTAGGTGGCTAAACAGTCCAATACGAGAACCACAGGCCCTGTCACAGGTGGGACAGATAGTGGTTGAGGGAAAGGGTGGGTGGGACAGGTTTGCCGCATGCTCTTTCCGCTGCCTGCGCTTGATTTCTGTATGCTCTCAGCGATGAGACTCGAGGTGCTCAGCGGATGTTATGGATGGCTGATCTACAACACCACTTTTATAACCGATGGCAAGTTGAAAATCTACACCAACAATGTCTATGGAAATGAATTTCTTACTCTGTGTGCTCTGGCCTTCTGCTTTACAATTTTGGTACACATGACTCCTGGCCAAATTCTACTCACATTGTGAGCTACTCACATGGCTTCCTACATGGCTGTCCAATCTGCGTTCCTAGGGACACATACAATGCCTGAACTCTGACAATCCAGCCATTTCCAGTCAGAAGATTGTGGGCTCAAATCCCACTCCAGAGTTTGAGAACAAATTCTTTCTTCATCAAAGCCCATGGAACTCAATCCTAGTCCTACTTGCTCTTTGCTGGTTTATCTTATTTGAATTTCATGGGCTTGGAGGGCTAGAAGGAGCAGTTTACAGTTGTGTTGCTTCATCGATGGAGAAATCCTCAATTGGAACACCCACATCAGCAACTTGAGATGTATACAAATTAATGGGAGCATGGATTTCAACTTTCCATGTGACCCAAGAGACTCCACGCTATATACATGGATGACCCTGGCTTGCAGACTAACGGCACTCATAGCAACTTCAACCCCTGATTTGGCTAAACATTGATCCAAAGCTTGATGGCACTATTGCTAACAGCTTCCATCACTTTACTGATGATTGGGAAGAAGCTGACAGAGCTTCCAATAAGATTTATACATTTTTTTGTGGTTAGGGCACAACTGGGCAATCTTCCAGATTCTTGAGTAGATGCCAGTGTCCTAGCTGTACTGGGACAGTTTGGCTAGGGGAATGGCTAGCTCTGGTGTACAGGTCTTCAGCACTACAGCCAGAATGTTGGTAGGGCCCATAGTTTTTGCTGTGCCCAGTGCACTGAGCCACATGGAGTGGACCAAAATTGGCTGAAGGCTATGGTAGTGGGGACCTCAGGAGGAGGCTGAGTAGGATCACCCACTTGGCACTTGTGGCTGCAGACACTTGCAAACATTTCAGCCTTACCTCTTGCACTAATGTCCTAGGCTCCACTATGGTTGAGGATGGGGTTTAACATTTCACTCAAAGAACAGCTCCTCCAATAATGCAGCATTCCTGCTGCACTGAAATGTCAATCTAAATAATTGCTTCAGGTCTCGGCGCAAGATCTGAGTCTACAACCTTCTAACTCACTTGCTACCAACTGAACCAAGCTGACACTCAAGATATAAGCACCTAAACAAAATCAGCTTGGTTCTAAGGAAACGTAACTCACACATTGGAGATCCCAAGACCATGAAGTGTGGAAAAAAGTTTCACACTTCATTAATTTTGTTGATGTAGACTATATGAGTATTGACACATTTGCAATGTTCTCTCTCATATATTTGTTTGCTTAGCATAACACCATGGCATTTGTAAAAGCAATTTCATTAATCATATCTAATACTCTAAGTTTTCACTTGTGACAGTTTTATTACCTTTGCATCAAGTTATATAATGGATTAATTTGGCCTAATTTCTCTTGAGGACTTGCAACGTCTGTGGATAATGCATTAGATCATATTGCTTTCTACAAACAACTTAATCTCCAACAATCAAACAATGGAAGATGTGCTCTCGATTTTGATTGCAAGACCATTCCAGTTGCACTTAACATCTGGATCAAAATATATGCTCATAGAGTGGTGGCTGTAAATCTCGGGGCTAAAAGCAGTCTTCTGACAGTTGAAGTGTTGCTTGTTAAAGCCATGTTGAAAAGTTCAGTATCTTGGCTCAATGCATTCAACTTGCCTGCTGCGCATAATCTAAGCTGACACATTAGTGCGGTACTGAGAAAGTGCTGCATTGTCAGAGGTGCCGTCCTTCACATCCTAAATTAAATCAAGATCCAATATGTCTGTTCCAGTGGTGCCGGTGAATGTAAAAGATTCTATGGCACTAGTTGAAGAAGAGCAGAGGCTTCTCCTGGTGTTCTGGCCAATATTCGTTCCTCAACCAACTCAATTGGAAAAATGGGCTAACTGGTCATTCACCTCACTTGGTAGACTTGGGATCTTGCTATGTGAAATTGGTTGCTACATTTATCTGTATAACAAGCAGGACTACACTTCAAAAAGTAATTGGGATGTGAAAGTCTTTGGGATGTTTCTCAGAGTTGAGAAGGTGTTGTATCAATTTTTATTCCTTCCTCTCATTTTAGAAATATTTTGAATTAAATATTGATTATATGCAATTCTGCAGGCTGTTTCTAAACACAACAGAAAAAAAACCTTTGCCAAACACCTACCTTTTAAATTACTAATGAGAATAACTGAGTAATTTCAGGAGGCCTTTTTGTGAACATTTATCATTTGCTTCAGTCTGTCTTAGCACACAACCTACATTCAGTTTAGAAAACAAAGTATCTTCACCCTTTCCCATGAGGCTATAATATATCTGTTAAACAACTTTTAATGAAATAGATGGTTCTGAGGGGGAGGGGAAGAATCATTCATTGTGGCTTGCTTGATGCCTTTTGCCTCTCATTAGAAAAGTAAAAGCAGATGGATGCCACAGTTTTCTGACTGAAATCTTATTCTCCTCATTGTCCTCAGACAAACAGTTCTCCAGCAGCTCGGACAAAGTATGCACGACCACAGGCTGTGTGGCTGCAGGTGAGTGCGGTTCAGAGCCTTCCGTTAAATGAAAGAATTTAAGTAATAAGTAACAGCATTTGCACTTAAACTGTAAATTTTATTAATTCTGTGTGCTGGTAATTCCTTATGGAGATAAATTGTTGATAATGTACATAAGAACATAAGAATTAGGAGTATGCACTATAGCTCCTCAAGTCTGCTCTGCCATTCAATAAGATCATGGTTGATCTTCAACCTCAACTCCACTTTACCGCCCGATCCCCGTATCCCTTGATGTCCAAAAATATATCTCAGCCTGGAATATACTTAATGACTCAGCATCTGCAGCCCTTTGGGTAGAGAATTCCAAAAATTCACAACCCTCTAAGTGGAGAGATTCCTCCTGATCTCAGTCTTAAATGGCTGACCCCTTAACCTGCTCTTTGAAAGAGCTATCCAATTAGTCCCACTCCCCTGCTCTTTCTCGTAGCCCTGCAATGTTTTCCTTTTTTAAGTATTTATCCAGTTCCATTTTGAAAGTTACTATTGAATCTGCATCCACCGCCCTTTCAGGCCGTGAATTCCAGATTTTAACAACTCGCTGTGTGATTTTTTTTTCCCACTCATTTTCCTTATGGTTCTGTTGCCAATATCTTAAATTGGTCACCGACCCGTCTACCAGTGGAAACAGTTCCTGCCTATCTACTCTATTACCGTGTCAGCTGTGGCTCAGTAGCTAGCACTCTCGCCTCTGAGTCAGAAGGTTGTGGGTTCAAGTCCCACTCCAGGCCGACACTCCAGTGCAGTGCTGAGGGAGCACTGCTCTGTTTGAGATGCCTTCTTTCAGATGAGATGTTAAAACGAGGCCCCATCTGCTCTCTCAAGTGGACATAAAAGATCCCATGGCACTATTTCAAAGAAGAGCAGGGGAGTTATCCCTGGTGTCCTGGCCAATATTTCATCATCATAGGCAGTCTCTCAAAATCGAGGAAGACTTGCTTCCACTCCAAAAGTGAGTTCTCAGGTGACTGTAAAGTCCAATATGGGAATTACAGTCTCTGTCACAGGTGGGACAGATAGTAAGTCGTTGAAGGAAAGGGTGGGAGGGGAGTCTGGTTTGCTGCACACTCCTTCCGCTGCCTGCTCTTGTTTTCTGCATGCTCTCGGCCACAAGACTCGAAGCGCTCAGCGACATCCCGGATGCTCTTCCTCCACTTAGGGCGATCTTTGGCCAGGGATTCCCAGGTGTCGGTGGGGATGTTGCACTTTATCAATGAGGCTTTGAGGGTGTCTTTGAAATGTTTCCTCTGCCCACCTGCGGATCGCCTGCTGTGTAGGGGTTCTGAGTAGAGCGCTTGCTTTGGGAGTCTCGTGTCGGGAAAACGGACAATGTGGCCCACCTAATGGAGCTGGTCAAGTGTGGTCAGTGCTTCAATGCTGGGGATGTTGGCCTGATAGAGAACACTGGCGTTGGTGCGTCTATCCTCCCAGGGGATTTGCAGGATCTTGTGGAGACATCGTTGGTGGTATTTCTCCAGTGATTTGAAGTGTCTACTCTATATGGTCCACATCTCTGAGCCATACAGGAGGCCAATATTTATCCCTCAATCAACATCATAAAAAAAAAAAGATTATCTGGTCATTATCACATTGTGTGTGCAAATTGACTGCTGCGTTTCCCACATTACAACAGTAACTACACTCCAAAAGTACTTTGGGTGTAACGCGCTTTGAGACATCCGGTGGTCCACTATATAAATCCAACTCTTTCTTTTCTTTCTTTCTATCTATCAAAATCCTTCATAATCTTGAACACCTCTCTTAAATCTCCCCTTAATCTTCTTTGCTCTAAGGAAAATAACCCAAGCGTCTCTAGTCTCCACCTCTCTGACTAGAAGTACACTGGCTATTGAAGCTTTCTGTGGTAGAGTGACACACAATGCCAGGTGGCCCAACACATTGGAGCCTGACATGCTGAGTTTGCTGAGGATATACTTGCTTTGGAGGCAGTTCAGAGAAGGTTCACTAGGTTGATTCCGGAGATGAGGGAGTTGACTTTTGAGGAAAGGTTGAGTAGGTTGGGCCTCTGCTCATTGGAGTTCAGAAGAATGAGAGGTGATCTTATCGAAACATATAAGATTATGAGGGGACTTGACAAGGTGGATGCAGAGAGGATGTTTCCACTGATGGGTGTGACTAGAATTAGAGGGAATGGTCTTCGAATAAGGGGCCGCCCATTTAAAACAGTGATGAGAAATTTCTTCTTTCAGAGGGTTGTAAATTTGTGGGATTTGCTGCCTCAGAGAGCTGTGGAAGCTGCGACATTGAATAAATTTAAGACAGAAATAGACAATTTCTTAAACGATATGGGGATAAGGGGTTATGGGGAATGGGCAGGGAAGTGGAGCTGAGTCCATGATCGGATCAGCCATGATCTTATTGAATGGCAGAGCAGGCTTGAGGGGCTTATGGCCTATTCCTGTTCCTATTTCTTATGTTCTTATGTTTCCAACCTCATGACACCCAATGCTGCCTATGGCACCAAGTTGATGTGTGAAGTGGATCAGACCGGGTCTGCTATCCCTTATGATTGAATAATCCGCTAACATTCATTATCTAGACTAGTTCACGAGGGGCAAAGGAGAGGTTGCCAATGTGGAACTGTACCTGGTGATGATGTGCTATTTTCAGGGGAGAAAATTGGAAGGAAAATAAAATAAATGAACGTAACTGAATATAATTTTAAAATGGTTAAAATAATCATAGAATATTATATTAGCATAACATCCAGATACGTGGCAAGTGTATAAACCGTTTGGTCTTTATTTGGTTTAAATTACATCTTGGAGTTGCATTAATTTGCAAGAACACAAAACTAGTTCAGCTGAAGACGACCATTCAGCCCATTTGATCTCATCCTTCCAGAATACTAACCCCTGTAGTTGAACAGCCCACTGAAGCTGTCTGTCTAGGCTCAAACGGGAAGAATGGGCATATGGACCAATAGCAGAAAGCTACCAGTTTCCATTATGCTGCATTCCACACAAATCAGTACTTTTCGGAGAGAAGGGGAGAGAAGAATGAAAAATTGATGATGGGTGAGAGAGAATTTAAAAGAACCACTCCTCAGGAGTAAAACAATGTTCATTTGGAAGGAAATGTGTCCTTTTTGTTTTAGGCTAATTTTGAATTGTGCTATAAGCAGGCAGGTTAGTAGGTGGATCATTTACTTTCAGTGTTAGCATTGCAGTGTGATGTTGTGACTGCAGAGGTGTTGGTAGCAGAGATTACTCTACATATAGAAACTGCTGAAAAGCAGTTGAGCCATTTGCTTCAGACTGCTGAGTAATGCAGGCAACTGCTGGATGTGGGCCAAATCCTTCAGTGTGAGGTGTTTAGTGTGATCGATTTTAGCTTTCCCTTGGCTGGACTACTGGGCAAAGTTCCCTACTTCAGACAAAGCACCCCATCTCAGACTGCGCAAAATATCCTTCAGAAAAATATTGGACATGGTGCTGGTGCTCTAAGAAATTGTCCTCGGAGAGGGACTTCATTGGGCACACTTCCTCAGAGACCACCTCTCCTTGGTGGGAGACTGGGTGAGGTTCTGCTCCTCAAAGAGAGACTGGTTAATGTGTGCCCCTCTGCAGCGGGTGATTAGGCAGAGCAGGCCCATACTCCAAGACAACCCGAGTGCCTGATTTCAGAGAGAAAGAACTTCTCAGAAAGGAGATTAGTTAGGGTGCCTAATCTCAGAGAAAGATGGACAAACGATTGCTTCAGGAGGGCTCTGTCTACATAACAATAGCGATGACACTTCAAAAGTAATTCACTGGCTATGTCTCACTCTGGGATATCTGACGATGTGAAATGCATTGTGTGAATGAAAGTCCCTTTTGAGTCCTTCTTCCTGCCCAACTTTCTAATGCAATTCCAACCTTTCCAGCACATGATTGAAAGGTGTCCCGGACCCAGTAGCCTGGTTACCTGTCCTGACAGTTGAAGGGGTGGGGGGGAAGACTCACTGGCCCGGATTTCGCTGACTGAGGCGAGTCCGGGGCAGTGGAGTTCTGCAGTGAGGTCCCAGCCCGCTGTTGGCTGCAACCCGCACTCTCCAAGTGATTTTACCTTGATGGAGCTTGTTAAGACCGCCCAGTGAGGTTCCCAGCCAATTAAAAGGAAGCTGGTCATTTGATAACATGTCATCAGCTGGTTTCCTTAAAGGGACCATGTCCACATTGATTTTGACAATTGTGCTGCCAGTGTTGTACAGCATTGAGCACTGCACAGAGCTGTACGGCTGCACCCAGGCTCTCCCATGACTCCCTCTATATGCTTAGGAGGGAGTCACAGCACCCAGGGAGGTTCTCTTCCCTTCCAATAGGCGGAATAGACTTCTCCAGGGCACCAACACAGTCTGGTTGCACATTGCACAGGAGGGCATAAGCAGGGATGTCGTCAGGAGGACCTTGCTGCAGTGTCGCAAACCTTTCACTGATCTCAGTAGATCACGAACCATTACTGCAAAGCCACACTCAACCTCATCCTGCTGTGTCACTCATCACATCCCCATCACTCTGCCTTCCCTACCCTATTCCTGCACATCCTTACTCACACCAACTTACCTTGTACCTCCACCCATCCCTCTCTCTTTATCTCCATTATCACTTCCCCATCTCACTAGCCACCCCTCACACTCACTCTCATCTTAGTCCAATCATACCAGCTAACAACACACAAAGGTAGGCACTTGGGTGTTTCAGCCAATGTTCATGTAAAATTTCTGTTAATATGTTATCAAACATTGAAATCTTTATTTTCAACACTTTGCCTTCTTGTGTACACCTTTGGTAGTGGCTTAGTGAGTTGCAGTGAATGGTGAGACATAATGGTTCCCCCACAATGGTGATGAGTGTGAAAGGAATGGCTTGGTCATTATGGGGATGTTTTATGGTCCTGATGTGGGATGGTGCCAACCTGGCACATCATGTGGCCACCAGGGTGTACAGTGTCAAGTGAAGTTAAGCTGGCCATGGTAAGGCCATCTCTGGCCTAATAGGCAGCAATTTGGTCAGGTGCTGATGCCCTGTGTCCTATGCAGCATCAATTGATTGCGGAGAAGGTCGGTGGTGTTGGTGTTGGTGCTGCTGGTGTGCCTAATGTTGGTGTTGGGGTTGAGTGTGGTGTGATTCTGAGGACCAAGGTGAGATTTTTTTCAAGGGCACAGATGCGGATGGAATAGATGGCAGGTGAGATGACAGAAGCGATCTGTCAATGGTGAGAGAGGTTGTCCAAGAAGGTGACAGTGGATAGAGAGTTTACTCCAAACACTTCCAACCTGCATAAAGCTCAAATGTGTCTTCCAAATCCTGAAGACTCGAGCTTCTGAGATTGGAAAGTGAATAGCTGTGATACCACATTTGCAGCTGTCAACTATCCAGAAGAATGGATACTGATGGAACACTCGACCTACTTACCTGACGTGATCCCCAAGCGGCGTGAACCTGATGAAAAAGCTGGAAAAATGGTAAGTTTAATGGTATTAAATTGGCTTTTAACTACCTCTTAATGATCTAAATTACCTCCTTAGCTGCTTGGTATCAGGTCTGTTAAGCGCTGACAGGCCTGAAATATGGGAGATTAGCGTTGACAGGGGCTCCCAATCTGCTGTCAATCATTTCTATTTTAACACCTGACCCGCCTCCGATCCCGCCCTCTCAGCAGCGGTAAAATTCTGGCCACTGTGTGGGCACAAAAAACAAGAAGACAGGGAAAAATGGAATAAACCAAAACAACTAAAATAAGCACTCTGTACTGAAAATCAACCAATTTTACAACGGAGGAGGTTGTTTGACATTTCATGCTGTGCCAACCCTTTGAAAGAGCTAACATTAAATGTCATTCACTTGCTCATTCCCCATTCCCTTTCTTTCTTTTCCAAATATTTCCCTTTTAAAATCTTTAGTGGACTCTTCTTCCAATACTCTTTCTGGTTGGGAAATCTATCTCCTAACAACCCCCTCTGCATAAAAATGTTTCTCCTAACCTCTCCCTTTATTCTATCGGTGATTATTTTAAAATTATGACCTCTAGTTCATCATTATAGGCAGTCCCTCGAAATCGAGGAAGACTTGCTTCCACGCTCAAAGTGAGTTCCCAGGTGACTGAACAGCCCAATACGGGAATTACAGTCTCTGTCACAGGTGGGACAAACAGTGGTTGAAGGAAAGGGTGGGTGGGGAGTCTGGTTTGCCGCAAGCTCCTTCCGCTGCCTGCGCTTGGATTCTGCATGCTCTCGGTAATGAGACTCGAGGTGCTCAGCGCCCTCCCAGATGCTCTTCTTCCACTTAGGGCGGTCTTTGGCCAGGGACTCCCAGATGTCGGTGGGGATGTTGCACTTTATCAAGGCTTTGAGGGTGTCCTTGAAACATTTCTTCTGCCCACCTGGGGCTTGCTTGCTGTGTAGGAGTAGAGCGCTTGCTTTGGGAGTCTTGTGTCGGTCATGCGGACAATGTGGCCCGCCCAACGGAGCTGGTCGAATGTGGTCAGTGCTTCGATGCTGGGGATGTTGGCCTGATCGAGAACACTGATGTTGGTGCGTCTATCCTCCCAGGGGATTTGCAGGATCTTGCGGAGATATTGTTGGTGGTATTTCTCCAGCGATTTGAGGTGTCTACTGTATATGGTCCACATCTCTGAGCCATACAGGAGGGCCGGTATCACTATAGCCCTGTAGACCATAAGCTTGGTGCCAGATTTGAGGGCCTGGTCTTCGAACACTCTCTTCTTCAGGCGACCGAAGGCTGCGTTGGCGCACTGGAGGCAGTGTTGAACCTCGTTGTCGATGTCTGCCCTTGCTGATAGTAGGCTCCCGAGGTATGGAAAGTGGTCCACGTTGTCCAAGGCCGCACCGTGGATTTTGATGACCGGGGGGGAGTGCTGTATGGCGGGGTTAGGTTGGTGCAGGACCTTTGTTTTACTAATGTTTACTGTAAGGCCCGTGCTTTCATATGCCTCGGTGTATTATCAAGATGGCGGATGGGATAGCAGCTCCCTAGGGAGCTCTCCCCGAACAAACCTTCCTCTGACCATCTGCTGCCATCCTTCTTCTCTCTCTCCCCTTCAATCCCTCCCTTCACTGTTTAACCCCCCTCCTGGCCCAACAGTGGGTGCACTTCGATCCCCCAAAATATTTTCCTACCTCTAAAACCCGTGCTGCAAGGGCCCACTGCCCATTCCCCAACCCCCAATCAAGACTTACCTTCCAGATCGACCTCCGCCCTCTAGTCACTGACTCACAGACCAGTGGAAAGGGTTTATCGCTGTTTATCTCATCAAAGCCCTTCATCATTTTGAAATGCATGAAGAAACACAGAAAACACAGTTCCAGGGAACATAATAAAATGTATAATTCTTCTTTTTCCTTTGAAGCTGCACGGATAATCCAGAATATGGATCCATCTGCCTTGCCGTGTGAGGATTTTTACAGATATGCCTGTGGGGGTTGGCTGAATCGACACATCATACCAGAGACCAGCTCCAGATACAGTATATTTGATATTCTGAGAGATGAACTGGAAATCATTCTAAAAGGTAAAAGATCAACACTAACCAGGCTGGTTTGCTGATTTTAAAATCCATGTTATTTTCAGGTAAGACTGAGCGAAAACACAGGTGCTGTGACTCTGGTGCGTCCTGGACATTGAAAATAAGTGACTTAATGTCCTTCAAATGGGACAGAAATGTTTATTAGACAGTGCCCCGTCCGATTGGAAACGGACACAATCTGATTGGCAGCCTGTTTTAAATCCCGTGTGATTTCACTTTCTGTTCACTTTCTGTCGACTTCAATGGAAAGTAAAATCGGGCGCAGCATTAAACAGGAGGACGTTCCAATCCCGTGTTTCCCATCGAGTAGATCGGGTGAAAATTACCCCTAAACATAGAAACATAGAAACATAGAAAATAGGTACAGGAGTAGGCCATTCGGCCCTTCTAGCCTGCACCGCCATTCAATGAATTCATGGCTGAACATGCAACTTCAGTACCCCATTCTTGCTTTCTTGCCATACTCCTTGATCCCCCTAGTAGTAAGGACTTCATCTAACTCCTTTTGAATATATTTAGTGAATTGGCCTCAACAACTTTCTGTGGTAGAGAATTCCACAGGTTCACCACTCTCTGGGTGAAGAAGTTTCTCCTCATCTCGGTCCTAAAAGTTTTTCTATTCTGCATGGATGTGTTGTATGTAGTATGCAAAGCATGTTCCCTGAGGATTATGATGTACATTTTCTTGCATTTGGAGACACCCAGCAATTGTTTCCGCACATTTCTTGAATGTCCTTATTCTGGTGTGTGCGTCAACCAATGTACAAAGAGAGATCCAGTGACTATGCCACATGTAAAAGTCTACAGAAGAGTTTAATCCTACTATGAAAACGTCACAAATTTTACCCAGATATATTAGCAGCACAAACGGGACGAATAATGCTAACTTTATCTCTTACCCTGGCTAATTAACAGCAGGCAGTGTGGCATTCACTATCCAGTCATTCCTGTGAAGAATGTCTTGATTTTGATTCGTGAGATGCACATGTGCAGGTCTAGAAGAGAACCCCGGTGCTTTAAAGGCCATTTTTGTTGTAGCTGGATTGGGTCCTTTAATTAAAAAGTTGTATTTAACCCAGCTCCTGCTCTGTTTCCCGACCGTTTAGGTGTCTTAGAGAGACCTGATGATGGAGACCGTGACGCTTTTAAGAAAGCTAAACAGCTGTATAAATCCTGCATAAATGACAGTAAGTTCAACTTCTTAAGATCATGTTGTTTTAAAAAAAACATATCCAGAGATCCTCCAGTGGCACAATGAGTAAATGGACGGTCACCTGTGGGACTGAGGCACACACACCTGGAAGTTCTAACTCCAATATTGAGCTCCAAAAGTGACAATGGGACCATTTAAGATTGGTCTCCTCATCCCTGAGTGTAGGTGGTACTGGAGAGTGGGATCAGCCAAAGTTCTTTCTGCCATTCACTAACCAGTAGCACCTGCTGGAAAAGTGTATGTTGGATGGGGAGAGGGGCAAGCTTG
Organism: Pristiophorus japonicus; assembly: GCF_044704955.1. Classification (NCBI taxonomy): domain Eukaryota; kingdom Metazoa; phylum Chordata; class Chondrichthyes; family Pristiophoridae; genus Pristiophorus; species Pristiophorus japonicus. The sequence continues at coordinate 102,416,787 of NC_091994.1, forward strand.
GCCATGCTACCTTCCACAGTCAAATCATCTACAAACACTTATAATCTGGTTTCATCAAATTACATCGGGTCTACAGCCCAGAAGAACATAAGAAATAGGAGCAGAAGTAGGCCATTTGGCCCCTCGAGCCAGCTCCGCCATTTATTAAGATCACGGCTGATCTGATCATGGATTCAGTTCCATTTCCCTGCCCGCTCCCTGTAACCCTTTATTCTCTTAACGCTTAAAAATCTGACTATCTCAGGCTTAAATATATTCAATGACCCAGCCTCCACAGCTGTGGACAGAGAATTCCACAGATTTACAACACTCTGAGAGAAGAAATTCCTCCTCAACTCAGTTTTAAATGGACGGTCCCCTTATTCTGAGACTATGTCCCCGAGTTCTAGTTTCCCCTTCTGAACTCCAATGAGTATAGGCCCAACCTACTCAACCTATCTTCATAAGTCAACCCCTTCATCTCCGGAATCAACCAAGTGAACCTTCTCTGAACTGCCTCCAATGCAAGTATATCCTTCCTTAAATACGGAGACCAAAACTGTACGCAGTACTCCAGGTGTGGCCTCACCAATACCCTGTATAGTTGTAGCAGGACTTCTTTGCTTTTATACTCAATAAAGGCCAACATTCCATTTGCCTTCCTGATTACTTGCTGTACCTGCATACTAACTTTTTGTGTTCATGCACAAGGACACCCAGGTCCCTCTGTACTGAAGCACTTCGCAATTTTTCTCCATTTAAAAAATAATTTGCTTTCTATTATTTCTGCCAAAGTGGATAACCTCACATTTTCCCAAATTATATTTCATCTGCCAACTTTTTGCCCACTCACTTAGTCTGTCTATGTCCCTTTGCAGATGTTTTGTGCCCTCCTCACAATTTGCTTTCACACCCATCTTTGTATCATCAGCAAACTTGGCTGCATTACACTCGGTCCCTTCATCCAAGTCATTAATGTCGACTGTAAATAGTTGATCACTGATCAAGCACCGATCACTGTGGCACCCCACTAGTTACTGTTTGTCAACCAGAAAATGACCCATTTATCCCGACTCTCTGTTTTCTGTTAGTTAGCCAATCCTTTATCCATGCTAATATATTATCCCTAACCCTGTGAACTTTTATCTTGTGCAGTAACCTTTTATGTGGCACCTTATCGAATGCCTTCTGGAAATCAAAATACACCACATCCACTGGTTCTCCTTTATCCCCCCTGCTTGTTACATCCTCAAAGAATTCCAGCAAATTTGTCAAACATAAAACCATGCTGACTCTGCTTAAATGAATTATGTTTGTCCAAATGTCCTGCTACTGTTTCCTTAATAATGGACTCTAGCATTTTCCCAACTACAGATGCTAGGCTAACCGGTCTTTGTTTCTTGCTTTCTGTCTGCCTCCTTTTTTAAACAGGGGCGTTACATTTGTTGTTTTCCAATCTGCTGGGACCTCCCCAGAATCCAAGGAATTTTGGTAAATGACAACCAATGCATCCACTATATCTGCAGCCACTTCTTTTGAGACCCAGAAGCACGTCATTTGGCCCATGCCGGTGTTTATGCTGCACATGAACCTCCTCCCACCTTACTTCATCGAACCCTATCAACATCTCAGTCTATTCCTTTCTCTCTAATGTGTTAATCTAGCTTTCCTTTAAATGCAGACTTGAAGAATGGCTACTTGGGTGAGATACCAGAAAGCAGTCAGTGCTGGTGGAGCAGTGCATGACATGAGTACCTTCAGGAGAGGTGGGAAGGAGACTGGGGAAAGAATGACTAGCCAGTATTTGTCTTCTAGCTACCTTTTCTCACTTTCTGCCCCTTTTTCTTCTGCGATTTGCTGTTCTGACCACTAGTTTAGAGAGGGGAGGTGATCTGACTCTCAGTGAACAAGGGCACAAGCCTATCCCTTAGCTTGACCTTAATAGTTCAGTTTAGTGTTAATGTTACAGAATAAAGCTATTCCTGATCTTCATAGGCTCCCTGCCACTCAGCACATTGATCTCTAAATCCCCACCCTTGTTCAATCCCTGCATGGCCTCGTCCCACACTGCAGCCTGTTCCAGCTCCCAACTTGTACTTTCCAGCTGTATATCTTTCCCTCTCACGGACTCACCATTGTCAGAACCTACAGCACCCCTCCACACTCTGCAACTTCCTTCCTAGAACCCTCCATTTTGCTAATTCTCAGCCCTCCTCAAAACCAACTTCTTCCGCCTCTCATTTACCTTTTCCCTGAATTGTTCTCCCAATTCTTGCTTTGCATTTAATTTCCTCGCTCCACCCCACATAACCTTCTTTTTTTTGTGGTGCCTTGCTTTGATAAAGGCACAAATTAAGTGAAAAGTTGTTGATGTTCAGGTTTTTATTATTTGAATATTAATTTCAATGACACGGTGCCTGAGCTGGAAGTGAATAAAATTGGTTGGCCCACATTCCTATGAGCCTGCTGCCAGTCAAAGTGTTGAGAAGGTTTTGGGGATGAAGTTTGACTTCAGTACGGGAGCCTGTGGAAAGGAATATCAGCAGGGTGTTTAACAGGCAGTCAATTCAACGCCGCTCGGTTTTTGTGCCCCCGCCAAAGTTGAATTTCACCCCATATGAGTGAGACCTTAACTGGTCTGTTTAGAGGGGAAAAGACCCTGGTACAAGCCACGTATCATAAAGAAAGATGTTAACAACAACAACAACAACAAATTGTGTTTATATAGCGCTTTTAACGTAGTAAAATATCCCAAGGCACTGCACAGGAGTATTATAAGACAAAACATTTGACACCAAAATATATAAGGAGAAATTAGGGCAGGTGACCAAAAGCTTGGTCAAAGAGGTAGGTTTAAGGAGCGTCTTAAAGAAGGAAAGAGAGGGGGAGAGGTTTAGCCGGGGAATTTCAGAGCTTAAGGGCTAGGCAATAGAAGGCCCGACCACCAATGGTTGAGCAATTATAATCAGGAATGTTCAAGAGGGCAGAATTAGAGGAGCGCAGACATCTCGGGGAGTTGTGGGCCTGAAGGAGATTACAGAGATAGGGAGGGGCGAGGCCATGGATTTGATGGTGGCAGGAGAGTAGGAGGGTTGGGGTAGGGATTTGGGAGGTCAGAATATCCAAGATAGGAGAGATGAAAGAAGGCATGACTACAGGAAAGAATGGTCAGACAAGGATAGAGTTAAAAAGAAAAGAAGGGGAAAAAGTGGAAAAGTTTTGAATGGCTTGGGTTCGGAGCGGCAGCCAAAGTGCGCACACGAATGGACACGGGAAAAGCTCTGATTACATAGGTCTGTTTAAATATAGTAATTAATGGGATACATATTAAACTATAAGGTGGGAGAAGAGTTTAATTTCTTCAGAAACGCTTGGAGTTTCGGAATCGTCTCCACTAGACTGAAGTTAAGCAGTCACAAGGCAGATGATCAATGTTGTTGTACAGCACAGCCATCTCTCAAGTTGATGAAGACTTTTGTAGACACAAAGGTTATTGGCTTCAGATGAAGCATCGGCCTTGTTCATGATGTTTTATCACAGTTACATTGTAATGAAATTCTTCCAACACAATTCACTCAATTCACAGCAAATTACTGGGACCTTTGTGCACAATGATTAATTTATTAGAATCTTCAGACCTCTTCACTCCTCTCCTCCTCCACACAAAAAAAAGCACAGAAAGAATCTAGTGATTATGCCTCTTGAAATGTATTGCAAATATTTTTATGTCAGTTCATGAATTGTAAGACCAGACGGGACTGATAATCACATGCACTCTGGCACAGTGTGAATGGAGGTGCCAAACCCTTAATAAAATGTTAATCAGGAGGGGCAACAATGTGATTGGAAGGAACATTCGCCATCTTTTTTCATGCTTCTGGGTGTATTCCGACATTACGACAGTGACTACATTTCAAAAATACTTCATTGGCTGTAAAGCGCTTTGGGATGTCCTGAGGTTGTGAAAAGCCCTCGATAAATGCAATTCTTTTTTTTGTATTGCAGGTTTAATAGGGGAACGGGACTCTGAGCCACTCTTAAATCTATTGGATGATATCGGAGACTGGCCAGTTGCCACACTTGACTGGGATGTCACGAAAGGTATGTGATAGTTTTAGAATAAGTCTTTAACCTTGGTAATGATGAACATTTTTTTTAACAATTCTGCGAAGAATTGAGGCTCTTATATGCCTAGAATGATCTGTTTCTGATATTACTGCATGAGCAATTAATAGGGTGCTTCTGAAATCTAGCTCTCCCAGCAGGGGGGACACTTGCAGGGATCTGAACGCCCCAAGATGCAAGTTCTTTCTCTCTCTCTGTTTTTCTCTCTCGCTCTCTCTCTGTTTCTCTCTCTCTCTCTCTCTCTCTCTCACTCTCTCTTGCTTTTTTAGTGTGCTAGGTACAACAGTCTGACCACAAGGGCACTATACAATGCCACACCTCACTGGGGTGACCTCTAGGATATTGAAGCAACACTTTTGATGTTTAGAGAGGGCCTTGCAATCCACCCCAAGAACACATTGGCTAAGTGAACGCTGTGTATGTGGCATAGGTCTACCCCTGCACTTCGAAAAGCTGCAGCAACAATATATGGAAGAGGAGGCGGATGCAGAGATACCATCTTCAGCAGTGGGGTGAGGTTAGGTTGCCAGGCAACGATTAATGACTGTTTTTAATTCATTAAAGGCATGACCCTTTCAACGTCTCTTTCAACAGACCATTCAGTTGAGTCACCATTCCCTCTATCAGTGCTGTTATTGTTTGTTATTCCCCTATGTGTTATTAACATTGTTATTACGTATTCTAGTATGTTAGTCTTGGCTCTGTGGTAGCATTTTTGCCTGAGACTCAGGAGATTGTGGGTTCAAGCCCCACTCCTGAGATTTCAGCACATAGTCCAGGCCGACTCATCAGTGCCATCTTTCAGATGAGGTATTAAACTAAGGTCCTGTCTGCTATCACAGGTGGATTGTCTAGCCCCTTTATAGCAATCTTCATGTTTATCAACACTGCCACAGCTACTTCCTCAACCTGGCAACAAACCATAAAAACCTATCTCTTTGACGAAGCTTTTGGTCCCTGTTTTAATATCTCCTTGTGTAGCTTGGAGTCAAATGTTGTTTGATAACACTCCTGTGAAGCGCCTTGGGACATTTTGCAACATTCAAGGCGCAAGTTGCTGTTGCTGTTTGCCATAGCTGTCACCAGAATGGCATTTCTATCATCCAGACTCGCCACCCTTGTGCCCTGGGATACCCTTGCTACTGAAAACAATGGCACTTAGGAAGGTGTGTATATTACGTTTGCTTTCCTGAGTCATGCCCAGTAGGGTGAAGTTGGATTCTGGCAAAGTCCACCATGCATTCTGCTCTGTGAAAAATTTCTGCCGAATTTACAGATGCTGTTTTTGTTGCGTTTCTCCAGAGCCTGATTGGAGTTTGGAGACCAGCCTATCACGGCTCAATGCCAATTACAGCAAAAAAGCTGTTATGGATATGTTTGTTTGGACTGATGACAGGGATTCAAGTAGACACATCATTTATGTAAGTAAAATGCCATCCATTCATCCAGCCGTTGTTTTGGACACTCTTTAGACGCCTGGGTGGGGAGGTAGTCTCTCTGACATTGCGGAATGACACTGGCATGTCAGGAATTCTCTCTTTGCATACATGGGTGGCATGGATTTGCTACTTTAGAATTAAGGGCATGTAGTGCTTAAAAAAAAATTAAAGCCTTTCTTTGCAATGACATACAAATGTCTAGTGATTACACTATCTAGTTATTTCCAACAAAGCAACGTAATATTTTAAAAGCCAAAAATGAGTAACTGTCACTCCAAATGATTGACACTTGATGATTTCCTTCATTGGTTGGTCATAGAACCTTCAAATATCTGTCGAAATATTTGAACTTGTGACAATCTCTTGACTATCTGAATTTCAACAAGACTACCTGATGCATGACGGGTAATTTTTGAACCTTGTGTTTCTGACGGGGAATGTAGGCCAGAGATTTTTGCATGCACTGTGCAAAATGTTTTCAAGGAGTTTAGGTGGCCAGGGATCATGTATTTACAATTTGTTAATGAGCTAGAGGTTCTGGGAATTTGTCGGTCTAATACCTGAAGTACGGGAGACCAGAGTTATACTGAGGGCGTTGAGCTCTTCAAGTCTCAACGCAAAGAGCGTGAAGAGGTCAAGCGCAGACAGTGGAAGGAGTGCGCAGCAAACCAGGCCCACCCACTCCTTCCCTCGATGAATGTCTGTCCCACCTGTTACAGGGCCTGTGGCTCTTGTATTGGACTGTTCAGCCACCAAAGAACTCACTTTGGGAGTATAAGCAAGTCTTCCTTGATTCCGAGGGACTGCCTATGATGATGATGATGATGATGACTGCGACATGCAATCTGCAAAGCGGGTTTTAAATCCTTCAATGCACAATGCAGTAGATTGCTGATCTCACTCAAGGGCTGCAGTATGTCATTTTACAAGTCTGCACTGCCAGCTGGGAGCCTCACTTACTGGATTCACCAATCAGAAAGCTAGGAATGAACTCCCAACTAATGTCCAACCATTAATATGAATGTCTGGAGAATGACTTACAATTTACACTGGAAACGCCCATGCTCTTTGAATCACTGAGGAGCAGAAATTGAGACAGAAATCAGTTTGCTGAGTCAGTGTTCAGCTCTTGTACCTTTGGCTTAATGTGACACTCGCCACTTTTGCAGGTTGATCAGCCCAGACTGGGGATGCCTTTTAGAGATTATTACTTTCGAGATGGAAACTACAAGAGGGTAAGCACTGAAACTGACTTTGCAGAAAATATCATGGATTCTTCCCGGTGCAGACTACTGTCTAGTTCCTTTCATTCATGAGTTTCCCATTGCCCCTGTTCATCACTTTTAGACCATCTTATCTGTTTGGTTTCAAGGGAGACCATGCAGTTGTCTCTTAACCTGTTTTTAAAAGTGGGCTGATTCCACAATCTGGTACTCGCAGAAGACCTGTCACGGGAAATCACCAATATTATTTTCTAACTAGTAAAATTAACAAAGTGTCAGCCAATGAGTTAGAGATGGGGCGGGATTTGCATCAAAGAGTCTAGTTTACACCAAAGTCAATTTACTCAGCAAACAGTGTCTATTTAAACAGAGTCTATATGATCTACAGGATACAGAACTCATAACCGAAACTACAGCAAATTCTCCCAATTAAAAATGCAAGGCTATTTCACCAGCAATAGTTACATAATGCAAATGATGTGCATAAAATCAATCCCAGTCACTCCCAGTGGTGTTGACGGGGGAATTACTCAATCATCTCCATTCTGGCCGGGAATAGTGGAGTCATCATTTGCAGCCTAAAATTAATGGACAGGAAATCGGGGCTGCCGTGATTTCCCAAGATGACTCTTCTACAAGCACCACTCTCTGTGGTGATCACCTGTTATTGTATCATGTTATAGTTTGTGGGACCTTCACTGAGTTGATATTGGCCTCCTATTTTATTTAAAAAACCCAGGTGTAGAGCCAAGTCGGGAAAGCAGAGGAATTGACAAGAGTAGCAGAGATGATTGGTTATGGCATAGTAATTTGATGATATAAGCCGGGGTTTTATAAGCCTGTAGATCTTGGGAAGAAGATAAGACTTTGTTGGCATCTCACTTACATTTTTGTTTGAAAACAAACTCTTAACTCTATCCTCATCGCACAGATGGCAGCACATGCTGGAAATCAGGAACACATCTGATTTGTGGCCCCATATGATTTGCTGTATGTTGTGTTTAATGTGGGGTTGTATATTGGACGTGTGCCTGATTTCCCAACATGCTGGGTACCGTAGCCCAGTGCTTGTGGTACTGGATCAGTAACCCAGAGGTTAGTTCAAATCCCTCTATAGCAAGTTGTGCTACTGCCTTGCCTGTGTTACCCACATCCCAAGAACAAATAAAAGATGAATGCATGCATTGCCAGCCCACAAAGTTAATGCTGGGAATGTGCAAGGCAACATTTTACCCCAGCGTGCAATGGCTTGGGAAGGGTGTAAAAATGTAAAGACTTCTATGCTAGTGTCTCTCATGTAAATCGCTCCCTGAATTTACTGGTGTTACTCTTATTGCAGGTGCGTGAAGCCTACTTGCAGTTTATGATCGTAATTGCCAAGATGATCAGAGAAGACAGAAACTTGACAAAAAATGACACCTTTGTCGAAGAAGAGATGAAAAAAGTCCTGGCATTTGAAACAGAAATGGCAAATGCAAGTATTTGATTAATCTTTCCATGGAGGCAGTGTGGTGAACAGAAGGTACAGCACACCATTGTGTTTAAGAGTTGATGTTGCATCCTGCTCCTTGGGCATGTGGTCCGAGCTCACGCTCTCCCTGAACACATGTCCATCCCTGCGTTGTGTTCTGCCTTAAGACCACACGTCGGCGAGTCGGAGTGAATCCATCGCTTCCCCTGCTGAATTCCCGCCGCTCATTAAATGGGATCTCCGTTCATCTCCAGGGCTGTCTGGAGCAGGGCTCAATCCTTCCGCCTTCTCACTCCAAGGTGGAATGTTATCATTATCTTCATCATCATACAATCTGGCCCAAAGTCAAACTGACCCCATGCCTACAAATTCTACCCAATGGCAGATAGTTGTAGTCATCATCATCATCATCAGCATCATCATCATCATCATCATAGGCAGTCCCTCGAAGCGAGGATGATTTGCTTCCACGCCAAAAAAGGATGAGTTCACAGGTGTTTCAATGAAGTACCTAATATTCCAGGTCCTGAACTACATCCTGAAGGGTGGAAGATGCCTGTGTGTGGATTTTTTTTAATGTGTGGTGTCCGTTGCACACCAGCCATCACATGGGCTTGACAGAGCTAGGTCTTGGTCCGGTGGCAAAGGTTATCCAAGACGACTGGAGACCAGCTCTGCTGCACAGACCTCGTGCGCGCACACATCGCAATGCTACCGTAAAGCCAAAGGCTCACATCCTGAACACATGGTCTCAAGCAGCAAATAGATATTTCGGAAAACACAGAATAGATCAATGAGAAAACAGAGTGGATTCATTGAAAAATAAGGAATAGATATTTAAACGGGACTATGAGATGCAATTTGTCTTTATAAAACATTGAACTGTTGGAAAGCATTCCTGTGTCATCAACATGCACTCGTACTTAGAAACAGAGAAAATAGGTGCAGGAGCAGGCCATTCGGCCCTTCGAGCCTGCACCACCATTCAATATGATCATGGCTGATCATGAAACTTCAGTATCCCACTCCTGCCTTCTCTCCATACCCCCGATCCCTTTAGCTGTAAGGGCCACATCTAACTCCCTTTTGAATATATCCAACGAACTGGACTCAACAACTTTCTGTGGTAGAGAATTCCACAGATTCACAATTCTCTGAGTAAAGAAGTTTCTCCTCATCTCGGTCCTAGATGGCTTACCCCTTATCCTTAGACTGTGACCCCTGGTTCTGGACTTCCCCAACATCAGGAACATTCTTCCTGCATCTAACCTGTCCAATCCCGTCAGAATTTTATATGTTTCTATGAGATCCTCTCTCATTCTTCTAAATTCCAGTGAATATAAGCCAAGTCGATCAGTCTTTCTTCATATGTCAGTCCTGCCATCCCGGGAATCAGTCTGGTGAACCTTCGCTGCACTCCCTCAATAGCAAGAATGTCCTTCCTCAGATTAGGAGACCAAAACTGCACACAAAACTGCTTCATTATTTTCCTATTGTTTATGTAATTAAACGGCTGCATCAGCATTCACAAATATTTTAGTGACCGATTAATTAGACCGTTAAATGATATGTTTAAAAGTATCAAATATTTGAGATAATCAAGTTCCATATTTTGATGGATTAATGAGGTGTGGACGTTTGGACAGTCCAGCTGTCGCATGCTTCACATATCCTCTCACTTTGTGTAGACTCAGAAATAAACTGGCTGCTCTATTTGTAAATTCAAAAAGAAACTAATTTGTCTGTAGATTTAGAGGTCAAACTGTTACTGTTTTATTTCTCATCTTTCTTCCCCCCCCGCCACCCCTCATCTCCTTAAGGTGTTCTCTCTTGATAGGGGGTGGGGGTGAGGGGTAGGCGACAGCCCCATAGCAGCAGTAACCCAGTGGCAACTCCCATTCCCCATGGGTGAGCCTAGCTAGTGAATGTCAGCAGGCTATTCGAGGATGTCTTGGTGAGCCCAATTCAGACCTCGCCTGAGGAAGATGATGGTGATCAGGAGCAAGAAACCTGGCTGATATTTCTTCTATTGATATCCTTCTATTCCTTTCTCTCTTAGGCAAAGAGGTAGAAATTGACCGAGGTGGCAGGGGGGATGGGATGTGTTGGGAGACTTGAGGTACAATCAGAAAAGGCTTTTGGAGATAGGTAAGAGAAATGGTGTAGGAAGAGAGGGCAGGGGCTGAGTGATCTTACAGTGGTTGAGCGAAAGGTGTGGGGGGATTGAGCAGCACACCAGATTAATGAATGGTGTGGGTCGGGGTTGGAACAGGTGACTGAGGATTTCCCTCGAGCGTCTCAAGATTTGAGAGCAAATTTGAAGATGTCGAAGTCACTTTAAACATGGATCCAGTGGAGCTGGGCAAGGATGGGGCAGCACTACCAGAATTACATCGAAATTACAGCACAGAAACAGACCATTTGGCCCAACTGGTCTATGACGGTGTTTATTCTCCTCTGACCATAATACACCATGCCCTATCAGCATATCCTTCTATTCCTTTCTCCCTCGTGTAGTTATCTAGCCTCCCTTAAATGCATCTATGCTATTCGCCTCAACCACTCCATGTGGTAGAAAGTTCCACATTCGAACCACTCTCTGGGTAAAAAAGTTTTTAAGAACATAAGTACATGAGAAATAAGAGCAGGAGTAGGCCCTCCGCTATTCAATAGGATCATGGCTGATCATCGACCTCAACTCCACTTTCCCGCCTGCTCTCCATATCCTTTGATTCCCCAAGACTCCAAAAATCTATCTATCTTAGCCTTGACTATATCCTTCTCCTGAATTCCTTATTTGATTTATTCATGACTATCTTTTATTTACAAACTCGAGTGGAAACGTCTTCTTTACGTCTTCCATATCAATCCCCTTCATCATTTTAAAGACCTCAACTGAACTGCCTAAGGTTGTCACCATAGGGTAAATAGCCTGATTCTCGCACTCCCAGCCGAGGAAACCTTAATATTGGAGCTCCAATTCTCCGGCCCATGCTCCCTTCAAGCACAACACCCCACTGGGAGCTTGAGATTGTGAAATTTGTCACTCCGTATCTATACATTTGGATTCAGCTGTTGCTACCTCCACAGACTATTAAGTAAAGCTGTTCCTCTCTCCATAGGCTACTGCACCACCAGAGGAAAGGCACGATATTACACAGCTCTACAACAAAATGACGCTTTCTCAGCTTCAAGTGAAGTTTGATCTCAATGTGAGTGATTTTCTTTTTGTTACTCAATGCTTTCTGTAGGCACACACTGCTAGTTAGATGGTAGATGTGATATCTTGGCTAATACTGAGGAGAGAGGTAATGATTCCCTCACTGACCACTTCGGGAATTGTCAATAGAGTCTGGATTGGTTCCGTTGTCTTGGGCAGCTCTCCTTGTATGTCTGTCACCTGTTTGTATACTCTGATAGCTCTCTGTGTATAGATATGATTCATGTACTCTTCAGTATGCTATTACCCCCTTTGCCATGTGTTGGGTGTTAATCATTATGTCTTTGGGTGTTTTATACTTCCTTGTTATCTGTGTCTTTTTTGAGTGTCAAAAAGTGAGGATTTTTGGCCTTTTCTAAGAATATTGAGCAGCTTAATTTATACGTGTGTTGCTTAGTGCTGCTGCCTTCTATACAGCTTCTGCCAATTATGCCGATTGGTACCTGAATCCAGTTTGTATCAACTTAATATCCAGTCTCCTCACTGGTATTACTGAACACACGAATAAGGGTTAATTGCTTAAATTGTTTGATTTCATGTTTGTGCCTCAGGGATTTAACTGGACGCAGTTCATTCAAGGGGTCATGGCTAGTGTCAACATTGAAGTCCATCCAGAAGAAGAAATTGTGGTCTATGGCACTGGATATCTTCACAAACTTAAGTATATCCTCCCCAAATACTCCAAGAGGTAAAATCATCAGATCTTAAAGAGTTTTATATTGCGTTGTGCTGCATGCTCAGTTATTTAGGAGTTGGGAAGGATCCCATGCTGGTAGACATGCCCAACACTCCACTGACATGAACGCACATGCCTCTCCCCTTAATGACCATCATCAAAATGGCTTTGGAGGGAAGGAGATTCAAAATGGTGGGTGTCATAAGAACGTAAGAATTAGGAACAGGAGTAGGCCATCTAGCCCCTCGAGCCTGCTCCGCCACTCAACAAGATCATGGCTGATCTGGCCGTGGACTCAGCTCCACTTACCCGCCCGCTCCCCATAACCCTTAATTCCCTTATTGGTTAAAAATCTATCTATCTGTGATTTGAATACATCCAATAAGCTAGCCTCAACTGCTTCCCTGGGCAGAGAATTCCACAGATTCACAATCCTCCGGGAGAAGAAATTCCTTCTCAACTCGGTTTTAAATTGTCTCCCTGTATTTTGAGGCTGTGCCCCCTAGTTTTAGTCTCCCCGACCAGTGGAAACAACCTCTCTGCCTCTATCTTGTCTATCCCTTTCATTATTTTAAATCTTTCTATAAGATCATCCTTCATCCTTCTGAACTCCAATGAGTAAAGACCCAGTCTACTCAATCTATCATCATAAGGTAACCTCCTCATCTCCGGAATCAGCCAAGTGAATCATCTCTGTACCCCCTCCAAAGCCAGTATATCCTTCCTTAAGTAAGGTGACCAAAACTGCATGCAGTACTCCAGGTCCGGCCTCACCAATACTGAAGTTGAATGTTCAGCCATGAACTCATTGAATGGCGGTGCAGGCTAGAAGGGCCGAATGGCCTACTCCTGCACCTATTTTCTATGTTTCTATACAGTTGCAGCAGGACCTCACTGCTTTTGTACTCCATCCCTCTCGCAATGAAGGCCAACATTCCATTCACCTTCCTGATTACCTGATATACCTGCAAACTAACTTTTTGGGATTCATGCACTTTCATGTCCATTGTGCAGCAAATGAGACTGTGCTTTAACAAAGAGTATATATAGTATTTTCAGACAAAGCTGATGGAGTGTGTTGATCAGAAGCTACTGCCCCTGGACCAAAAGGGAATCCCACCTGCTCTTCGAAGTTATCAAGTTTCCATCCATCTGGAGTTGGGCAGGGTGGCAGTGAGATTTCTCGGGGTCGCAATCGCGGTGGAATCGCATCCGATGGTGATAGTGCCGATGATGTCCGCCAGTGCCGACTCCACTGGAGTTCACGGGGTCGGCAATAGGGAAGCTCACTGGCTCACTGGCACGGGGCAGGCGAGCCACTTCCCGCATATCTTGGGCAACCGCCCGTCGCTAACTCCGACAACCGCCCTCCCGTTGGCGTTAGAGTGGGAGACCAGCCCAACCCTCCCCCACCCCGCATGCAATTCCAGGGCCTCCATGTCTTTTGTGTATTTGTCACGACCACATTATTTCCATTGCTTATACACTAATAAAAAAAAGGTTTTATGCTGTGGCGGATGTCAGTGCCTAACGAATGTTAATACAGCGGGTGCGTGGGGAGTGTCTCAATATTTTCAGGGGGTCACCCATGCAGAAAGGTTTGGAAATCCCCACCCTTTTATTTTTCTGTCCAGTTTACAAATTGCAATGTACAAATCGGACGCTCAGCATCACAATTGCATGCGTAGTGCTGGTCAATATTTCTACAATATATTCATCGAATATATCAGATGTATATGGTCAACAGGATTCAAATTCACAATGATATTGAAATTTATAGGAATTATGTTTAGACTCATTATGTAATATGTTACTTCAGTGATTGACATAGAAGTGGGACTTAGAAAATTTCAGGAAAAGATTTTCGACTCAACAAGCCATCCACTTTTTCATTGATCCTTCATGTTTTCTCAATATATCCCCTGACCCACAATCCCGCTCAGCTGTGCAGTGGTCTGGCGGTCCCGGCCAGGCCGCCCACCAGCTTTCGCATGGAGGAAACCGCATATGCGGGAAAATTTGAATGGGCCGCACAGCCAGTTAAGGGACTGCGTTCGGAAAACATTTAGAGGAAATATTGCCCCCGACCCCCTCAGAATTCACGGACGAGGTTTCCTCCGGCGTCTGTGTTAGGGACATTGTAAACACAGCGGAAATATCTCCGTTATTATTTAAACTAATTACCAAATGCAGTCAGAGGAGATCTTCGCGCAATGTTTATAAAGTTATTAACTCAAAAGGAAATCTCCCCCTGCCCTTCCCGCACCTAGTTGTCACTTGGACCCATTGAGACCATTTGCTAGGTTTTTGATATGACAGTAGCCTTTTGGGTTGATACCACACTGCAAATGGATTATGTTTGTGTGAAATTCCGTTATGTACTATTTTGGTTTGTTTATATACAAACATACAAACTGACGGGCAGGAAAAGACCGGCCGATCCATCAAGCCTGCCCCACACCACGATGGCCGGAGCATCATGACTTCATCCCTCCCTCCCATCGTCATGTAATCTCTTGGGAGATGGGAAAAGTACATTAGGGCCGATAAGGGAAAAATACCCAAGAAAATTCCTCTCTGACCCCCTCAGGTGATTGAAACCAGTCCAGGGGATCACATGGACCAAGTGTTACCTATAAAGACCTATATATGATACGATATCTGCCCCAGTCAAGAACTGCGGGATATGCTGCATACTCCATCTATAGGGAAGGCTTGGAGGGAGTGTGGCTCCAAATCAATCCAAAAAAGTTTCAGTCCCCATGAAGGTGAATGGAACCTCTTTGGACCAGTTAAGTAAATTGGCACCTTTGATAAAGTAGTGAACAGAGGCACTTCATGCAACATGTTATCATGTCTATCATTAACATCACACAGGGCATTAACAATCCAGTTGTGCAAACTAGGCTTGCGTGAACTCCCTGCTGACCCCTAAGTTTTTAATGAAGCCTCCCTGGTTATTGAACCATTTATCAATGTGAACAATTTTTCTGGGCCAGTATTACTGAACCCCTTCACAGGTTTGGATAAGCTTCCCTTTTTCCAAGGCCCAACTTCCTTAACCTTTTCTGCCTGGAAAAGGGGAAATGGAGTAACATTTTAACAGCCAGTTTCTGTGCCTTGTCTATATATTGGACTTCTACAACTGAATCTCATGGCTTTAACTCTCTCACATTTTTAGCACTCTTCAAAACTACCTGGCTTGGCGACTGGTTATTGAGCGTGTTATCAACTTAAGCAGACGTTTTAAAGACTCCGGAGCCAACTACCGAAAGGTACAGAACATTTTGAGACCTTCATTAGGTTTTGTTCTGCAGAGTTATTCATTGTCAGTACAACACTCATCGCCGCATTTTTTTTCCTGTTCCTACATGTCCTGATCATAATTGCAAAAGATGCAAGTGATAGCCATGTGCATCTTGTACACGAATTTCAAGTATACTGTTTAGAACTTGTAACAAAGTAATGGGCTCAAATGTTGCTAAAATATCCGCTCTCTCCCAACCTCAGTTCCGAACCTTCCAATCTCTCTTGTGTATTTTAACCCACTAATCTTTCCTGAACCACAGAACCTGTGCCCCACTTGCACCGAGGCCACAAGTGCCCTTGCATTGGTTAGATTCTCCTGACGTGAGCTTGAGGAATAGGCTGATGCTTGGTAGGAGAGCCAATGCTTCTCATCCAGGGAGATATTATATCACCAAAGCAAAATACTGTGGATGATGGAAATCTAAAATAGAACAGAAATTGCTGGAAATACTCAGCAGGTCAGGTAGCATCTGTGGAGAGAAAAACAGAGTTAATGTTTTAGGTTTCAGAACTGGAAAAAGTTAGAGATGTAACATGTTTTTAAGCAAGTGTAGAGCAGGAAAAGGGGGGTAGGGAGGAAAGAACAAAAGGGAAGGTCTGTGATAGGGTGGAAGGCAGAAGAGTTTATGGGCGGGAAATTGCCCTTCAGGAAAAGGCCCGATATTGCCCCAATCCCACCCCGATATCGCATCCACCAGCACTCTAAAGCGCTGGGAGGCGGTGTCAGAGTTAAAGAACCACATTTTACAGCTCTTCCCTCCAACTCCCACTGGGCGGTAAATTTCCAGCTAATTCGAAGTGCCCTCCCCAATTTCCCGCTGAGGGCAATTTCGGCCTCTAAGAGACAAAGTTGATGATGGTGCAAGGCAAAAGGAGATGGTAATGGGACAAGTTAAGAAACAAAAGATGAGTCTAGAAGAGGTGTAAATGGAAATGGCAAATCATCAACTGCTGGCATGTGAAATAAAATAGGGGCAGAAGTTATGGTCTGAAATTGTTTAACTCAATATTGAGTCCAGAAGGCTGTAAAGTGCCCATTGGAAAGATGAGATGCTGTTCCTTGAGCTTACGTTGAGTTTCGTTGCAACAGTGTAAGAGGCCGTGGACGGAGAGATCAGAGTGGGAGTAAAGCAAGGAATTAAAGTGGCAGGCGACCGAAAGCTCGGGGTCACGCTTACGGACTGAATGGAGGTGCTCCACAAAGCGGTCACCCAATCTGCATTTGCTCTCCCCAATGTAGAGGAGACCGCATTGTGAGCAATGAATACAGTATACTAAATTGAAAGAAGTACAAGTAAATCGCTGTTTCACCTGGAAGGAGTGTTTGGGGCACTGGACAGTGGGAAGGGAGGAGGTAAAAGGGCAGGTGTTGCATCAATTATATAACCTCTGTAGCTTTCAGGAGGTAAGCTTGGTTCCTTATGAGAGATGAGGAGAAAAAGAGATGTATACACAGAATGAGAGAGACATACAGAGATGAAACATAGAAACAGAAAATAGGTTTAGTAGTAGGCCATTCAGCCCTTTGAGCCTGCACCACCATTCAATGGCTGATCATTCACCTCAGTACCCCTTTCCTGCTTTCTCTCCATACCCCTTGATCCCTTTAGCTGTAAGGGCCATATCTAACTCCCTCTTGAATATATCCAATGAGCTGGCATCAACAACTCTCTGCAGTAGAGAATTCCACAGGTTAACAACTCTCTGAGTAAAGAAGTTTCTCCTCATCTCAGTCCTAAATGGCTTACCCCTTATTCTTAGACTGTGTCCCCTGGTTCTGGACTTCCCCAACATTGGGAACATTCTTCCTGCATCTAACCTGTCCAGACCCATCATAATTTTATATGTTTCTATGAGATCCCCTCATCCTTCTAAACTCCAGTGAATACAGGCCCTGTCGATCCAGTCTCTCCTCATATGTCAGTCCTGCCATCCCGGAAATCAGTCTGGTGAACCTTCACTGCACTCCCTCAATAGCAAGAACGTCCTTCCTCAGATTAGGAGACCAAAACTGAAAACAATATTCCAGTAGAGGCCTCACTAAGGCCCTGTACAACTGCAGTAAGACCTCCCTGCTTCTATACTCAAATCCCCTAGCTATGAAGGCCAACATACCTTTTGCCTTCTTCATCTCCTACTGTATCTGCATGCCAGCTTTCAATGACTGATGTACCATGACACCCAGGTCTTGTTGCACCTCCCCTTTTCCTAATCTGCCACCATTCGGATAATATTCTGCCTTCGTGTCTTTGCCACCAAAATGGATAACCTCACATTTATCCACATTATACTGCATCTGCCATGCATTTGCCCACTCACCTAACCTGTCCAAGTCACCCTGCAGCCTCTTAGCATCCTCCTCACAGCTCACACCGCCACCCAGCTTAGTGTCATCTGCAAACTTGGAGATATTACACTCAATTCCTTCATCTAAATCATTGAAGTGTGTGAAGCATACAGAGTGGAGTAAATACAGAATGAGACACACTTAAAGGTTTCATTCCTCTGGTAATGGGTTAAAGGATTCATTTAAAATACGGCACAGAAGGCGGTCATTTGGCCCAACATTTTTGTAATAGAGCAATCCAGAATTTATCCAACTACCCCAATCTCTGTCCATAGTCTTGTATTTTCCTCCTCTTCAAATATTTATCTGATTTCCCCCTTAACAGATGCAATTGTTCTCTGCCTCAACCAATCCCTGCGGCAAAGCACTCCACATGCAACAACCTGCTGCATAAAAAATAAATAACACATTTGTTAAACCTGCTTAAAATAGCACACTAGGAAATGTAGTCAAATCAATTGACCAAAATGCTACTGGAGTAAAATGAAACCCTATAGAAAGAAAATGTGTGACAGCGATGCAGAGAGAGTGCCAGACCTACTGAGGGGAGATGAGAACGAGGGGAGGACGCATCTACAGAAAGAGGGAGACAAGGAGTAGGGCAACAGAACAGTCCTGACAATATGAGAAAGTATGTGACCGCTGTGGAAAGCGAGAAAGAGTGGAAGGCGAACCGAGACACAGGAAGGGGGAACAGAAAGATGCAGAGAGTGGGAGAAAAGTAGAGAGACGTTACAGAAATAAAGATGCAGAATTTTCCTTTCGGATTTTGGTCCAGGAGCAATGCCACGAGAGCAACTTATGTGGAATAATTTCCACAGCATTCTGTCATAATAAAAGCAATTTTAAACAACAGAGGCGAACCACTCCCTTTATAAATGTAGCCATCTGTTATAGTTCAACTGTGTAATAATAATTGCCCCGAGTCAAAATATTGTACTCATTTTAATCCTGTAGGATGTTCAACTTTTAAATGTCATCTATTAACATGTGTTTTCACTCAGCACCAACTACACCCCCTCTGCTCCCCCCTACTCAATAAATTCTGCAAACTAAGACCTAAAACTAATAGGTGAAGGACTTGTTTCTTCATTCTGGCTTTCCTCCTCATTCAAGACACTTGGTTTATCTGCTTGCTGACTAGCTTCTCTTGGTCTTGCTAACAATTTATTGATGTTGTCCATCTCTGCTCCATCTCCCCTCTGACCTGTTATGTTTCAATTGACTGTACTTCTCTACCCACCTTTATGATCTTTGGAGTCATTGGATGCTGTGCTGAGGGATGGGATGGGGAATATTGATTTAAAAATCAGCACACTATTAAAAATCAATCATTGCTCCCGTCCACAGCACAGCCCCCATCTCCACTTTCTCAATATAGAGGGTTGCAAACTTAACTGTACATAGCACACACCTGGCCTAGTCACCAGTCACCAGGTGTGGCTTGACCGTGCCATAACCACTGCATTACCGTACCTCTATAGGATCAGCTCCTCTGCACCTTCTGCCTAGACTTAGTCCACTCTTTCCTCACAACCTTTGATATGAAGGCTCTGCCTTGTGGCTCCTCCCTGCCCTGCTTTTAAAGCACGAATGTGCCCAGTGACTGGAACTGGACACAGTATCTGGAGGTGTGATCTGACCAGAGGACTGTACAGTGCCATTATTACAATCTCCGACTTGTATTCTAATGTCTTGGCTCTGTAGCTTGACATTCTGTTGGCTTTGCTGATTGTTGCTCTGTACTGGTTTGACATGTTTAGTGTTGAGTCTGCTGGGACACCTTGGTCCTTCTTGGCTCGTGCAACACCATTTATAAAGTGCTGCTTTTTTTCCTTCCTATGTGCTTGTTTGCATTAAATTTCATCTGCCATTGCTCTGCTCACTGTATTTTATCCAGCTCATTCTGTAGTTTCTGAGCTGCTTCCTTCAATTCCATTGTCCCCTCCTAGTCATCTACAAATTGACCAGTTTGTATTGAGTTTCTGAATCCAAGTCATTTAGGTAAATGAGAAACCGTAGTGGTCCCAGCTAGGCACTGGGGCATCCCACTCAGTAATTTCTGGCATGGACTAGTTGGACCGAATGGCCTGTTTCTGTGCAGTATATCCTATGTAATATCTCCTATAACTCCTTGAACAAGTATTCATTCTTTTCTACTCCAGCAAATAATTTTGTTCATTCCCAGGGTCTGTCTTCAATCTTTATAGTGTTGAGTTTAACTGAAAGCCATTCAGGTAGAGTTTTGTCGAATTCCTTCTGAAAATTGAGGTACACTACAGGGATTTAGGGATTTCCACAGTCAACTGGTGTTGTCTCTTCTTCCTAGCCGTGCTCAAAACCGATCAATTTGCTCAATCTCCACAAATTACACTTTCATTATCCGCAGCTACTTTATCAGTGAAATTAGCAAAAGCTAGAGTTTCAGTGCCCCGGAGATTGACACTCGGTATCTATAATATAAGAACATAAGAAATAGGAGCAGGAGTAGACCATTTGGCCCCTCGAACCTGCTCCGCCATTTAATTTGATCATGGCTGATCTGATCATGGACTCAGCTTCACTCCCTGCCCGCTCCCCATAACCCTTTATTCCCTTATTGCTCAAAAATCTGTCTATCTCCGCCTTAAATATATTCAATGACCCAGCCTCCACAGCTCTTTGAGGCAGTGAATTCCACTGATTTACAACCCACTGAGGGAAGAAATTTCTCCTGAACTCAGTTTTAAATGGGCGGCCCTTTATTCTGAGACTATGCCCCCTAGTTCTAGTTTCCCCAATGAGTGGAAATATCCTCTCTGCATCCACCTTGTCGAGCCCCATTATCTTATAAGTTTCAATAAGATCACCTCTCATTCTTCTGAACTCCAATGTGTATAGGCCCAATCTACTCAACCTATCTTCATAAGTCAGCCCCTTCATCTCTGGAATCAACCTAGTGAACCTTCTCTGAACAGCCTCCAATGCAAGTATATCTTCTTTAAATACGGAGACCAAAACTGTACGCAGTACTCCAGGTGTGGCCTCATCAATACTCTGTACAGTTGTAGCAGGACTTCTCTGCTTTTATACTCTATTCCCCCTTGCAATAAAGGCCAACATTCCATTTGCCTTCCTGATTACTTGCTGTACCTGCATACTAACTTTTTGTGTTCCATGCACAAGGACCCCAGGTCCCTTTGTACTGCAGCATTTTGCAATTTTTCTCTATTTAAATTATAATTTGCATTTCTGTTATTTCTGCCAAAGTGGATAACCGCATATTTTCCTACATTATACTCCATCTGCCAATTTTTTGCCCACTCACTTAGCCTGTCTATATCCCTTTGCAGACTTTTTGTGTCCTTCTCACGATTTGCTTTCCCACCCATCTTTGTATCATCAACAAACTTGGCTACATTACACTCAGTCCCTTCATCCAAGTCATTAATATAGATTATAAATAGTTGAGGCACCAGCACTGATTCCTGCGGCACCCCACTAGTCATTGTTTGCCAACCGGAAATTAACCCATTTATCCCGACTCTCTCTTTTCTGTTAGTTAGCCAATCTTCAATCCATGGTAATATATTACCCCCAACCCTGTGTACTTCTAACTTGTGCAGTAACCTCTTATGTGGCACACATGAGAGCACTGCTGATTAAAAGCTCCTTTTAAAAGATTTCTTGACTTCTCTCCTACTGCATTCATCCTTGAGGTATCCTGGACTATGGACCTAGCCCCTTCACCTAGCTCCCTCAATGAAAGAAGGCATGGGCATAAATCCAGACACAGATTATGGTAAACTAGAAGGAAGAGGCACTTGGGGATGTGGGCCCCTCATCATCTCTGGATCAATGCCTTTTAAAAGCCTCTATTGCCCACTTAAATTGTTAATTGAACCATAAAATGCTGGGTCACATTCCTGAAGCAAAATAAAAGTACATCCCAAGAGTATAAAACTGTTCTGTCAGTGCAGCAGCTGCAGCAATATTAGTTGCTCCTGTTTCTACCATCAGTTAACATCCTCATTGTTGGCTGACAGCCAGAGCCAGCTCCCCACGCCACTGTACATCAACATGTTTCTGCCTGTGTGATGCTGTGAAGTTGGCTTTTAAAAGATTTCCGCTGTAACGATTCCTTGGTCGATAACCTCCTCTCTTCACTAAATTTAAAGTGAAAAAAAAAAGTTCATCCATGTGATCTATAAATGTTTGCCATTGCCTATCCACCGTCAACCCTTTAAGTATCATTTGCCAGTCTATTCTAGCCAATTCATGCCTCATGCCGTCGAAGTTAGCTTTCCTTAAGTTCAGGACCCTAGTTCCTGAATTAACTGTGTCACACTCCATCTTAATAAATAATTCTACCATGTTATGGTCACTCTTCCCCAAGGGGCCTCGCACAACAAGATTGCTAATTAATCCCTTCTCATTATACATCACCCAGTCTAGGATGGCCAGCTCTCTAGTTGATTCCTCGACATATTAGTCAAGAAAACCATCCCTAATACACTCCAGGAAATCCTCCTCCACTGCATTGCTACCATTTTGGTTAGCCCAATCTATATGTAAATTAAAGTCGCCCATGATAACTGCTGTACCTTTAATTGCACACATCCCTTATTTCTTGTTTGACGTGTTCCCAACCTCACTACTACTGTTTGGTGGTCTGAATACAACTCCCACCAGCGTTTTCTGTCCTTTGGTATTCCGTAGCTCCACCCATACCGATTCCACATCATCCAAGCCAATGTACTTCCTTACTATTGCATTAATTTTCTCTTTAACCAGTAACGCCACCCCGCCTCCTTTTCCTTTCTGTCTATCCTTCCTAAATGTTGAATACCTTTGAATGTTGAGTTCCCAGCCTTGGTCATCCTGGAACCATGTCTCTGTGATGCCAATTACATCATATCCATTAACTGCTATCT
Organism: Pristiophorus japonicus; assembly: GCF_044704955.1. Taxonomy (NCBI): domain Eukaryota; kingdom Metazoa; phylum Chordata; class Chondrichthyes; family Pristiophoridae; genus Pristiophorus; species Pristiophorus japonicus. Next base: position 102,439,489 of record NC_091994.1, read on the forward strand.
GTGCAGTTAATTTGTCCACCTTATTCCGAATACTCCTCGCATTGAGGCACAGACCCTTCAGGCTTGTCTTTTTAACACACTTTGCCCCTTTAAAATTTTGCTGTAATGTTGCCCTTTTTAATTTTTGTCTTGGGTTTCTCTGCCCTCCACTTTTCCTATTCTCCTTTCTGTCTTTTGCCTCTGTCTCTCTTTTATTTCCCTCTGCCTCCCTGCATAGGTTCCCATCCGCCTGCCATATTAGTTTAACTCCTCCCCAACAGCACTAGCAAACACTCCCTCTAGGACATTGGTTCCGGTCCTGCCCAGGTGTAGACTGTCCGGTTTGTACTGGTCCCGCCTACCCCAGAACCGGTTCCAATGTCCCAGGAATTTGAATCCCTCCCTTCTGCACCACTCCTCAAGCCACGCATTCATCTGAGCTATCCTGCGATTCCTACTCTGACTAGCACGTGGCACTGGTAGCAATCCTGAGATTACTACTTTTAAGGTCCTACTTTTTAATTTGGCTCCAAGCTCCTTAAATTCTTCTCGTAGGACCTCATCCCGTTTTTTACCTATATCGTTGGTACCTATATGCACCACGACAACTGGCAGTTCACCCTCCCTTTTCAGAATATCCTGCACCCGCTCCAAGACATCCTTGACCCTTGCACCAGGGAGGCAACATACCATCCTGGAGTCTTGGTTGCAGCCGCAGAAATGCCTATCTATTCCCCTTACAATTGAATCCCCTATCACTATCGCTCTCCCACTCTTTTTCCTGCCCTCCTGTGCAGCAGAGCCACCCACAGTGCCATGAACTTGGCTGCTGCTGTCTTCCCCTGAAGAGTCATCCCCCCCCAACAGTAGCCAAAGCAGTGTATCTGTTTTGCAGGGGGATGACGACAGGGGACCCCTGCACTACCTTCCTTGCACTGCTCTTCCTGTTGGTCACCCATTTACTATCGGGCTATGTACCCTTTACCTGCAGTGAGACCAACTCGCTAAACATGCTACTCACGTCATTCTCAGCATCATGCATGCTCCAGAGTGAATCCACCCGCAGCTCCAGTGCTGCAATGCGGTCCGTCAGGATCTGCAGGCGGATGCACTTCCCGCACACGTAGTTGTCAGGGACACCGGAAGCGTCCCTGAGTTCCCACATAGTACAGGAAGAGCATAACACGTGTCCGAGCTCTCCTGCCATGACTTAACCCTTGGATTAACTTAATTGGGCAACAACAATGTTAAAAGGTTACTTACTGATAAAGAAAGAAATCGAAAACTACTTACCAATCACCAGCCAATCACTTACCCCCTTGGCTATGACGTCACTTTTCAATTTCTTCTACTTCTTTTTTGCTTTCTGACCCAGCTGCACAAGCCACGCCTCTCCGACTCACCGACTGCCGCTGACTCACCAACTGCCGCTGGGCCTATTTATAGGCCTCCCCATGCTGCCTCTCCGACTCATTCATGACCCGCTTTGGGATCAAGCACGTCACATCTGCCCTGTTCAAGCCCGCATCCAATGGCCAGACAGAATGGGCAGTTCAAATCATCAAGCAAAGCTTGAAACGCATGTCGGAAGGCTCCCTGCAGACCTGACTGTCCCGAGTCCTGCTCAGCTACCGCACCAGACCCCACTCGCTCACTGGGGTTCCCCCAGCCGAGCTGCTCATGAAAAGGGTGCTCAAAACAAGGCTCTCTCTTGTCCACCCTGATCTCCATGATCACGTCGAGGGCAGGCGGCATCAACAAAGCATGTACCATGATCGCGCAAACTTGTCACGTGATATTGAGGTCAGTGACCCTGTGTTTGTACTCAGTTATGTTGGCTCCAAATGGCTTGCTGGCACGGTCATAGCCAAAGAGGGGAGTAGGGTGTTTCAGGTCAAATTGACCAATGGACTAACGTGCAGAAAGCATTTGGGCCAAACCAAATTGCAGTTCACTAACAGCTACGAGCAACCCGAAGAGGACACCACCAACACACATAAAGGTGGCTACTGACATCACGGTTGACCACGAAGCCGAACTTACCATCCCCAGCAGCCCAGCAAGGCCAGCTGCCCAGCAGCCCAGTGAAGAAGCAACCAACTCACCAACACCTGCATTTGTACCGAGACGATCGACAAGGGAGCGTAAAGCCCCAGATCATCTCACCCTGTAAATAAGTGTACTGTTGACTTTACGAGGGAGTGATGTTATGTATGTAACCCTTGGCAACCTGTATCACACCACCACCAGAGGGCCTATCGGTTGGAGTCCTAAGGGATCCCAGCATCCCTTGGGAGCACTGTATATAAGCAGGCCTCCCACGCTGTACCAGCACTCTGGAGTTCAATTAAAGGAGCTAAGGTCACACTTACTCATTGCATACAGTATTCAGTTTCATCCTTATAATGAGCATAATAGAGAATATTCCATTACACTCCTGACTTGTGCCTTGTAGGTGTTGGAGAGGCTTTGAGAATATCCAGCCTCTGACCCACTCTAGTAGCCATGACATTTATGTGGCTGGTCCAGTTGAGTTTCTGGTCAATAGCGACCCCCAGGATGTCAATAGCAATATTGTAAACATAGCTGGGGGGGGTACCTCTGATCCCTATTTCTAGTGTTACAGCCCTATTGCCTGTCTAGGAAGCTGTGTGCTGAGAGTGCAGCATGACTGAATTTGACATTAAAAGAACACACTTACCATTTCATCAGAAATAGTGACCAGAGGGATTCTTCCTGTTATGATTACTAATGCACAGGAAGCAGGTTAAATCATCTTTCCTTATTTCCTTTTATAGAATCAATCCAACGACCAAGGAATAACTTTCAGTTCAGGTCAGTTACACAGCCAAACCATTCTGCCAATGCACTTTACTGAGGCATAGTTCTTGATTAACTCGAATCCCTCAGTAACACAGTAACGACTGTAATAAGCCCAGAAATATATAACAGATCAGCCAGCATCTGTAAAGATAAAAGACAAGTTAACATTTCAGGTACATACTTTATCAGAACACAACAGTAAAAGCTGTTATTAGAATCAGACAATCGACCTTATACAGTTAATTACCAGATTTTCTGTGCTTTAACAAGTTGTTCTAACTTTTTACAAGTGTATTTCTTGTGTCCATAAAAGGCACCCTGCTGCCTCAGATTTTTAGACTTTATGACTTCAATCAGAATTTCAGTAAGGATACTAAAGGGCATTGTTAAACCTGTAGCCAAATAACTTAAGTTCCATTATGCGCTGCTTACTTACATGACTGCAGACACCAGTATATATTATTAGAAATCTTGCGCAAGGTGTGTATTTCCTGTCCACAAACATTGGCCCAAAATTAGCTGGTAAAATACCGGCGAGTTTAATGCGCACTTTGTTATTAGTGCATTTTTAAAAAAACTAGTAGCTGAGTTGCGAATCGCTGGATGATTTGCGCTGCTCTGCCATTAGCCTTGTGAAAACTGCAGCTCCTTCCCCAACACGCTCCAGTAAAATCTGGCTTATTACTTTACTTGTTAAGATTTTTGGTTTGGCTTTTGTGTTCACATTTGCCATTGTAAATTGCAATGTCAACATTTCCTAAATTTTGCTATGTCAACCATCACAATACAGTTGCAGGCCCTGGCCACTAGGAGCAAGATTCAGAAGTCTTTTTCCCCCAACTCTGCCATTATCATGTATATTTAAAAAAAAACGTATATTAATCATCAGGCAACACCACAGGTAATTTAATAGTAATAAAAAATGGCCCTGAAATTTTATGGACTGTGATCCTAATGGTGCCCTCCAACTCTAGCCTCTGCCAGAATTTGCAGGAGGGCACTTCATTTGCATGGATGAAGTTTACAGGTGCACTGCATGTGTGGAGTATGTGATGGTCATGGGGGTGGTTAGTTTCCAGCCTTGAGCCTCCCTCCACTACAATTGACCCCAAGCAAGGAGGCCAACCCAGGACTTCTTTTCAGAGGTCTTGGTCGTTTGCTAGGTGCGAACCCCACTATCCACATGTGCTCTTGTGGAGGCCAGTACACCTCATCTTCCTTGGTATACTGACTGCTACTGATACACGGGGGCCCCATCCAAGGCCAGGAGTGGGAGTCCCTGGCGTTAATGCTAACCCTGGCCACAGGTCATCATTTGCCCTGTAAAGGAGAACTGAGGTGCTTTCTCCCTACAGGTCAGAGAGCTTTGCAGTAAGGGCAGAGACTCATTGTAACCAGGTCACCCCTGTTTCTTTGGGGATTACACTGGTTTCCCACCAAGGTCACGGCAGAGACTGGTAGAACTCCTGTGGAATTTGGGGGTCAATAATTATTTGGCCTAGAAATGGCTCTTGGTCATATCAATAGTTTAACGCAATTATGTGACGTCTCCCTTTCCGCTATTTTAGTGGAGGTTTCGATCATTTTAGATAAACAGCTCAGTGACTATATTAAAATAATGAAAAGAGGAACATCATCTTTAGCCTTCGTTGACTGATAGCAACAACAACCATTCCTGGGCTGTAATAATTGCACCTTATCATGTTGAAATATCTCAAAACACTGTGAAATAAATAAACATGCCACCCAGTCTGCACCAGGAACATTTCACAGACATGCATCATCAGCTTATACTTTCTCAAGGGTATTTGTTAAGGAAGGCCAGGGCACTGGGAGAATAGCAACATAGAATCTTCACCTATATAGGGCCCTTGTTTAAAACCTCATCTATAAGAAGGCGTCGCTGACAATGCAGCATACTCTGTCAGTACTTCACTGAAGTAATGCCCTATATAACGCTCTCAAATGCTTGTACAGGCTCTATACCCATAGCTTTCTGACTCAAAAGCAAGAACGCTACCAAATGATCACCTTACACGCACAAGAATGGCACTTGCATTTCAGAGTTACAATTGTTACTAGTCATAAATCGTAATAACTAAGCTGGGTAAGAGCGAAGATCTAATTCTGATGCTTTATGCACGTGTTTATATTTATGCAGCAGTTTATCACACTGAATCATTTCAAACCACTTCACACCTCAAAGTGCAGTGATCAATTTTTGTGAACATAACTTATTACTAACCTAAAATGAACCTTCATTACCGCAGGCACTTTTTGGAACCACTATGGAAGAAGCTCGTTGGCGAGAATGTGCCAGCTTCATCAACAGCAACATGGAAAATGCAGTGGGAGCACTTTATGTAAGGGAGACATTTGCTGGCGAGAGCAAAAGAATGGTACGTAGCATGTAGATCAGTGTCAGTCAGTAGGTTTTTTTTGTCGAGGACCACAATCTCAACCAATGTCTTGCTCCAGAGCCCCTTGCAAGAATGCTGCAACCTGTGTCAAAGTTCTGAACGGTCCCAGTTTAATTAGTATATATTCTGACAGCACAAAACACAGAGAACAGCAGCAGTAGCACGGATGATTCCCAGGTTATCTTTAACTTCAAGTTGCTGCACCATCATCATCATAGGTAGTCCCTTGAAATGAGGATGACTTGCTTCCACGCCAAAAAAGGATGAGTTCAATGAAGGACCCGAAGGGTGGAAGATGCCTGTGTGTGGATTTTTTTTAATGTGTGGTGGTCGTTGCACACCAGCCACCACACGGGTTTGACAGAGCTAGGTCTTGGTCCAGTGGCAAGGATTACCCAAGACCAGCTCTGCTGCACAGATCTAGTGCGCACACATATCGCAGTGTGGGCTGGCCCGTGCTGCCCCTGGCCCCGAACTCACGCCTCCCCTGGGCCCCGATCACATCCCTCCATAGTCTCTCGCCGCTCCTGCTGTATCTGCCCACGCTCCAATCACCGACCTGGACCTTGATGACGTCACTCTTCACTGCCGTCGCCCTCCTGCACCAGCTCGCGCTGCTCCCTGGCGTAGTACTCCTCCACACTGCTCCCGGGCCACCAACCTCCGTTCCTTTTATGGCCCCGACCTGCCGCTGGCGTTCTCACGCAGGTCAGGTCGTGCTAAGTATCCTGCTGCTAAATAGCTGCATCAGCTCCACACTTTGCAAATAAGTACCAGCTTGGTTCATTAGCCTTGGAGTGAAATGGTTGTAGGTTCAAGCTCCACGCCAAGAATTGAACTGAAATTTCAGTGCAGTACTAATGGGTTGCTGCAATGTCAGAGTGCCATCTTTTGGATGGGACATTAAAAAGAAGTTGCTGCACTCGTTATGCAGAGCAATGTAGAAGTTCTTCGATGCCAGCAATGTTCCATATCCATCAGATGAGTGATCAGCTAGTCTGTTTTTGGAAAAAAAGACTTGCAGAACATCCCAAAGTGCTTTACAGCCAATGAAGTACTTCTTAAAGTGTAATCACTGTTGTAATGTAGGTAACGCCACAGCCAATTTCTACACAGCAAGGCCCCACTAACAGCTATGGGATAAGGACCAGATATCCTGTTTCAGTAAAGTTGGTTAAGGGAGAAATATTGGTCAGCACACCTGAAGAACTCCCTGCTCTTCTTTGAATAGTGCCATTGGATATTTTACATCCACCTCCCAGTGCAGATGGTGCCTCAGTTTAACATCTCATCCAAAGGATGGCACCTCCGACAGTGCAGCACTCCCTCAGCACTGGCACTGGAGTGTCAGCCAAGATTTTGTGCTCAAGTCGCTGGAGTGGGACTTGAACCCACAACCTTCTGACCCAGAGGTGAGAGTGCTACCATCTGAGGCACTGGCTGACATTTATACAGATGTTTGATGAGATCATTCACATCCCAGGGATTGAGTTGTTCTCCTATTGTTGATGTCGTCCATTGATCACTTTTCCCTTTTCAGGTAAAGGATTTAATTGATAAAATTCGAGAAGTGTTTATTGAAACATTGGATGAGCTGGAGTGGATGGATGAAGCTTCTAAGGAGAAAGCACAGGGGAAGGTCAGTTTCTATTTAATGACACTTTGTACCTGACTTTAACTTCCTACAAAAGTTAAAGGTTATTGTGGGGGGTTGAGGGGTGGTATAAATCTGTAGGAGTTTTCCATTCAGTGAAACAGCGAATGAATTCAGTTCTGATCCCAGGATGATGCTGCCTCAAGGATTCTAATTTATCATTGACATTTATTCTCATGGAAAAATCATAATCCTGAGGTCCCTATCATTGGCACCTTTAGTAAATGTGCCACCCAGGGTGGTACTGAGCCACACAGGCCAGGAGGGCCCCAGGTTACACCACCATTGTGTGCTGTGGTAGCTTATCTCAAGTAGGGTAGCAACAATTGGCATAGCAACCCCTATCGGGGAGAGGGGGCGAAATATCAACCCGGGCGATATTTCACCGAGTTGATTTTTGCAGCTGCTGCCGACCCCTCCTAAGTGCATCATCAAAGTGTGCACCACCGATCTCCCTCACCTCCATAGAAATTCAGCATCAAAAATCTTTTGGGCCACCGAGCGGTGCCCCCAACAGCTTTTTCTGTCGGTGCACTGTGTTTTCAGTGTGTGCGACATGGCTGTGCGGCGGTTATACAAGGGGAGGGCAGACTGCTGCGGCCGCCAGTTTTTTTTTTGTCGGCCGACTGCCAGGTCAGCCCAACAATTATGCCCCCGAGTTCGTCCGGGCCGCCAACAGGCAGCCTGGCACCCCCTCTTGGGTGCCATGCTGCTGGCCCGGCCGAAACCCTCCCTGGTGGCCCAGTGGACCGAACTAAAATAATGGCAGAACTCACAGCGGCCCTCCCCTTTAAGTGAAGGGGAGATCCGTGGTGACACACACGCGTCATGACATCATCGGCACCAGGCTGATGACTGACAGCGGCGGAGACTCCGTTCCACCTCCACTTCTGCCCCTCGAGAGTGCTCACCGCCGCACTTCCGCCCCTATTATGACCGACTTCTGGTCCACTCCAAAAAAAATGCCAAAGAGTTGAATTTCACACAGGAGGCCACCTCATCCATGGCGGTGGTGAAAACACATCAGAAGCGGTCAGTGTGGCCCATTTCGGGCGGCGCTGATTTTCCATCCCATTGACTCTTGGCGAGCTTCAATTCTACAGCCACTCAGATCCTCAAATAGTGAAAAGTGGCGGGCTATTCTCGAATGGAGGGTATCACAGCCAGATTCTGTCCTCGCCCAATGTCCATACCCTTTCCAACAGGAGCCACTGGACAGTGATTAGCGTTGGGAAGCCTGGTCCAGGGTGCTGATGCCAATTGGACTGTCCTAATCTTCTGCCACAAACCATCGCAAAATCACCAGGGGTGAGGCCGGGAGAGGTGCGGATATCTAGCCCCTGACCCTTGCTAATTATTCTGAGCATCTCTTTCTACTTGTATATCTCAAAGGCTCTGGCAATAAAAGAGCAAATTGGATACCCAGACTACATACTGGAAAACAGCAATCCCCGGCTGGATCAGGAATACGCACATGTGAGTATGATAGATTATGGGATGGATCTACAATGGACGTAACCTTGCTCAAATCTACTCTTTATGAAATCCATTGATATGTATCATTTGCTAAAGTCAAGAGATCAAAATTACAGGGTCCCTGCTTTACTGCCAGAAGAGCAGTGAGACGGGACTCCCAAGTGTCTGCAAATGTTGCCCTGTCCCACATTGGCGGGACGGGGTCATTAGTATGTGTAGGGCATCACCCTTGACAGGAACCCCACGGGGTTCTGGGAAGAGCCCTGCAGTAAATTTTCCGCACAAGTCTTCAGCTCTGACAGTCACTTTGTTCTCCAAACCAATCGTCTCCTTTAGTTAAACTGATTTCGCTCCCTTAACATAGCGTTCAGTTTTATGCCACTGACTTGTACACCTTCAAATTTTGGACATTTGATATCTTGGCCTTTGGCAGTGATCTGCCCCAAGTTGTGGGAAATCGAGTAATGCTTTCCATTGTTGGAAAAATCTCTTGGCACGAGAGAATTAAATTGATGTAAATAGAGAATAATAAGATTAAATGGTGATTACAAGATAGTAATTCAGGTAACGTCATAACTCAGGCAGTTTGCAACCATTATCTGAACATAGAGAGAGGTGAGAGCATCGCCGGTAAACATTCCAATATATCCATTATCGTTCATAATATACATACTACAGTGTCACAAGAAAAGATATATCCTATTTTTAATCCTTTCCTTATCTTGTTGCTGGCAATATGTGTTATAGCAACCCCAAGTGCTAGTATATTTCATGCAGTTTATGCAGGAATACATCAACACTGAAGGATTAATAATTGTGACCAATTGTCGAACTGAATGGAGTGATAATGCACAATGTATTGCCAAGCACAAGCACTGTCCTCACAGGTTATTCTTCATTGATGCCAACTGAATTGTCTCTAACATACACATCAGAGTTCACATTAACAGACGTCACAAACTGTGTGGCATTGATAAATGTTGTACTTTATCCAGCTAAACTTCAGTGAAAACAAATACTTCGAAAACGTCCTTGAAATTCAGAAGACAGGGGTACAGAAAAGTCTGAGGAAACTACGGGAGCAAGTGGATCAAGATGTGTAAGTATCTACACCATAGCGATCCTTGTGTTCAAATGCCTCCATGGCCTCTCCCCTTGCTATCTTGCTAACCTACTCCAGCCCTCCACAACTGAGATCTCTGCGCTCCTCCAATTCTGGTCTCTTGTGCATTCCCAATTACTTTTGCTCCACCATTGGTAGCCGTGCCTTCAGCTGCCTGGACCTTAAGCTCTGGAATTCCTCTGCTTAAACCACTCCTCCTCTCTACCTCTCTCTCCCCCTTTAAGCCTATCCTTAAAACCTACCTCTTTGACCAAGCTTTTGGTCACCTGTCCTAATATCTCTTTATTACATATAAGCAAAATGCTGTGGATGCTGGAATCTGAAATTAATCTGAAATTTTCTAATATCTCTTTATGCGGCTTGGTGTCAGATTTTGTCTGATAACACTCCTGTGAAGCACCTTGGGACGCTTTACTACATTAAAGACTCGATATAAATGTATGTTGTTGACTGGTTCAGGATTTGCATAGTTGGAAATCTTAGGACTGGTCTAATGGGTAAAGTTAGTCCCTGGTGCACAAACAAGAACGTTTCAAGTTGTTTCCTGGTTTGCACCGAGTTACTTGACCCTAGCTAGAGTTGGCCTTAATGGCCATGAGCTAGCTAGCGAGAGGGCAAGAACCAACCAGTGTTCCTGCTCCTAATCACAATCCATTCACCCTTGCTGTAATGTGTGATTATGTGGGTGTCAGCTAATGGTAATGTTGGGCTGGGCTGTGATTCTCTCTATAATTGCTTTGTTTGACAACACGGCAGTCTTAGCTCAGACATGAACAATGGGCAAGGTACAGGAGCGCAGGCCCTACCACAGGAGGACTCAGGAACTTCAGGAGAAAATCTAAGTGGGATAAGGGATTCTTGCCATCCATTACAGCTAATAGCACCTCTTTTGAGCCTTGGTGAAGGTATCGAGCATTATTAAGCAACCATATGTAAGAATGGAAAAGCCCATTAGGCCCGATCTCTCCAGTGTGCTTTGCACAACTACACCGTCATGGTCTCTGATAGTTGGGCCAGCCTATGTGATCCCAGTGTTGCATACAAAACCCATACACTCCTGGGATACGTGGGCCTTTACGCAGGTCTTCGCGTAGAGCCCCAGGAGGGCAAGTCTCCGAACCTCCGCGACCACCAGGTACTTTCGTAGAAATGTTTGCGGTCGGAGGCATCCGCCTACAGGAAGTCTCCGACCACAAATTCTGGGCTAATATGATAGAAACTTAGAATTATACAGCATAGAAGGAGGTCACTTGTTTTGGAACAGCTTAGTGATGGACTCCGGATGCCCATTCCACGCATCACAATCACGTTGAGGAAAGAGATTCCTGGTGAAACCTCATGTGGGGCTGAAGTTTAAATCTATGATCCTCTAGTCTAGTCCAGTCAAAAAAAAACACTTGCCTCTATATCATCAGTTCCTTCGATTATTTTAAAGACTCGAGGGCTAAAACTGCCTTGTGGTCCGGAAGTAACGATTACAAGGGAACATGGGTCAGAGGTAGGGTCACACAGTTGTAATTCCAATTCTCTGACCTGAGCTCTCTTCTAGCATGGCTCCTCACTGGGAGTACAAGGTCAAGATCTTGCCACTTTGAACCATGTTCGCATGCAATTTTTATGGGGCGACTTTTTAACACTATAAAGGCAAGTAAAGCATGCAGGCATTGTAAAACCCAGCACACATTTTTGACCTCAACACCTCATTATCTGCTTTATTTCAGATGGATTATTGGAGCTGCAGTTGCAAATGCTTTTTATTCACCGAATCAAAATCAGATAGGTATGTTATAATTCTACACATTGCCGTAAAATTTATATTGGTTGCACTGTGGAAATAGATGTTTAAGGTTCCCCTCATTTGTTAAGTTGTTTAAAGCAAGGAATGGCAGAACCATGTAGCTAAGGAAAGTCTCAATTTCATTGGGCTGGATTTTTGGTTCTGCTCATTTCGGGGCGGTAATGGCAGTGGGGCGGTAAAGCTTGCGCCCAGGAACAGTTTGCGCCTCAGTCAGCAAAATTCATCAGCTGGGCCCTGAGTGTGGGGCGGAGCGCTAAGGGAGGCATTACACACCTCTCCTAGAGCGCTAGGCCAGCTGAGCAAGTGAAAATCCCGAGCTGAAGGGCTGACCTCGGAGCACTGTAAGACAGACCTGGGGGAGGAAAAACCTGTTTAAAAAAAAAAAAAACACCCAAAACATTCCCAATAAATAACTCGCGCCACCACAACATAAATCGCAAAAAAAAACAATCCCATTTCCCTGAGGTCGCATTACTTATCTCACTGCAGCCACGACAGCTCGGACTGCCAGCTCCCACCAGGCGGTCCCAGCACGGCGCTCTACGGTGCGCTACGGATTGGGCAGAAGCCAAAACTCGAGCCGCTGTCGCAACCAGGGGCGTTATACACCGACTCACCTCTTCCAGGAGGTAATGCTCCGCGCCCCCTTGAAAACGACGTTGATGGGGCCCTGGAAGCTGTCCGCTCGCCCGGAAGTGCTTACCATCACAATTGCCGCCCCTCAGGAGTGCTCACAGGGGCGGCAGAAGATCGAAAATCCAGCCCATTGTGTGCTTTACTTAGCCAATCTCAACCAAGTCAGTAGTAGGGGGCACTACAATTAGCTTCCAACCCTCAAGTGCTATGAAAGGGTAAATCAGCTGGGGTCTTTGCTCCTGATCAATATCCAGCAATCTCTGTTGGAAGACTGGCCTTGAAATTTGGCTGCACAGTGCCCATTTTACGGGTCCTAAATGGCCTCCTACGTCTCCAGCATGGCGGACAGGAAGCACAAGTTCATTAGCAATGTCCAGGGCCAAGGTGAAACAGGCAATAGGCCCTTTTGTCTATGAAAATGAAGGGGCCTAACGCCTGTTTGAAGCCCCCTCTGCATTACCACAACCAATAAAGTAACATTTTTAAATATACTTATGATTTGTGGAGCTAGTCCCACATTCAATACATGTGGGGTGCTGACAGCCACTGCTCCCCTGCCCGCTCCCTCCCACTGCCCCCACCCCCACTCCCCCATCCCCACTCCTACCCCCCACCCAAATCATCGGCAACTGCTACCCTCCCGATTTAATTGCCTACCCTACATTTTTGGCTGTCCCCCTTCCCAGTCCTCTTTAAACTCAACTGATGTCTGCATCTGGCTTTGCAGCGGCCCAATCTACCATTTGTCTACATTGGCGCACTGCCTGGGGTCACCTATTAGGTGTCCACAGCTTGCCGGCTCGATGATGATGAGGCCCGAGGCCCAATATTGGTTGCTCCTCAGGCCGATCCACTCAGGCACAGGGATTGCTCCCAAAAATGGGTACAATCGTATTTCTAGACCACTGTGACATGGGGCGAGGACAAGATTAGGTTCAGCTGGATGCGTCACATGCTTGAGAGGCCTAGGAGGAAATGGAACCCACAATCCTGTGACTCCAAAACAAGAGTGGTGCTAATGAACAAGGCTGATACTTGATGATATGTTAGAAAGAATCATAGAATTATACAGCACAGAATTAGGTCACTCGGCCCATCGTGCCTGTACCAGTTCTTTGAAAGAGCTCTCTAATTAGTCCCACTCCACCTGCTCTTTCCCCAACAGCTCTGCAAATTTGTCCCTTCAAGAATTTATTAATTCCCTTTTGAAAGGTACAGGGGTACTATTGAATCTGCTTCCACCGCCCTTTCAGGCAGTGCATTCCAGATCACAACAACTTACTACGTAAAACGTTCTCCTCATCTCCCCTCTGTTTCTTTTGGCAATTACCCTAAATCTGTCTCCTCTGGTTACCGACCCTCCTGCCAGTGGGAACAGTTTCTTGCTACTTACTCCATCAAAACCACTCCAGAATTAGGCACACACTAAATTGGGTTTTCTGTTTTCATTTTTAACTTTCATTTCTTATTTTTCCTTCTTTCTTTCATATAATTTCTAGTATGTCTTGTATAATCACAAAACCACTTTTCAGGAATGTATACTTCAGTTTTGGGGCGTTCATACTTGAGCAGGTTGTTTGTTTTTTGCAGTATTTCCAGCTGGGATTCTGCAGCCCCCGTTCTTCAGTAAACACCAACTTCAAGCGCTGAACTTTGGAGGGATTGGCATGGTGATCGGCCATGAGATAACCCATGGATTTGATGACAATGGTGAGCATGAATGGGATGGTTATCTGACTGCGATATGGATGTAAAGACATCACTGATGTACCACTCAGCTACTTTTCCATGTTGCTTCATTGAATCTCTCATCCTGACATTAAAGAGTGCAACAGAGGTTTAAAATAAAAGTTGCCAACCTGACTCCTAAGCTTCCAAAATCAGCGAATTTACTGAGAACTGCACTCTCGCCCCGGGGCTGAACTCTCTCCCACCGACCTTCCGCTAGGTTGCAGGTTGAGAGGTGCGATCCAAGTTGTCCTGATTTAAGCTGGCTGCTTTTCTGAATGTGCACTCCCAGTGGACACCTTGTCTACTGACTGACCTACGGACCAGGAAATGTCTAATGAGTTGCCCTACAATTTCCTAATGCATTGCCCTACAATTTCCTAATGTGTTGCCCTACAATTTCCTGATGCATTGCCCTACAATTTCCTAATGTGTTGCCCTACAATTTCCTAATGCATTGCCCTACAATTTCCTGATGCATTGCCCTACAATTTCCTGATGCATTGCCCTACAATTTCCTGATGCATTGCCCTACAATTTCCTAATGCATTGCCCTACAATTTCCGAATGCTTTGTCATACAATTTCCAGATGCTTTGCCCTACAATTTCCTGCTGCGTTGCCCTACAATTTCTTGATGCGTTGCCCTACAATTTCCTGATGAGCTGCCCTACGATTTCCTGATGAGCTGCCCTACAATTTCCTGCTGCGTTGCCCTACAATTTCCTGATGCTTTGCCCTACAATTTTCTGCTGCGTTGCCCTACAATTTCCTGATGAGCTGCCCTACAATTTCCTGCTGCGTTGCCCTACAATTTCCTGCTGCGTTGCCCTACAATTTCCTGGTGCTTTGCCCTCCAATTTCCTGATGTGTTGCCCTACAATTTCCTGCTGCGTTGCCCTACAATTTCCTGGTGCTTTGCCCTACAATTTCCTGATGAGCTGCCCTACAATTTCCTGATGAGCTGCCCTACAATTTCCTGATGCTTTTCCCTACAATTTCCTGGTGTGTTGCCCAATTTCCTAATGCTTGCAGTTGGTGGTCAAGGCTCCCCACTGGAAAATCACCCCTTTAATTTGAAAGTAGAGAATCAACAGGAGCAGAAGAAGAATTCTTCATTTGTAATGCCTCCCACCCTACTGGGTAATCCTTTCAATCTAGTATTGAAATACCCTTCAGGACCATACTATTATCCACACTCTCGATTAGCCACCAGACTTTCCATACAACGAAACCTCCAGCGAGTCACCCTTTGTTACACAGCTTTGTTTGTTATTTGCATTTTGTTTTTTCATTGGTGAATAAAATTGCATAATGTTTCTGTGTTATTAGATTTGTGTTGGTTTTCATTGCTGTGTCTAGGGTATTGCTGTAACATGCATGCAAGATCAATATTTGCAGACATGGGATTTTCTGCCAATTGGCATTCTCCATTATGGCCAATAATGGAGGCTTCATTTCAATTTGGTTTTCATTTCAATAAAAAAAGAACAACTTTCTTCATTGCATTTTTGTAATCTCTAGGAAGAAATTTCGATAAGGATGGCAACATGTATGACTGGTGGAGCAATTTCTCAGCCACACATTTCAATGACCAATCCCGGTGCATGGTGCATCAGTACGGAAACTACACGTGGGATTTAGCTGGAGGACAGAATGTGAGTATTCTCGCTCTCATTTAAATTTTTTTCTCAAGTGAGAGCAGAGAGAAATAAATATGGTGGAGTTCCTGCTCAGCTGAGAGATGGGGACAGTGTGCTGAGTTAGTCAGTAGCAGTGAGTAATCACCGAAACAGGTCATTTATCTCATTGCTGTTTGTGGGATCTTGCTATGTAACCCCCCCCCTCCACCCTACATTTCAGCATTGACTGCACTACAAAAGGAATTGATTGGCTTTCAAGTGCTTTAGGGCTTCCTGAGGATGGGAAAGGCATTATATGAAAGCAAGTTTTTCTCATCTTTCACCTCCTCTGGTCTAAGGTGGCTTTCTCACTTTTGTGAATAATCTTCCTGTTATCTTTTTCGAGAAAAAAATGATTTTGTCTCTTTAACATTGTTTAGAGTTTCATCCAATCATGTTTTGTCTCAGATCCTAAGGTCATTCTCCACTCAAACCCAAATATGTCAGTGACGTTGCTTTACTGACCTTTTGAGATTCTCCTCCTTTAAGGTGGAGGTGGAGTTCTGGTGGGGATTCACCACAATCCAACCCCTGTTCCCCATTCAGGAGACCTTCACTATGCACAGCCGGCCCCAGGTAGGATTACCATATCCAGAAAGGAGCCTGCCCATGCAATGACGGGAATATTTATAATGCCGCAGCACCAGAAGAGACAGGAAGGGACTTTAAAGGGGCAGAAGTGCCCTGAAGATTGGCGAACACGTCTTACTGAAGGCCTTTGCTGAGACTGAGGCTTTCAGCAGGTAAACGTTTGGGGGCAGGCTGGAGGGAGAGGAATGGGTTACTACTACTACTGTGTCAGCTGTGGCTCAGTGGGTAGCGCACTCGCCTCTGAGTCAGCAGGTTGTGGGTTCAAGTCCCACTCCGGGAACTTGAGCACATATGTAGGCTGACACTCCAGTGCAGTGCTGAGGGAGTGCTGTACTGTCAGAGGTGTCGTCTTTCAGATGAGACATTAAACTGAGACCCCGTCTGCTCTCTCAGGTGGACGTAAAAGGACCCATGGCACTACTTCAAAGAAGAGCAGGGGAGTTATACCTGGTGTCCTGGCCAATATCTATCCCTCAATCAACACAGCAAAAACAGATCATCTGGTCATTATCACATTGCTGTTTGTGGGAGCTTGCTGTGCGCAAGTTGGCAGCCACATTTCCTACATTACAAAGTGACTACACTTCAAAAAAAAAGTACTTCATATGCTGTAAAGTGCTTTGAGACGTCCAGTAGTCATGAAAGGCGCTATATAAATGCAAGTCTTTCTTTCTTTTACTGGGTCCCCTCCCTCCAGGGCATTTGCCCCATTTCACGGGGCTTCCATATCTTCCACATGGCAGTCTCGGGATGGGGGAGGGTGGGCAGCACCTAATGGGGTCGATGAGGGAAATCTTCCAAGGACTCGGGGCTGCACTCCCCTCCTTCGGACCACCATATGCATCAGGTGGATGGGGAAGGGATGACCAGATGTGGTTCCAGCAAGAGCGAGTGGAGGGAAGTCCCAGTTGGGGATCTGTGGAATAGACCTCACTGCCTGAATTAATTCTCACTCTCTGCCATGATCCTGCCTGATTCAGAGTACAACAGGAAGAGAATTCTCCACCCCCTGCCCACCAACCGCCCCCCCCGCCCCCCCGCCACCGTCTTCTTGCAATGCAAGGTGTACAAACCCTCTCCAACTATATATTCTTTGTTTTCTAACATGCGCTATATATCATTGCACAGCCAATAAACTGGCTGTCCTTCTATTACCAACTCCCTCTCCCTTCGAATACCCTATCGATTCGCATTTATTTTCAAAGTCGCATTTATGATGGGATTTGCTCATTTTTTGGCTTCCCACACTGGAGACTTGAGCACATAAATCTAGGCTGACACTTCAGTGCAGGGCTGAGGGAGCGCTGCACCGCCGGAGGTGCCGTCTTTCGCTTGAGACGTTAAACCAAGGCCCCATCTCCTCTCTCAGGTGGAGGTAAAAGATCCCACAGCACTATTTCGAAGAAGAGCAGGGGAGTTATCCGCGGTGCCCTAGCCAATATTTATTCCTCAATCGACATAACAAAAAAAACAGTTTATCTGGTCATTATCACACTGCTGTTTGTGGGAGCTTGCTGTGCGCAAATTGGCTGCTGCGTTTCCCAACATTACAACAGTGACTACACTCCAAAAGTATTTAACGGGCGGTAAAACGCTTTGACACGTCTGGTGGTTGTGAAAGGCGCTATATAAATGTAAGCCTGTCTTTCTTTAAAAATGTAATCTTACAAATAAACAGAACTCTGGAGGCTAGGGTCCAAATCCACCAGCTAACATCATCATAGGAACACCCATCACTGGCAGGATTGCAGTGGTTCAAGGAGAAGGCCCACTGCTACGGGCAACGTGAGATGGGCAATAAATGCCAGCCTCGCCCACAGCCTGAGAACAAGCAAAAACAAGCAGGCTAGAAATGGCTGTCTGCCCATAGAGTCAGGCAGTGCTTGTGTTCAGATTACATTTGCATGTCTGCCATTTTAATGAAGATAACCCATTTATTTTAACCAGGTTAATACCTCTATTAAAAGTATTAGCCAGAGGAATGTCATGCAAATGTGCAGAGCTTGTCCTCGACTATTGACATCGTTCATTTTTAGCTTCACAAGTCTCACTCCTTTTGGTCATAAATCTCATGCCTGTCCCTTCGCTGACCTGGAGAGCGATGCTGTGCATGTCTCTGAGAGACAATATAATTGAAGACAGAATTCGAGAAATCATATCCCTTTTTCCCCCCTCAGCTGCCAGTCATAGTTTTTTCTCCCCTGTCTGTCGTGTAATGTTTCACTTCATTCAGGAATTTCTTTTGACACAGGTGAGCGGGATCAGTACTTTGGGCGAAAATATCGCAGACAATGGAGGTGTCAGACAGGCATACAAGGTACGGCACTGAAACTCGCCAGCGTACTTCAGATTCACAAGTCAATGATATTCTACAGAGAAAAGAACCCCATAGGACAAGCACATCCTGGGGGAGAGTGACTAAACTGACTGATGGGATCAAGCTTATTGTGTTTACTTGTATTTATTTAATTGGCACCCCCCTCCTGTAGGGAAAGATGTCTTGTGACTTTGTACACAGAGCTGTGAGACCTGGGCTCCTAATGTGAAATGCAAATAAACTGTTCAATATTGAAAAAAAAATGATAGGAGTGATCCCCATCAGTAGAAATAATGGACGGAAAAAAATCACAGGGTACACGCCCACGATCACCTGTGAATGCCGCTCCTGTTGGGAATGCCAGATTGCAGAATCACTGCTTGTCTGTTTAACACAATTGTTAAATCCCATACTTCATCGATTTGCTTTAACAAGTATGATTTGAGTTTGCTGCATTTGCAGAATCATACAATGGTACAGCACAGAAGGCCATTTGGCCCATTGTGTCTGAGCTGGCTCCTTGAAAGAGCTCTCCAATTAGTCCCAATGCCCTGTTCGTTCTCCATAGTCCAGCAAGTTTTTCCCCTTTCAAGTATGTATCCAATTCCCCTTTTGAAAGTTATTATTGAATCTGCTTCCACCGCATACTGACTACAATAAGCTTCAGTTCTTCACCGAGCTAGCTCATCTCAGCTAGGGTAGATATGGACATTCTACAATTGGCCTCACCGTGTGTAGCACCTCTGCTACTAGGTCCGTGCAGCAGAGCAGGTCTCCAGTCGTCTTAGTTAACCCTTGCCACTGGACCAAGACCTAGCTCTGTCAAGCCCGTGTGGTGGCTGGTGTGCAACGGCCACCACACGTTAAAAAAATCCACGCACAGGCAACTTCCACCCTTCAGGATGTAGTTCGGATCCTT
This sequence comes from Pristiophorus japonicus, assembly GCF_044704955.1. Classification (NCBI taxonomy): domain Eukaryota; kingdom Metazoa; phylum Chordata; class Chondrichthyes; family Pristiophoridae; genus Pristiophorus; species Pristiophorus japonicus. The sequence goes on from NC_091994.1 coordinate 102,458,634, forward strand.
CATTGAAACACCTGTAAACTCATCCTTTTTTGACGTGGAAGCAAGTCATCCTCGCTTCGAGGGACCGACTATGATGATGTAGGCTAAGGTTTAGAAATAAAAAATCAGTCAGGGTGTCCTGAATGCCATCCAGCTGAGTGGAGAATGGGTGAGAACAGTATCGCTGCCTGTTGTGATCCCAACTCCCTCCTGGTCAGGTGGCCTGCTGCTATTTCCTATCTATTCACACACGTTGGACATGGTACCACAGAGTTGCCAGCACGCTAGGGCAAGTCAACGGCTTGAGGAGAGGAGAGGCAACAGAAGGGAATTCAGAAAGATTAAAAAAATAAATTCAGATGAAAGTAGTTCAGATGCTTGCTGTAGCAACCATGTGATGGCAGATTAGTGTAACTGTGCTTGCGAGGGCAGTTTTGCTGGCCGTTGTACGCAGAACAGTATTTTGGAATTTTGAGCGGTCTCAGCCATGTCCTTTTCCACCCATTAACCTGTAGAGTCAGTTTTGATGGTTTGGTTTTATTGCCTTCGCCATGTGTTTTCCAGGCCTATTTAAAATGGGTGAAGAAAGAAGGAGAAGAAGTAAAACTGCCTGGCTTGGATCTGACACACAAACAACTTTTCTTTCTTAACTTTGCACAGGTAATATGGTCAGTGCGTTATAGTGCAGAACGGGGCAAGAGGGCAAAGGGAAGGGGCTTACCACCTATATAGCACAGTAAGGGGGACAAAGTGAAGGCATTTAGGAGGGGCTCCTACCTTGGCCATCATATGTATATGTAGTACAGTAAAGTGGGGAATAATGAGGTGATTGTTGGACATCTTATCAAGTCCTTCATTGTGTATATAATGGAGCAATGTTGGACCTTTTTAAGGAGGTTTCCAACTATCTCAACCAGATATGGGATTGCCTCATCCAAACTGACTGACCCTTGGGACCCAAATGCAGATCTGAACCAATTGCATTTCTAAGTCAGTGGAAAGTTTCAAAGGAAGATTGATGTGATATTTAAGAACTGATTTCTGGGTTTGTGCTGCGGTTAGGGAGCCGTGCTGATTGGCAGTGAGTCGGGAGCTGTACGCCTGTAATGCCCATTGTGTGCAGCCAAGGGCTGAGGCTCCCCGATGGCACCATGAACTCAGAGCATTACTCTTAATCCAAATGCAAACCCATCTTCCTCAAACACTTGAGAGTTTCTGGTGAGATAACTGGTCAGAATGTCATTTTCATCCCAATCCCTGGCAGGTATAAAACTATAATTTGGTTTGCAATATGTTTACATTCACTTGTCTAATTCATTCCATTTCATTTCTCTGTATACAAACTTCTGCTTCATTTTCAGTCCCTGGTTAACACTTGCTTATGTTCTCCAGGTGTGGTGTGGGTCATATAGGCCTGAGTATGCCAGCCAGTCGATCAAAACCGACGCTCACAGCCCACTCAAGTTCAGGTATGTAACTACTGCCCACACAGTGCAATCATTAGATTCATGTTGGACATTGACAGCGCAAAGTGCTTATCTTCTTTGGTGTAGAAATTGGCCTCCTTAGCACCTCCCGTTATAGCATCTGGGGAGCGATACTGGGGCACTAAGCACTTATGAACCGGGCGTGACGATAACATCGGCTCCCGCCATATTCGGCCGGAGATCGTGACGTCATCGCTGTGCGTAGCGCCCCGGACCCGAACTTGCAATCCGCCCACTGCATCATCGCCGGGCGAAAACACCGGCAGTTACGGGAGGCGTCCATCAGGAGGCCGGGCGCTTCTCGAGCGATGGTTAAAGGCGAGGTGGCCGAGGTAAGTACAGAAAGAATGTAACTGCTCTGTTTCAGGTTTGCTGCCACTCTTTGCCCGTGATCGATCGGCCCTGCACTCTGCTGCAGGATATCGGGCTGATCGGGCAGGATCGCGGTTGCTGTCGGGGAGCAGGTAAGCTTTTTTTGCCGAGCCTGTAGTGATAGCCTTTCCCTTTGATGGAGGGAAGGAATCTTTCAACGCGGCAACACTGCACGGCCCAGTGTGCATCACTGCTCCACTCACCACCCTGCCTGCTGCCTCTTGCGCTCCAGGAAGGAACTGGAGCGCCTGGTTTAGCTTCCTTCCTGGAACGCTACCCCTGAATGTTTTTAAAGTAGAAAAAGATTAGCACCCGACGCTAATTTTTTCTACTTTTAAAAGTTAGTGCCCCAAATGGGGCGCTCCCGAATTTCTGCCCCTTTATGTTTTACTTCAGCCACAGAGATAATGCTGTCTGCTCTCTGTGTACATCACCTTATTGGGAAACAGAACAAGTTTTAATACAGTTATTATCTGACTGAGGAAAGGATCGCATCTGTTTTTTCTTCCACCTTTGAATGCAACCTCTGACCTTGTAGCGTGACCTTTCCCCTCTTAGTCTTAATCGTGGGTCTGTTTGAGCTCAAACTGATGAATTGGATGTCAGCATTGGGTAGCTTTACGGTATGGACACTAATCAACCGGGCCGCCGACATAGACTGTGAGCACACGCTGCCTTGAGGTTAAACAGGCACTGAGGGTGCGCATTCACTAGGAATTCAATCGGAATGTGGATTGCTGCACACCAGGAATTCTTTCCCTGTTCTCAAACTGTTCACTTAGACGAAGGGCAACATTGAGGGCTCATCCATATTACAACTTCCTGCTGCTGAATTCTCATTTGTAAGACAAGTTTTAGTGAGTAACAACCAGGTCTTTATTTTGTATTTCATTAATTTAATAAGGCAACCGTTACTGTCGTGTGATTGAGGCCTCTGGAAAAGAGAAGATTGAGGGGTGAACTAATTGAGGTCTTTATAGTTATGCGGGGGTTTTATAGGGTAGACGTAGTGAAGTTGTTTCCACTCGTGGGGGAGTCCAAAACTAGGGGCCATAAATATAAAATAATCACCAATAAATCCAATAAGGAATTTAGGAAAAACTTCTTGTAACCAGAGAGCGGTGAGAATGTGGAACTCGCTACCACATGGAGTGGTTGAGGCGAATAGAAGTATAGATGCATTTATGGGGAAGCTAGATAAACACATGAGGGAGAAAGGAATAGTAGGGCTTGATGAAGTAGGGTGGGAGGAGGCTCATGTGGAGCATAAACACTGGCATGGACCAGTTGGGCCGAATGGCCTTTTTCTGTGCTGCAGATTCATTGAGATGTAATGATCAGGTGACACCAAGCTTGTGTTTTAACAGCTTGAAGATTGAGGCAGTCACTTCAACAGGGCTTGTGCTCACAATCACTGGAGATGGAACAGAGACTGGTATAACTCTAACCCTAAACAAAAATAAGCCACTGGAATGACCCAATTATATAGTGCTGGACATACGCACTTCTAATGATCTTGTGAGCTGGCCCAGTGTGTAAGGTTTGACGCACTTACAGTCACAATGAACCTGTGTTGTAGGTGTAAGCTTGTAGTGCTGCTTAGCATAGATCTACCAGCCTTGAGCTGCATTTCATCACTTGTCAGTTATTTGCTGGTAAGTGCCACGTATGATGGCTTTGTTGCTTCTCTTCTCTTGGGGGCAAATACCATCTCCTCCCACCAGAAGCATCAATAGAGCACCATTCTTGTTATAATCTCTACATTGTTAGTTTCCCCCAAAAAATACAGAGATGTGCAAAATGTCGCCATTGCATCAATATCTATTAATCCCGATTTGTGGAATAAATTCCCTCCTTTGCATTGCTTTTCCAGTCGTGGCTCAGTGGGCAGCACTCTCGCTTCTGAATCAAAAGGTTGTAGGTTCAAGTTCCATTTGAGACTTGAGCCCAAAAATCTAGGCTGACGCTCCCAGTGCAAAACTGAGGGAGCGCAACACTGTCAGAGGTGCCATCTTTCGGATGAGATGTTAAACCGAGACCCCATCTGCCCTCTCAGGTGGATGTAAAAGATCCCATGGCACTAGAACATAGAAACATAGAAAATAGGTGCAGGAGTAGGCCATTCGGCCCTTCGAGCCTGCACCGCCATTCAATGAGTTCATGGCTCAACATGCAACTTCAGTACCCCATTCCTGCTTTCTCGCCATACCCCTTGATCCCCCTAGTAGTAAGGACTACATCTAACTTATTTTGAAGAAGAGCAGGCGAGAGTTCTCTCTTATGTCCTGGGCCAATATTTATCCTTCAACCAGATTAACTGATCAATGATCACATTGCTGTTTGTGGGAGCTTGCTGTGCTCAAATTGGTTTCCTGCATTACATATATTCATCAGCATCATAGGCAATCCCTCGAGTTGAGGATGACTTGCTTCCACGCCAAAAAGTTCACAGGTGTTTCAATGAAGGACCTAATATTCCAGATCCCGAACTAAATCTTGAAGGGTGGAAGATGCCTGTGCGTGGATGTTTTTAACGTGGGGTGGCCATTGCACACCAGCCACCACATGGGCTTGACAGAGCTAGGTCTTGGTCCAATAGCAAGGGTTAACCAAGACGACTGGAGCTCTGCTGCACGGACCTAGTGCGCACACATATCGGCGTGTGGGCTGGCCAATGCTGCCCCAGGCCCTTGCCTCTTCTGGGCCCTGAACTCACACCTCTCTGGGCCCTGATCACGTCCTTCTACAATCTCTCGCCGCTCCTTCGCCCCGACCTCGCCGCTCCTGCAGTACCTGCCAACGCTCCAATCAGCGACCTGGATCTTGGTGATGTCCAATTCAGTCGCCCTCTTCGCTGCCGTTGCTCTCCTGCTCCAGCACGTGCTGCTCCCTGGAGTGGTACACCGCCACGCTGCTCCTTCCGCTCCCCGGCCTGGGACCACGCGGACTGCTGGGCCCCGGGGGATTCGCTGCGGCTCGTATTGTAAATGAGTTTAGATTATAAAGCTCGGTAGTTGAGTGAGAACCACAGCTCTTCCCTCAGACTCGCCCCCGCTCCCCGTCTCCCATGGCAGCCGCACCACACGATGGAACATGCCGAGGCACAAAAAATATTGGTAATACATATATTACCAATGAGGTGCAATACTTAAAGTACTTAATTGGCTGTTGAGCATTTTTGGGAGGTCCTGAGGCCATGAAAGGCGCTATATAAATGCAAGTTCTTTCTTTTTTCCCCTCCATGCAGAGTCATCGGTTCCCTCCAGAATTTTGAAGCCTTTGCCGAGGCCTTCCAGTGTAAAAGAGGCAATCTGATGCACCCAGCCAAGAAGTGCCGTGTGTGGTAACCAAAGACTGACAGCACTGTTAGTTCACGCCATCAAAATCTTCAACGTCGTTGGATTACATGAACGCTAAAAGTGGCTGGCAGAAGCCAATAGATGTGCCTAATAACCCTTCTCCAATCAATCACAGCCAAGGTTATTGCTCGCGTTCTCTGTTGCTCCACGTGTGTGCGAACAGAGGGGATAATTAGTGGGGAGTTGGTTGTTAGGCTGATTAAGCAAGTCCTCTAAACACTGACTGTTTTATACCTTAACATGACTGTTAACTATTACTTGCATTCAGTAATAATATCAGGGTGCTTTAGCTTGCAAAGTGTTCTTTGTTCGAGAAGATACAGCAATGTGTTCAAGTGTTGTAACTCCAGCAGTTTGCACAAACTTCAAGCTCTTATGATTTGGTTAAAGAACGGGGGCACAGTTTTTTCGAAGGTACAGTGAGATTAACTGGGGCTGTTGTTGCACACTGACTGGAATCTGTCTCAAGAGCAAGACTTAATGAATGTCCAATTTCTGCATGCCAAGGCTATGACTTGTTAAAATGATGTGTCCCAGTTGCTTGTAACTGTTTTGACTTCTTTATTTCCCAACGTAATCATAGCTCAAGGCGTACTGTGTGAAATGCTGTGTAATTTTGGTGTTAATATTTCATAAGAAGAAAACTTCTCCAGTGCTGCTCTACAATATAAACTTCAATAAGTGGTATCTGAAAACCTTTTATAATAGCATTCAGTTCAATGTGCTTTGGTCTAAGTATGAAGTCTTTTTTCCAGCTGCACCTATTTGTAATATATTTAATCATGTATATCTATGATTTATACTGTATCGTTTATACCCAGAAAAATTATTTGACAAAATGTATTTTATTGCTCTATTTAATCTTGGTGCGTTGTGTCGATTTTAATATATTCCTGTTCTGTCAGTATTTTCAAATAAATACTTTATGACGATTATGCATTGTTGCTGCCTTCTGTGGGAGGAGTGGAACCAGGTTACAATGGGTCCACCACTGATGGACTTGCCCTGCTAGCGCAGGTTTATCCACTGCAGCTGTACTTGGATGGGCAGGGGTGAAGGATTTAGCAGCCACCCCGCTTGCCATCCATTTTCACGCCTGTTCCATAAGTGACTGACCCTTGACTGCCCCGCCAAGCGGCCTAGCAAGCCACTCCGTTATTACAAGGGATGGACAAAAATGCTAGCACTGTTCACATCCCGAGAATTAATTTTTAAAAACTCGGTGCCGGAACTGCTCCCGATTATTTTGATGAAGTAGTCCTCTTGATTATATTTTTGCCCATATGTGACTGGAGAAAATTCTACTCTAGATGGGGCACTGCAGGGGGTGAAATTGATCGGGGCAATAGCACAAAGCAGACGCCAGCGAATCGGCCGCTGGTTTCACTTCAAGGGTGTTGAGGGTCATGGAACAAAGGCGGGAGATGGGGTTCAGATATAGATCGGCCATGATCCAATTGAATGGCAAAATGCTCCTGTTCCGATGTTCAATGGATAAAGAAGTGGAGCGGGGCATGAAACAGGCAGCGATTCGCAGTGGCCCATTCTGCGCCCCAGATAAATTTACTCTTACCTTCAATGTTCAACAACACTGACTTAAGAAAATGTCAACTAGATCATTTCTGGCTGTAGTTTAGATTATTGACGAAGACAGTAACGCAATAGTGACGGGGCAAGTAAGATCGAATACTGTGGGGGGCAAGTGACCCGTCATACATGCACAGCCTGCAGTTTCTAAATCTAGTCACTTGGGAGGGGGGAACGGGGGTGGGGGGGGGGGGGGGGGGGAGAAGAGAGAAGAAGTGAGGGGCACACTTGGCTCGGACTGTATCTCCTGTCTCCCACCCAACCCATTATACATGACTGCATTTAACGCACAATTATGTTCCTTCAGCAGCACATAGGAGCTTAGGAATTGCTTGAGGAAAACAGACCAAGGTCCATCCAGTTCACCTCTACCATCCTGGTAGTCTCATGATAATGGAGTTGTTGAGTACTCACAGCAATCCGTCTCTATCAGAGTCTACAACAGGCCCAGAACACGAGGTGAGGAAAACCGCCAGTGATGGAGAGCATTGGGAATCAGAGGTCCAAAGTCGCCTGTTTATCCCAAGCACTTTACACTCACCACATCTGTTGTGTCCTTAGATGCTCTAATAATGACTCCACGAGGCAATGTGTTGTACTTGAACTGTCGTGACCTGAGTCCTTTATTTGTTAACTCCAGAGTGAGGATCACACCTGGTGGCCTGCCTTTTATACTAGGCCAGGCACATCTGTACAGGTAACCTTCAAGTCTCCCACTGCTGTGCCCTCTGGTGGCACACCTTGTGATAGTACAAACAGTAGCCATGTAGGATACATGACATCACTCTCCCCTGAACCTTTAGTGCAAATCACCTCTGCATTGACTGTGCTCTGGGCTTAGCTCTATCTGGTTGACCCTTGGCGGGTCATTTCAATCTTGGGTGAGTGGTTGTGTAGTAGCGTGCTGGTGGTTGCTGTTTGTGTGTGTCCCTGACCACTCCATTCTCCTGCACACCCCCACATATAGATTATGCTGGAGGCTCACTGCATTCATTTACATTCAAGTTCAGAAAAACAAGTTTGCATTACATTTATGGTTCCGTTGTGAGACAAGTACGTTAGACTGGTGAGATACATTATCGGTGCGGTGACCGGTGTGTAAGGGCAAACTAGTTCCAGAACTGCTAGATGGTGTCCCTGCAGGCTGGTGGCGGCGCAGTGTCTAGTGCTGGCAGAGGGAACCCAGTTGGCTCAAGTTGCCTGCTCTTGGGGCTGTTTCCGTGGTTCCTAGCGTCGGGCAGGTTCACAGATGCCTGTGACTTCCCTGTCTCTTCTTGCACCCCGGGTCGCTGCTGCTCCCTGAGGGGCTGTTGTCTAACAGTGCACAGGGAACAGCTGACTTGCTGGCCTGGGCGTTGTTTGGTTTGGGATCCTGGCTGGTCCCGGTTCCCTTTGGGAGGACTGTAGCGGGAGACCCTTCATTTCCTGGTATGGCCTTGAATGCGATGGGGTCTGGGGGCTGTGCCTTAGCACAGTTTGCTCTTTCAGGCTCGTGGCAGTTGGTGCCGTTGGGTGCCTGAGAGGTGGAGCTGATCAGGGCAGGGTATTGATACTGGTGCCGTTGCCCTCCTGAGAACGCTTGCTCTGCAGCTCGCGTGTATTGGTTGCTTGTGGCCATGGTGCATAACTCTGGTCCCAGGGACGTAGGCTACAGCATTGAGTAGCTCGGTGGACCTGTGTGCTCCCAATGGGTTTCTGCCCACTGCATTGACTTATTGTGGATACTCTATAGCTCCGATCACGATCACGCGACTTTTCCTCGCTGGTTGCATGTACACAATTCTGATCATCAGTTACACATTTTATCTCTAACTTACAGTTGCTATTACTCAAGCTATTACATTGCTTGAGTGTGTGGAACTGTTACTTTAATTGTAGTGGGTTGCAGGTCTCCTTTAAAAGAGCCTTGCTTTCTTTACCCCCAATCCTCTTCTCCATTTGGTGCCACATGTTGCTCCATCAGCGCTGCACCTCGTGGTCTGGCCGCCACCATCTTTTCCTTCAGCGCCTCACCTCGTGGTTTGGGCGCCATCTTTCCTCCATCCACGATGTCGACTGCGGTGATCCTCTTCTCCCCGGGTTCTGCCACCGAAGCTGGGAAGTCGCCTTTGGAGCTGATTTTCTTGCTCCGGAGTCCTGCCACTGGAGCCTGGAAGGTGCGTTCAGGTCGTCTCAGCTGGATCATCTCCATGCAGTCATGCTGAGCGGTCTGTTCTCTGGTGCTGGGTCCATCCTCAAGTGAGGGCTTGCTGTGCCTCCGAACGTGGAGGACGCTGATCGCTGGAGGGGTGAAGTCTTCCACTTCCAATGAATCTTCTCCATCCACCTTCTTCTGAGTAGTGTTGGTCCATCACCTGCAACAATCCACAGAGGTAACTTGTGCACCGCGCCATCATGGAGTACCTTTACATTCGCACTACCAACGACTGGGATAAGTTCATCGGTGTAGGTGCGCAGCTTTGCCTGAACTGGGACCAACTTGGGTCGTTCAGCTTGATTGTCCCATAGCCTCTCAAAGGCTTCTTGATTCATTACTGACTGGCTCGCTCCCGTGTCCACTTCCATGAAGACTGGAACACCATCTATCTCGACATCCATCCTCAACGGGGAACACTCGATGGTGCAGGCTGAGCTGCCTCTCTGCCTATTGTTTCATACTCCACGCTGGATTCATGGCCATCTGCAGACTCTTCATCAGCAGAGTGAGTCATACTTCTCTTACACATTTGCTGGAGGTGGCCCTTTGTGCTGCAGCCCTTGCATACATAGTCTTTAAAGCGGCACTGGTGAGCCCTGTGATTCCCTCCGCAACACCAGCATGGAGCTACTCGATTAGCCCCCCTCGGTGGACTTTGAGTTAAGGGACTCGGGGGCCTGTTCTCGCTTCCCTGAGAAGGTTCGCGTTCTACAGTCCAGTCTCTAAAAGGCGCCACTCTGTGCACAGTACTTGCCAGGTTTGAGTCCTGAGGGTGAGTCATCTGCCTAGAACTGCAGGTCGAGGTCATGAATGCCTGGCTCACAGAGATGGCCTCCTGCAGTGTGACTGTGGTATCCGCCGACAGTAGCTTATGAAGAAGGCCCTCATGGCCGATTCCAATGACAAAAATGTCCCGCAGCACTTCGTTGAGGTGGTTGCCGAAATCACACGGTGCCGCCAGCCTCCTGAGGTCTGCGGCGTATTTCGCGATTTCCTGGCCTTCGGGCCGTCGGTGGGTGTAAAACCGGTGTCTGGCTATAAGGATGCTCTCCTTGGGCTTGAGTTGCTCATGGATCAGGATTACGAGCTCCTCGTACGTCTTGGTCGTTGTCTTCGCTGGTGCCAGCAAGTCCCTGACGAGGCCATAGATGGTGGGCCCACAACTGGTTAGCAGGATAGGTCTGCACTTATCAGCCAGTATGGCCGGGTCGTCTCCTGCCAGGTCGTTTGCTGTGAAGAAATGGTCAAGCCTTTCCACAAAGGCATCCCAATCATCACCATCAGCGAACTGCTGCAACGTACCAAGGGTAGCCATTTTTTGCATGAAAGTCTGTAATCTCGTCGCCAATTGTTATGTCTTTGGATGCTCTAATAATGACTCCACGAGGCAATGACTCCACTTGAACTGTAGTGACCTTAGTCCTTTATTTGTTAACTCCAGAGTGAGGATCACACCTGATGGCCTGCCTTTTATACTAGGGCAGGCACACCTGTACAGGTAACCTACAAGTCTCTCACTGCTCTGCCCTCTGGTGGCACATCTTGTGATAGTACCAACAGGAGCCATGTAGGATACATGACAACATCATATCTCAAATTACTCATATGCTGTATCCCAAAATATTATATCATGCCTAGGCCCGAAGCTCTGGAAACCACTCCCTAAGCCTCTCTGCCTCCCTAAACCTCTCCTCCTTTAACACTAGGCTTTTGGTCACCTGTCCTAATATCTCCTTACATGGCTCGGTGTCACATTTTGTTTGCGCACTCGCTTGTGAAGCGCCATGAGACATTTTACTGTGTTAAAGGCGCTATATAAATGCAAGCTGTTGTTGGCTGCAGAAGTCCTAGAGATGGTGCAAAATGATTGGTTTCTGAATCATGACAATCACTTGATCACTTGTCTGAAATGGAAGCTATAAATAGATCGGAGCCTTAACCAGGAATATGTCTAAAGTCTCCAAACTGTAATGGGCGGTTTGGCAGTGGCATTCTAGAGCTAGCCAACTTGCGCAGCGCATGATGTGCTAGCATTGTGTCTCAGAGGCTACGAAAGGTTTCCAAAACAAGCGCGCTGAACTCCCAAGATGCCTGAAGCGATCAGATATGCAATCAGATTCCAGACATGTAATTAGCAGCAATCGGGGCTCGGCTGGAGCACAGCACCACCTCTGACCTTCTGCAATTATCAAGCTGACAGTATTAATTGTACATCGGAGTCTTAAATAAGAGAGTTAGCCAGCAGCAAATGAAAAAACTGCAGCATGCTTTCTCCTCCACTTTCTGCAGCCCTGTGATCACCCGTGGCTCAGTGGGTAGCACCCTCGCATCTGAGTCAGGAGGTTGTGGGTTCAAAGTCCCACACCAGGGAACTTGAGCAATAAATCTAGGCTGATGCTTCCAGTGCAGTGCTGAGGGAGTGCAGCACTGCTGGAGGTACTGTCTTTCAGATGAGACATTAAACCGAGGCCCTGTCTGCTCTCTCAGGTGGACGTAAAAGATCCCCTGGCACTATTTCGAAGAAGAACAGGGGAGTTACCCCTAGTGTCCTGGCCAATATTTATCCCTCAACCAACATAACAAAAAATAGATCATCTGGTTATTGCTGTTTTTGGGATCTTGCTGTGCACAAATTGGCTTCAGCGTTTCCCATATTGCAACAGTGACTACACTCCAAAAGTATTTAATTGGCTGGAAAGTGCTTTGAGCTGTCCGGTGGCCATGAAAGGCGCTATATAAATGCAAGTCTTTCTTTTGCAATCACCCGTGTAACTATGTTTCAGCCTCCCCCGCGCCCCATTCCCAAACCACTAGTAGAGAGATCACAAGATCACTTAGGGGGAACAATTTAACCTAACGAGATTGGGTGCAACGTTGGTTTTGCACCCCGTCCAATTTTATTCCCCATTAAAGTCAACATTGGGCGGGGATTAAAACCGGCGTTCCACCTGATCCCGAGGATTTCCTGCCCGGCAAGATAAGTTAAAATTACCCCCAAGTCGGGATGAGGAAGACCATCTTAAATATTCCATCCAGAGCAATCCTAATGTCCGATCAACGTAGTTTCCAATTGTTTGTTTTAAATTCCCCCAGGGTTTTGTCTCCATTACTCAAAGTTCACTCTGCAAAGTTCCCAAAACCATCCCAACATTACCTATTACTAGTTTGAACCTGTGTCTGGTAGTTCGATGCCCACAATTTAAAGTAATATTCCAACTTAATCTTTTCTGTACCATTAACAATCTCTATCAGGTCACCTTGCAGTTGACTCCTTTCTGGGTTGAAAAGACTCAACTCAGCCTCATGGCTCCTCCCTGCACTGCCTCCAGTATGTGGATATCTCTCTTATTTCTTGGCCACCAGAACAGGACATGGAATGCAAGGTGCAGTCGGACCAGAGCACTGTACAGTTTGAGCCTGACCAGCATTGATTGCCCTTGAGAAGGCAATAGCAAGCCGCTTGAAGCAGTTTGGTGCAACGGAGTGGCTTGCTTGGCCATTTCAGAGTCAACCACCTTGCTGTAGGTCTGGAGTCACATACAGGCCAGACCAGGTAAGGACGTCATCCTTCATTAAAAGGACATTAGTGAACCAGTTGGGCTTTTATGACAACCCAGTAGTTTCATGGTCACCATTACTGACACTAGCTTTTTATTTAATTAACTGAATTTAAATTTCCCAGCTGCCATGGTGGGATTTGAACTCACATCTCCAGATCATTAGTCCAAGCCTGTGGATTACTAGTCCAGTAACAGTACCACTGTGCTACCACTCCCATAGCTTCTATTTGGACCATTAGTTCAACATCCTATTGTATTTGTTGACTGCTGTGGTGCAGTGGATGTACGTGTTTAGCATTGAGTCCGCTACAACTCCTCGGTCTCTCTCCGCTTCATCCTCATTGTACCACCATTGACGGTTCTGCCCACCTACATATTTTGTACAACTCATTTTGTAATTCCCGAGGAGCTACCTTCAGGTCCAGTGGCTCCTCATAATTGGGCACAGTCTTTGCATTGCGCTTATGAATCCAGGCTTGTTATGTTAGAAACATTTGATACCAGGCCCTGACGCATCCCACTCAGTACTTCCCCACTCCATCTCTGACATAACTAATCAAACAGAATACATTTCCTCCCCTTCAGCCAGTTACTTATCCATTCCCAACATTTATCCTGAATCTCAACAGCTGTTGAGTTCAATTAGCAATCTTTCGTGTGGATTGTTGTCGGAAAATCTGAGGTCATCCACCTTGGGGAAAAAAAAACAGTAAAAGGGAATATTATTTGAATGGGGAGAAATTACAACATGCTGCGGTGCAGAGGGACCTGGAGGTCCTTGTGCATGAATCCCAAAAAGTTAGTTTGCAGGTGCAGCAGGTAATCAGGAAGGCGAATGGAATGTTGGCCTTCATTGCGAGAGGGATGGAGTACAAAAGCAGGGAGGTCCTGCTGCAACTGTATAGGGTATTGGTGAGGCTGCACCTGGAGTACTGCGTGCAGTTTTGGTCACCTTACTTAAGGAAGGATATACTAGCTTTGGAAGGGATACAGAGACGATTCACGAGTCTGATTCTGGAAATGAGGGGGTTACCTTATGATGATAGATTGAGTAGACTGGGTCTTTACTCGTTGGAGTTCAGAAGGATGAGGGGTGATCTTATAGAAACATTTAAAATAATGAAGGGGATAGACAGGATAGAGGCAGAGAGGTTGTTTCCACTGGTCGGGGAGACTAGAACTAGGGGGCACAGCCTCAAAATACGGGGGAGACAATTTAAAACCGAGTTGAGAAGGAATTTCTTCTCCCAGAGGGTTGTGAATCTGTGGAATTATCTGCCCAAGGAAGCAGTTGAGGCTAGCTCATTGAATATATTCAAATCACAGATAGATAGATTTTTAACCAATAAGGGAATTAAGGGTTACGGGGAGCGGGCGGGTAAGTGGAGCTGAGTCCACGGCCAGATCACCCATGATCTTGTTGGGTGGCGGAGCAGGCTCGAGGGGCTAGATGGCCTACTCCTGTTCCTAATTCTTCTGTTCTTATTAATGTTGGGGAAGTCCAGAACCAGGGGTCACAGTCTAAGGATAAGGGGTAAGCCAGTTAGGACTGAGATGAGGAGAAACTTTTTCACCCAGAGAGTGGTGAACCTGTGGAATTCTCTACCACAGAAAGTTGTTGAGGCCAATTCACTAAATAAATTCAAAAAGGAGTTAGATATAGTCCTTACTACTAGGGGGATCAAGGGGTATGGCGAGAAAGCAGGAATGGGGTACTGAAGTTGCATGTTCAGCCATGAACTCATTGAATGGCGGTGCAGGCTCAAAGGGCCGAATGGCCTACTCCTGCACCTATTTTCTATGTTTCTATGTTGTCAAAAGCCTTCTGAAAGTCAAAAAGTCAGGCAGGATCTTCCCACGCTGGCTTCTCTTGATTTTATAATAGTTTACATGGAATGGAAGGAAGATGAATTTGTCTACAGTTGCCGGTGTCTATTTTGCCTCCCATTTTGAATATGGCCATCTCAACAGCTGACTTCCAGTCTGAAGGTACCCCAGGGTTATGGGGAACAGGCACAAAAGTGAAGCTGAGCCCATGATCTTATTGAAGGCAGAGCAGGCTTGAGGGGCCGGATGGCCGATTCCTGCTCCTATTTCTTCTGTTCTTAACTGCAATCTCTGTAACCTTCAAAATGCGTCTCTGTCCAGCTTATCCTCTCTGGATTTCGAACTATCTTTTCCTCGGAGTCCTTCTAACCTTCTGTATGGTTGGACAATGCTTGGAATCGGTTTGCTACAGTGCGACACAGCCTCATGTCACGTGACTGGTCAAAAGCAGCAGTGGTGCTGAAAGGTGCAAAATTCACAAGAACAGGCATGAAAATAGATGGCAAGCGGGGTGGCTGCTAAATCATTTGGAACTCGAACACACCCCCAGTTGCCGGAGTCTTAAGAAGGACTCCCTGCACACCACAGCCAAAGACACAGTGGTCACCAGGTTCCAATTTGAATGGTTCAGCCCTGGGAAAGAGACCAGCCGCAAAAGGGTACCCAAGGTCAGAGACCAGCCCGCGAGCAGGGACACCTAGCCGGTAGCCTCGGGAAACAAGGGACCCCCCCAGAAGAGATAGCGGTGGACCAGCACCAAGTGGGATTCCCCAGCCCGTAGCCCTCGACCAGGCAGAACCCCCAGGGGAAGGAAGGAAGGAACCAGGCAGCCACTCCCAAAGGAGCGGTGTGCTGCAACATTGGAGGGGACGCTCCCCCGCTGGTGTGGGACTCAAACCCACAGCCGGTCAGGGTACTTAGGGTTAGATGGTGCACCTACCTCGCTGGACACCCAGCGGGAGAAGGAGAAAGAGAGAAGGCAGGGAATTAACCTGGCCACGCGGAGACGGGTGGCAGATGTACAAATATAGTGATATGGATTTAGGTATATTTAGTGAATAAGTTTAGAATAGTGCAAGATTATCTGTGTAATGATTAAGTATATATGTATTAGTTACTGGGGTAAGGAAAAGAATCTACCTGTGCAGCTGTTAAAAGAAGCACAGGCCAGGTAATACTCGGGAGTAAGGAGAATCTACCAGTATAGCTGTTAAGGAAGCACCGGTAAGATAACAAGCAAGACGACTATGAGATAAAAGTTGAAAATCAGTCCACAAGGAACTGAATAAGACAGCCAGTCAATTAAAGACTATGAGCCCAAATTGAAACTCTGTCACCTTTGTCAAGCCAGAGAACTTTCTCAGGGCTAGACAATCTGTTTTATGTGCCCCTACAGGAAAGAGAGCAGCATGAGAAGGATCCTGTTCCTGCTCGCCCTGATAAGGATGAGCAGTGGCGACCAAGGAGACGTGGAAGAATCCCTCATTTACGGGTGTTCAGGAGGGAGAGCACCGATTGTAACCGCCGGGGGTGGCCCCTGAGACGTGGAAGAACTCGCCGTTTACGCCCACAAGGGAAGATGGCCCGGGTGGCTGGGATCTAATTCTACCCGCTACTCCAGCCAGGAAGGTTTTACTTACGGGGAGGCCTTACTTTCATGCCCCTGGATGCGGATCATCGCTGCCCGAGTCAGTGTTAGAGGGAAAGCGTGTGTGTTTGACTTGCAAAGGGAGCATTCCCCTAGGAAGATGGTGGTGGCTCAGAAAACTCAGCAAGGACGCATGGGACCAGGAAAGACTCAGTAATGATACGTACCGCACCACTACAGGGACACGGGGAGGAGTAAAAGTGTGTTGGGACAAATGGTGGGCACAAGGAATATACGTTTGCATGTGGAGATCAGAGAGTATTTGTCCCGCAGGGATATCGATCGCCTTCACCAGGCAATGGCAGGATGAAGGGATGGGGTAGGTCTCTAGCTGACACGGGTGTGCGGTCCCACAGTCCCCACTCCAAATTAACGGCACCAAACTAAGAGCACATTTTAAGAAACCCCTGCCCACAACCCCGCCAATACGCACAGTAATAGAAAGGTGTCCTACCAGTACCAAGGGACCTGGGAATGGATTAGTATTGGTACCGACCGAAAAAGGTGTTATATCAGGGGGTACATTATGCAGTAGCTTCAGTAATATTTACCCTTATCAAGGTACACCTATCTGCAGGGTGTCCGAAGGAAACATAGTTGCTATACCAGGCTCTACTTAGAGACATGTTCAAGAAATTTTATGAGTTAGACTTTGGAAATGTAGACAAAGCAGACCTATACACCCTAAACGCTAGGGACACCATGGGCTCGGGGAGACCTAGAAGGGGAATCATAAACGACATTTTCACTACCTACAATACAGCATCCTCTGTAATAAATAGCCTGTTTGAGTTTACAGTTCGAAGAGCCAATTGAGAAAAATCCTGAAACAGGAGAACACTGTAGTAGGATCAGAACTACACGAGGACCAGGCTATGACTGTCCATTTAAAAGAAATAGTGGCTGAGCTGGAAAAACATGCAGAGACAGTGAATGCACTCATACGGGAGGACAGAAACGCTTCGGACCAGGCTGCACAGAATGAGGTGCGAGTATTATATGGGGCATGGTTGTTGGGCGAGGGCCGCAACAACCTGGAGGATTTAAAACAAGGTGTAGTCCCCTCTTGGATCAGGAACAAGCACCGCGCAGCTCTCTACACATACAACAATTCACTAAGCCCGTGCCAGTTCCACCTAGCCTACCCTTACCCAGTAGACTGTAAGAAATCTAACCACACTATTATGGGGATAGTATTAAGGATGCCGGTCATGGGTGGGAAAACCCCAACCGCACCGGTATACCGGGTGGAAAACATTGGAGTTATTCAGGGAGATGCACACATTCGTTTCACAGCAGTCCCACCCTATGTCATAAAGTGGGAGCACGCTGTAATGGGTACTGATCTCTCCAGGTGCCAGAGCTGGGGTGCATACGTAATACTGTGTCCTCAGTACTTGAGTGCCTATTCAAAGTCACAGTGTGGGTTTAAAGCTGCTGGCGAACAGCCTATTAACTGCACCATGGAGGTGATGGCCAAGACCATGTCCCTCCACAGGTAGCATACATAGGGGGCAAGATATTGCAGACACTTCTGGTGTCCGGTAAGTGACAGCAATTTTTGCTTCAAACCTGAGGCATCAGTTCAAGTGGCCCAGGAACGGATTGTCCCCATTCCTGAACCCTCCACTGTCCACCTCACTGAAGGAAAACATTACCAACCTGCAAGATTATGGTGTTCATTTTGGCTATGCAATTCCCCCTCTACCCGAACATCTTACCGCTCTGCTAAAAGCTGTAATTATCTCATAGAAACACTTCTATACTCTAGAACAGAAAACAATCGAGATAGGGAAAAAGATTCGAGATCACCATTCTGCCTTGGTGGGACCTTTTCAGAAATATAGAAGTCCCAGTCTGGATCCGAATTGCTTCCCACACTTTAGTTATTTGTAAACTCGCGATTATACTTTGCTTATGGTGCCTCACTTGCCGAGTTAAACGCAGAGGCTGGCAGTTCAGGCATTAAAGGGTGCTGTATGCTCCTTGGCAAAACTTGGGAATCGCGCAGGGAGGGGTGACACCATACTGCCATGTTTAGTCTGTGTTTGATTTTACCTACTGTATACCGCAAAATCTCGAGTATTGTGAGTGTGTTACTTAAAATGTTTTGACTATGTACTGAACTTAAAATGTGTCTGACTATGGACCTTTAATGTTACTTGAGAATTTGTTTGACTATGTACTTTTACTTAGAACTGTGTTTGGCCATGTACTGTGAAAATTGAGTAAAAGAAGGACATCATACCCCCTGCAACCGAATTGCAACAACTGTATTCGCCTGTAAATTGCATTTGCTTTTCAACGGGGGATGCAGGGTAATGTTTAGCTAGTGTAAATGCAGGGAAGGTTGACTCTCGGGAGCAGGAATTTTGCTTACCTTGATTGACACTCGAGTGTGGAGTGTCAATAGGTGGTGCTGAAAGGTGCAAAATTCACAAGAAACGCCCCCCCGCCGGAGTTTGGGCTCATTCGAAAGGAAATTTAATTTGGGACTATCTACCGAAAAGTTTGGAACTCTAAAATGCTTATGGAAGAAACTATAAACTTTAATAGAATTTTGGATTTTAAAAGACAAACTCAAGGCTGTGGACAGACCTACAGAACTAGCAAGAGACAGTCTAATTAAGTGAAGCTACCTGGGTGTGAGGACTAAGTTAACTTGTCTGGAAGAATGAGTATTCGAAAATCCTTCCCCCACAAGAGGCATTATCACAAAATCACCCAGAGGTAGCTACCCATCAACATGGGTCTGGACAACCATTTCAGCATATACATCACAAAGAGGCCCAATCCAGCCTGTATGTGAAAGACTAAGCACAAAAGGACATTGCAATTACCAAACTAATATTTCCATCGGGAAACAGTTTTCAAACATCAACTCACCCAAAACATATCAACTTTTAACTAGCCTGCCAAAATATTACAAAGAAGAACCAAGCCCGCATAAATTATACAAAAGATTTAAAAAAAAAAAAATTTGGCGCCAAGATTCGAACACTGAAATCATATAACTGGCCCCTGTTTTCAACAGAGGTAGGTGGTTGCAAGGCTGCTACTACCTCAGATGCCACACTACACCAGGTGCTATACTGCGAGTATCTCATCAAGACAAGGAGAGAAACCAACACGACAGTTGTAAACTAACTTCTCCAGCCTCGAAGTCCTGAAGGAAGGAAGAACATCACCATCGCAGCAGCGACCGACCACAGTCAACGTGGTATCAAGGGAAAAACAACCGCGATCTACTGTTAACTATCAAAAGGATTGATAAGCATAGTCCCTGCCTGCCCTGGAGTCTAACCTCGCTAGAATTAGGTATTGGAGGTATAATTTACTGTAACCCCCTTGGAATGTTTAGTGTATGGTTCTTTATTAGAGTGATTTTAAGTTTGACCTTGTACCTACCCTTGTATTGTTCTTTATTAGAGTGATTGTAAGTTTGGCCTTGTATTTTCTTAGAGTAATAAGCTTGGATTACCTTGACTGTAATAAAACCAAAGTTCTTTTGCATCAAACCAGTGTTCTTTGTACTTTTGTCACACACCCCCAAATAAATCCAGAGTACAGAACCCAAGGGAGTGAGAGCGATTCGAACTGCTCAAGTTGGTCAGAAGGAAGCGGACCTTCTCACAGACCACCCCCCTTACAGTGCATTGCCAATGGCTGGAGATAGGCTTTTGGTGTTATTTTAAATCATTGCTTTATTCAGGACATATGGCATTTAAAAAAAAAAGAGGCAAGGCAATGTTTACATATACACAGTTAGTTCACGAACTTGCCTCCGGCCAATGGTGTGCCCGAGTGAACAAGGTCTCAGTTCCAGTTCTAGACAGAAGAACCAGCATCGTTCACACCCCAAGGCACCTCACAGCCAGAGTTACGCGTGAAGTGCAGTCACTGTTGTTCTGTCGAGGTGGATGAGCGCGATCATCATAACCCAGAACACAAACAATGCGATGATTGATTGCAATGTTTAAGGATCATGCATTTCTAGACAAAAATGAAGAGTGATCTTTTATATCCATGTTTATTGTGAAGCGCTCCAAGCAACGACACTTCTCTCCCACACTGGAGGCCGTCACTCTGCCGCTCCCACAGTCTGTTGCAGTTCAACATTTTATCTGGTGCAAACATCATTACACTAAAAGAAACAAACAGAACAAATGTTCAGTGACAAAACCCACAAAACTGGACCACACATGGCCAAAAAGCTGTCAAAGATGAAGATCAAAATGAGAAATGAACAAAATTAAGATGGTGCTCTTTTCATAAGAACATAAGAAATAGGAGCAGGAGTAGGCCATTTGGTCCCTCGAGCCTGCTCCGCCATTCAATAAGATCTTGGCCTCAACTCCACTTCCCTGCCTGCCCCCCATAACTCTGGACTCCCTTGTCATTCAAAAATCTGTCTATCTCCACCTTAAATATATTCAATGACCCAGCCTCCACAGCTCTCTGGGATAGAAAATTCCAGATCCTCAGAAGAAATTTGTGTTTTAAATGGGCGACCCCTAGTTCTGAAACTATGTCCCTTAGTTCTAGATTCCCCCACAAGGGGAACATCCTCTCTGCATCTACCCGGTCAAGCCCCCTCAGAATCTTATATGTTTCAATAAGATCACCTCTCATTCTTCTAAACTCCAAGTAGTATAGGCCCAAACTGCCTTCATAAGACAACCCCTTCATCTCAGGAATCAACCTAGTGAACCTTCTCTGAATTGCCTCCAATGCAAGTATATCCCTCCTTAAATAAGGAGACCAA
Source organism: Pristiophorus japonicus (assembly GCF_044704955.1). NCBI lineage: Eukaryota > Metazoa > Chordata > Chondrichthyes > Pristiophoridae > Pristiophorus > Pristiophorus japonicus. The sequence continues at coordinate 102,479,415 of NC_091994.1, forward strand.
AACTGTACACAGTACTCCAGGTGTGGCCTCACCAATACCCTGTACAGTTGTAGCAGGACTTCCCTGCTTTTATACTCCATCCCCCTTGCAATAAAGGCCAACATTCCATTTGCCTTTCCGACTACTTGCTGTATCTGCATGCTAACTTTTTGTATTTCATGTACAAGAACCCCAAGATCCCTCTACTACATTTAAATAATAATTTGATTTTTTTATTTCTCCTACCAAAGTGGATAACCTCACATTGTCCCACATTATAGTCCATCTGCCAAATTTATGCCCACTCAGAGCCTATCCATATCCATTTGCAGATTATTTGTGTCCTCCTCACAACTTGCTTTTCCACCTAACTTTGTATCAGCAAATTTGGCTATGTTACTCTCGGTCCCTTCATCCAAGTCATTAATATAAATTGTAAATAGTTGAGGCTCCAGCGGTGATCCCTGTGGCACCCACTAGTTTCAGTTACCAACCTGAAAATGACCCATTTATCCTGATTCTCTGTTTTCTGTTAGTTAGCCAATCCTCTATCCACGCTAATATATTACCCCCAACCCAGTGAGCTCTTATCTTGTGCAGTAATATTGTGTGTGGCACCTTATCAAATGCTTTCTGGAAATCCAAATATACATCATCAACTGGTTCTCCTTTATCCACTCTGCTAGTTACATCCTCAAAGAACTCCAGCAAATTTGTCAAACATGATTTCCCTTTCATAAAACCATGTTGACTCTGCTTGATTGAATTATGCTTTTCTAAATGTCCTGCTACTGCTTCCTTAATGATGGACTCCAGCATTTTCCCAATGACAGATGTTAGGCTAACTGGTCTATAGTTTCCTGCTTTCTGTCTGCCTCCTTTCTTAAATAAGGGTGTTACATTTGTAGTTTTCCAGTCCGCTGGGACTTATCCACTATCTCTGCAGCCACTTCTTTTAAGACCCTAGGATGCATGCCATCAGGTCCAGGGGACTTGTCCACCTTTAGTCCCATTAGTTTGCCTAGTAGTTTAGCTCTAGTGACAGTGATTGTTTTAAGTCCCCACCCCTCTGCAATAGCTCCTTGATTATCAATTATTGGGGTGTTCTAAGTGTCCTCCACAATGAAGACCGATACAAAATATTTGTTCAAAATCTCTGCCATTTCCCATCATTAATTCTCCAGTCTCATCCTCTAAGGAACCAACATTTACTTTAGCTACTCATTTCCTTTTTATATACCTGTGGAAGCTCTTACTGACTGTTGTTTTTATATTTCTTGCTAGTTCACCCTCATGTTATCTTCTCTGTCTTTAGCATTTTTTTTTTTAGTTCTCCTTTGCTGGTTTCTAAAAATTTCCCAATCCTCTGGCCTTCCACCGTCCTTCGCAACATTGTATGCCATTGTTTTCAATTTGATACCATCCTTTACTTCCTTGGTTAGCCAGGGATAGTTCATCGTTCTCTTAGCAAAGATATATTCCAGTGAGAAATAAAGATGCTGAGAGTTATGACATATCTCCTTAAACGTTTGCCACTGCGTCTCGCCCTTTAATATATTTTCCCAGTCCGCTTTAACTAACTCTGCCTTCATAACTTTGCAATTACCTTTATTTAAGTTCAGGACACTAGTTTGAGACCTAGCTTTCTCACCCTCAAACTGAATTTGAGATTCTATATCATGATCTTCTGAGCCAATATCGTTTCTCACTACTGATCTCATCCTTTATTAACAGAGCTACCCCACCTCCTTTTCCTTTCTGCCTATCTTTATGAAATGACAAATACCCCTGAATATTTAGTTCCCAGCCTTGGTCATTTTGCAACCACATCTCTGATCATACCCATTTATTTCTATTTGTGCCGTCAACTCATCTATCTTGTTCCGAATGCTTTGTGCATTCAGATAGAGCTTTTAATTGCATCTTGTGTATATGCTCTGTCCCAACTGGTCATGCTCTGGTTATCATTACCCCTGTCGCTAACCCGCAATTTGCCTTCTCATTTCTCTGACTTCATAAATTTCCGCTCACCGGATTCCTCCCCGCCCCCACTATTTAGTTTAAAACCCTCTCTACAGCCCTAGTTATTCGATTAGTCAGGACAGCCTGGTTCAAGTGAAGCCAGCCCCAATGGAACAGCTTCCTCTTATCCCAGTCCTGGTGCCAGTGCCCCATGAATTAAAACCCATTCCTCCCACACCAGCCTTGCCAACCCAATGAACTTGATGCTTACTTCAACGAGAGTTCAATTCCCTCCAAATCCACCTCAAAGTTCGAGAGCAAACCCAACTTGATCTGCATCTTACCCTCCCAAATGCCAGTGCCAAAACCCAGGCAGAGTGGCACCAGGTGGCAGCTCGGGAGCTAATGTCCTGCCCATCTTTCTCAAACAGGAATTGCATGTGGGGCAGAGGCAAAACCCTCCCTCAGCATTGCTCTGGCGAGTTAAAATGTTACAGCATCACCCACCCAATAAAACCAACTGGAGGCAACACCCTCACCCATTAACACAGGAAAGAAAGTGGGTTAAATACAGTCACCAGGGCGAGTGTACGCGCACATGTGGTTCAGTACATGCGGGCGAGTGCACGCATGTGTATGTTCGCATGCATGCGGGTGTGCGCGCACATGCATGTGCACAGATGCGTGTGCTTGAGCTCGTGCATGTGTGCGTGCGTGCGTCAGGAATCCAAAGAGAAAAAACAGCTTGAACTCCACGAATATCACTTGGTTGGAAAATGATGAGATATACGGAGAAAATTTGAATGTTTATTTCTTTGCACTATAAATAAATTTGGTTTCTCACCTGTGGCATTTTCGCCTCTTCAACCTCAACCTTTGCTGAAATCTCCAGAATCTGGAGGATGGTATCTAATGGAACGTGGTCACCGGGAGAATCCTGGACAAAATGAAACAGCACCTTCTCTCCGCCTGAAACACAAGGACTGGTCGAACTTAGTCATGGCTTGGCTCAGTTAGTTGCGCTCACTTGCCCCTAAACTGAAAAGTTTATGGGTTCCAGCCCCGCTCCAGGATTTGCACATGTAACCCAGGCCAACAACCCAGCATAGTATTGAGGAAGCACTGCATTGTCAAAGGTACCATCCTTCAATGAGACATTAAACTGTCTGAGAGAAAAATAACTTGATTTTATATATCACATTAGGACATTCCAAAGCACTTCCGAGCTAATTAATTATTTTTGAAGTGTAGTCACTGTTGTCTCATAAGCAAACACAGTAGCCAACTGTGCACAGCAAGGTCCCACAAAGAGCAAATTAGATAAATCACCAACAGCCGGTTTTGTTTTAGTGTTGGTCGATAGAGGAACATTAGCCAGTACACTAGGAGCTCACCAGTCATCAAAAACACCTTCATCACATGGACTGCAGCATTCAAGGCAGCAGCTCGCAGTCACCTCCTCAAGGGCAATAAATGCTGGCCTTGCCAGCAACACACACATCCCATGAAGGAATAAAAAAAAAAGTGTCTTTGAATCTTTTAGCTGAATAGGCAGGCGAGATATCAGTTTAATATCTTATCCAAAATAAAATTACCTCTGATAATTCAAGAGGGCTGGGTGCATTTAACGGTGAGCCTGGATCACATGTTCACGTCCTGAAGTGGGACTTGATCCCACGATCTAACTGTAGTGTGTCAGCCAGTGGCTCAATGGGTCGCCTCAGGGTCAGGTGGTTATGGGTTCACATCCCACTCCAGAGACTGGAGCACAAAAGTCGAGGCTGACACACTAGTGCAGTGCTGAGGGAGTGCTGCACTGTTGGAGGTGCAGCCTTTCAGGTGAGACGTTAAACAGTGGTGCTCTCTGTTCTCAGCTGGACATAAAATATCCCCCGGCACGATTTCCAAGAAGAGCAGGGGAGTTATCCCCGGTGTCCTGGCCAATATTTATCCCTTAATCAACATCACAAAAACAGATTATCTGGTCATTATCACATTGCTGTTTGTGGGAGCTCGCTGTGCGTAAATTGGCTGCCGCGTTTCCGACATTACAACAGAGACTACACTTGAAAAAAAAAGTACATTAGCTGTAAAGCGCTTTGGTCGCGAAAGGCGCTATAGAAATGCAAGTCTTTCTTTAAAGCAAGAGTGCCTTCACCGAGTTAAACTGATAAGGAATTTTGGAAGACTTTCACCTATTACATCCCAAAAGAAGCGGCAAATCAATCTCACTGGGTGCCACACATATTCAGTGACCTGTGGCTGTCGCTGCTCATGTCCTGGGATCGCGGATCAGTCCCATCGCCGGGGCTGTGGCTGCTCAAGGTTGGGTAACTGCGCCACCTTGTGGCAAGAAACTCTCATTGTTTTGGCATAACTAAAAATCAGCCCAATTTTGAATAGGTTCATTCAATTACTGGGATGGCTTCCAAATCTATTTAAGCCACTTGCTGATGAAGCTCCTTTGTTAAACCAATCCCTGTAGTTAAGGCAGTGACCTTCATTAAAAAAAAGACTTAAATGTAAAAAGAACCACATTTTTAATGCAACAGATACCTAGGGAAAAGGCAAGGAGAAAGAAACACGGTCATCTAAAAAAGCATCTTGCAACCTCAGAATGTCCCAAAGTGATTCACAGCCAATTAACACTTTTGGAGTGTAGTCACTGTTGTAATGTAGGGAAACGCGGCAGCCAACCTGTGCACAGCAAGCTCCCACAAACAACACTGAGATAAATGACCAGACCATCATGGCAGTCCTGGTGCAATTGGTGATACAGTCCTCATTAGCATGATGCCAGTGGGCGGACGGCAGAAATTCAGCAGCCCATCAGGCTCTGGATCAGAAGGTAGGCAGGCAGAGGTGGTTCTTTTTGGAGTATCGGCTGTAGCTCAGTGTAGCACCCTCGCCTCTGAAATCAGAAGGTTGTGGGTTCAAGTCCCACTCCAGAGATTTGAGCACATAGGCTGACCCAGTGCAGTGCTGAGGGAGTGCTGCACTGTCGGAGGTGCCGGCTTTCAGATGAGACCTTAAACAGAGTCACGTTTGCTCGCTCAGGTGGACGTAAAAGATCCATGACACTATTTTGAAAAAGAGCAGAGGTACCCCAGTGTCCTGGCCAATATTTATCCTTCAATCAACATCAATAAAACAGATTATCTGGGTCATTATCACATTGCTATTTGTGGGAGCTTGCTGTGCACATATTGGCTGCTGCTTTTCCTACATTACAACAGTGATTACACTTCAAAATGTATTTCATTGGCTGTAAAGTGCTTGGGGGATGTGCTGTAGTGAAAGGCGCTCTATAATTGCAAAACGTTCTTTTTTTCTTTTTCTATCTCTGGGTGTGTGGCGGATGGCAGGGGTGGGGGGGGGGGGGGGGGGAACCAGGAGCAGTAGCAGCCTATGCCAATTTTTTGGAGCCTGTAGGAGAACTCCTGCTCCTCCCATACCCAATAAAATAAGCACAAACTTAGCTGTGGGATCCTCTTTGGCTGGACCACCAGCTGATACTGGGGTGGAGTGTGTGCAGCGCACGTTCTACCCAGTAAAAAGGAAGACGACTTGTATTTCTATAGCGCCTTTCACAGCCTCAGAATGTCCCAAAGTGCTTTACAGCCAATGAGTTAATTAAAAGTGTAGTTAGTCGCTGTTGTAATGTAGGAAATGCAGCGTCAACAGAAAGCTCCCACAAACAGCAATGTGATAATGAGCAGGTTGTGTCTTTTAGTGACGTTGGTTGAGGGATAAATATTGGCCAGGACATCAGGAATAACTCCCCTGCTCTTCTCTGAAATTTTATACGGCCACCCGAGAGGATAGACAGGGCCTCGGTTTAACATCTCATCCGAAAGATGCCTGGAGTGGGGCTTGAACCACACAACCTTCTGACTTACGAATATTAAATCACCTATATCTAAAGGAGTTACTTCACTCAGTACACATTTGACAGGTAATGCTTTCCTTCCCACTTGCGGAACGTTTCCGAGGTGAACGTTTACCTTTACTGACGATAATTATGCCTCCACTCTGCATCACGTCGCCAGAGAAATTTCCCGAGATCCCGTCTTTATTTGCCTGGGGAGGAAAAAAAACAATTTTTTTTTGTTTGACGGGCAAGGATTTCTGCAGGGTGAACACTCTTAGTGAGGGAGAGTCAGTAATCCTGATGTCCTAGTCAAACACAAACAAAAACTACAGTCCCTGCACCTGACATTTTACTCAGAAATCATGGAGATGATATTCGATAGGGTAGATACAGAGGGCTAGACTTTCCACTGATGATTGCGGGGCTATCGCCCATCTATCGCCCATCTAGCGTCCAAATAGGCAGGCTATCGCCCAAAGATCGCCAGCCCAAAATTCGGCTCACAAGAATTTCAAGATCGCCGAGGTGATCGTCCACCGAAACCTTCGACACAATCGCCCACACATTTCCGGGCTGATCGCTCACGAAGATCGCTGGAGAAAAGCTCCTCCTACCTGGCATTCTTCACCGGGCTCGGCGCTACGGACGCCATTTTGAAAGTCGGAGCAATTGAGAGGCTGCTTGAAGAAGGGGCTTATCAGGATAATTTTAATTTGAGAGTTATTTAAGGGCCTTACTGACTCACATTTATATTTATTGAGGAACATAAAGAGCATTCAGTGATGGGGTCTGTAACTTCTCTACCGTTATTTGTAAATGCTCACATGCTGGAGACTGAAGTTGGGTTTAGTGAAGAGCCCAAAGAGGTGGCAGACGGACGCAGAGGAGGAGACCTTACACCCGACGAACTTACAGGGAAAAGCGATCATACCTGGACTTGTCTGATAACAAGTGCCTTAGGAGGCTGCGCTTCTGAAAGGAGGTCAGCGCTGAGATATGCCAGCTAATAAAGGGAGATCTGCAGCCTACCAGCACCATCAGGACTGCACTGCCTGTTGAGGTAAAGGTTACTGCGGCACTTTCCTTCTACGCATCAGGCTCCTTTCAGGCTTCAGCTGGTGACATCTGTGGTATCTCTCAGCACACCACACATTCGACAGGTTACTGAAGCCCTTTATGCACGCAGGATGGACTTTATAAGCTTCCCTATGACCAGGGAGGCACAGACTGAGAGGGCTTTGGGTTTCCCGCGAATAGCAAACTTCCCCAAGGTGCAGGGAACAACAGACTGTACGCACATCGCCCAGAGAGCATCTTTACAGGATGCGGAGGGGTTTCGTAACCGAAAGGGATGCCACTCCCTGAACGTACAGCTTGTTGTCGACCACAACCAAATCATCATGGCAGTAAATGCTAATTTTCCAGGCAGCATCCATGATGCGCACATCCTGCATGAGAGCGCTGTCTCTGACCTGTTTAAGAGTCAGCCACAAGGTCACGGTTGGATGCTGGGGGATAAAGGATATGGCCTTGCCAGCTGGTTCATAACCCCCCCCCCCCCCCCTGCATAATCCCCAGACGGAAGCAGAGAAGCGTTACAACGAAAGTCATATAGCTACATGCAATGTCGTCGAAAAGACAACAGCAGCGCTTCAGATGCCTGGATCACTCTGGAGGCAGCCTGCAATACCACCCTGACCAGGTCGCTGAGTTTATTGTGGTGTACTGCATGTTGCATAACCTAGCTATAAAGGAGCGGACAACAATTGCCAGATGGGGCTGCCAGTCCACCTCAGGAGAGAGCGGAAGAGGAGGCGGAGGAGGACAATCAGCCTGGCGATGAACCCATGCCCCCACGCCCCCCCTGCACCACTGGAAAAACCCTGTGGGAGTTATGCAGCTGCAAAACTCGAGTCAGCAGCTCATAAATGAATGCTTTGCGTGAACTTAAATTGGTGACAGTTACAGATATGGAAAGACAACACTTGCAGTTGCGTAACGTTTCATCCTGGCCTGGCCATTGTTTTCCAACAATTGTATTCATGTTTTACCTTACCGTGCGTTATTAGAAGACACTGCACAATTGTAAAATTCAATTAAAAAAATTTAATAATTTAACTATTTTTCAACTGTAACAACATCCACCCCCACCCCCCAACAATAAATTTAAAAACAGCAACAAGAAAATACAACAATATAACACCCCCCTCCCTACCTGCGGCCACGTTTACCTCCAGGTCCTCTACTCCCCTCTCAGTTTCTTAGCGCCTCGTTTGAATCCCTGGGTAGCAGGACGAGGCGGACGTGCAGTGTGTGCTGAGGTGGGGGGTGATGGTGGCAGGATCGGCTCAGGGGGTGTTGGAGGAGAAGACGTTCCTGCGGAAACGACTTCCGAGCCAGAAGGAAGTTCTTCCTCCTGACTCGCGTCTGTGCTGGGACGGCACCTCGGGGGTGCAGTGCCGTCTCCCGACCTTGGCGGGACGGCACCTTGGGGGTGCAGTGCCGTCTCCCGACCTTGGTGGGACGGCACCTTGGGGGTGCAGTGCCGTCTCCCGACCTTGGTGGGACGGCACCTTGGGGGTGCAGTGCCGTCTCCCGACCTTGGTGGGACGGCACCTTGGGGGTGCAGTGCCGTCTCCCGACCTTGGTGGGACGGCACCTTGGGGGTGCAGTGCCGTCTCCCGACCTTGGTGGGACGGCACCTTGGGGGTGCAGTGCCGTCTCCCGACCTTGGCGGGACGGCACCTCGGGGTGCCGTGCCGTCTCCCGCCAGTCTCGCATGCCACAAGGCACGGATGGCGGCAGTCTGCTCACGCATCTCCCGGGTCATCTGCTGCATATCCTCCGATATGTAAGCGGACATCCGGGACATGTTCCCAGTGTACACACCAAAAGCCTGGAGGAGGTCACGACTTATTGCGACACTCGCCAGGCACAGTCTGGTCAAGCCCTCAATCCAATCTGCCAGTTGAGGAGTGTGCTGACCTTGCTGACTCGACCTCCGTGCGGTTGGCGTGAGCACTAATAAACGCTTTGGCGTCTCCAGCTGCAAGCCGTTCGGTCTCGCTGCTACTTCTGTCGAAGATGATGAAGAAGTGGCCACAGGTACTACTTCCAGCTGGATGGAAGGGGCATCCTCCACACTTTCCATAATATTCTCCTCCTCATCTGGTTCTGGTTCCGATGGTGTGTCAAGCCTCCTCGGTACCCATGGTGATTATTACCTGTAGAGGTGCATGTGTGGCCTCCCTCTGTGCCAGCGGAGTTGTTGGACCTGAAACACAATTGAGCTGATTAGACCAGAAGGGATTCTTGCGCTGCGCTGGCAGATGTAGGAGGAGCAGCCCTACTACAATAAATGTGACCAAGAGACATTACTGCATCATATGGTAGTACATCTATGTGGAATTCACTGCCCCAGAGAGCTGTGGAGGCTGAATCAATTGGAGATAGACAGAATGATAAGTGAGTGAAGGTTTATGGAGAGCGGGCAGGGAAGTGGAGCTGAGCCCTACATCAGATCAGCCATGATCTTATCAAATGGCAGAGCAGGCTCGAGGGGCCAGTTGGCCTGCTCCTGCTCCTATGTTTATGTTCTTATGTTGTTAACCGGAGAGTGGGATAGAAACTGCTATCATTCATGTATGAATTGCCGTTACATTACTTTTGAATTAACACTGCTTTACACATTACTCACGTGACGTAAGGGAGGGCTCTGCCTCACCACGGGTGGCGGCTGAGTGACTGGCTGCCGACTAGTGCCACAGCGCGTTCCTCAAGGTCGGTCAGCGTTACCAGCTGTGAGGACCCTCCTCTGGTGCGTCTATGCTCCAAGCAATTCTTAGATATCTTCCTCTGCAAACATGACAAGAGCATGGCATAAGTTAATTGACTAGGTACTATCATGGAAAGACAAGAGTTTCCAACATTATATACCAATATGGTTTATATCCACAATTGATGCATAGTTATAACAAAGATCACGTTTAGGATCTAATGCTTGACAAACATCTCGACTACAATCCCCATTGAAGGGCCCCTGGGAATTAGGATAGCTGGTGAACTCGGCAATGACAGGAGCCAACGTCCCAAAAGTGTCCCAGGGCAGACAGTGAGCCAGGGCAGCTCTCCCCCAGTCCAGGCTGGGTCACTGTGCAAGTGACAGCAGCCGGAGAGATGGACACAATCTGGGTAAAGGTGACCAGCCACCTCAGTGCTCAGTCGTGCTCCATCCACCAACATAACCCAAAAGGAAACAGTGCCAAAATTAGACTTAAAAAGGGCACAGGTTCCGAGCCCTGTCCAGAACTTAGCAGTGAATATATGCAAGAATAACTAGCTTAATTGCAATCAGAGAGCTGTACATATTATGTGGATCATTACAATTAAAAATTTATTTCATACTTACTCTTGCCGAAGCAACCAGGCTGTTCCAGCACTTGCGGCACTGTTCGGATCCCCTCGCCTCGTGGGACGCCAACTGGAGTTCAGAAGAATGAGAGGGGACCTCATAGAAACATTTAAAATTCTGACGGGGTTAGACAGGTTAGATGCAGGAAGAATGTTCCCAATGTTGGGGAAGTCCAGAACCAGAGGTCACAGTCTAAGGATAAGGGGGAAGCCATTTAGGACCGAGATGCGGAGGAACTTCTTCACCCAGAGAGTGGTGAACCTGTGGAATTCTCTACCACAGAAAGTTGTTGAGGCCAATTCACTAAATATATTCAAAAAGGAGTTAGATGTAGTCCTTACTACTGGGGGGGATCAAGGGGTATGGCGAGAAAGCAGGAATGGGGTACTGAAGTTGAATGTTCAGCCATGAACTCATTGAATGGCGGTGCAGGCTAGAAGGGCCGAATGGCCTACTCCTGCATCTATTTTCTATGTTTCTATGAGACCAAGTCTTTGATCTCGCCCCAAATCTTTCTGTAGGCCCGGGGTGGAGGTTTCCCACGCCCACCCCGGGTTAATTGGCCCCACCTCGAGTGCACCTCGCTGACCAGGGCCTCGTTCGCCTCATTTGAAAAGGGCTTTGCCCTCCTCCTACCCCCCCCCCCCCCTCCACATCGTGGCACAGTGTGATCTGAATCAGACATTTTTGTAATAAATCTCTCTCTCTCACCTCTCTACCTCATGGGTGGAATGACCCCTGACCTCCCGATTCGCGGGAAAACTGGTTTGCCAAAAAAAAACGCATGCGCAGAAGGCCGTTGCTAGGGAAGCCTTGCCTTCCACATCGCTAAGGCCCAATCCACATTGCTGGGCTATCGGCGGGGGAAAAAAAACGAAAGTAGTGATCTGAAAAATGAGCGATGTTCCAGCAATCCTGAAAGCTGAAACATCGCCCATTTTTTGGGCCCTAGCAATCCAAGTGGAATGTCGAGCCCTCACCAGTTCATCCGGTGGCAAAATCAAGAACAAGGGGACTTAACCTTAAAATTATACTCAGGACATTTAGGAGTGTAATCCGGAAGCACTTCTTGCACATAAAGGACAATGGAAATCTGGAACTCTCGCCCCAAAAAGGCTTGCATACTGGGGGATCAATTGAAATTTTCAATAGTGAGATTGATAGATTTTGGTTGGGTCAGGGTATCACGGGATAGGGTTCAAAGGCAGGGAGATAGAGGTGAGGTACAGATCAGCCATGATCTAATTGAATGGCGGAAGAGGCTAGAAGGACGGAATGGCCTACTCCTGTTCCTATGTTCCCATGAAGCAAACGGCCACGAGTGTTTTACAGCAGTTGTTAAACACAGCACAGAACCATTTAATCCGAATTAGAAATAAGATTTTAAACATTTGCAATGTATCTGCTGCAATAGCTCCCTCTGCAGGCCGCACTGTTGACCACACTTACACGCAGCATTGCCGTCGACATTTTCTGTCTGCGGAGGGCCAGCTGCAGACGTCAACACACTATCAGCGAGCCCAGCTTAAATTCAGGGTCAGCTACCTACACAGGACTGTGCTGTCATCACGGAGAACATGTCTTAGGCATGTACAGCAACAGAAATAACACTGGGGTAGATTTTAACTCCAGGCAGGGAATGGACAGCAGACAGAAGGCCTACCCATCTGTTCCTGCCAGCAGGAAGCCCATTCCTTTTGAAGGCCGGGCCTCATTACCATGGCGACGGGCATCCTGCTGCAGCTCACCAGCCAGGCTTCTAATGGCTGCGCCAAATCGGCAGAGAGGTCAGTTTGGGGGTCTCGGAGGGAGGGGGTAAGCCCCGGCTGACAATAGCCCACTTTATTCTTGTGGAGCCTGGGGTGAGGTCTCTTGCTGCTCTTGGCCTCACAATAATAGTTACTTACTTCAGCTTTTGTGGCCTCTTCCTCGTCACTGGCCAGTTCAATTGGGCAGAGTGTGCCCAGCCCAGTTCTCCCTCAAAATTTTAATCGGGATCCCATGTACAGCCTTATTCCCGATTTACACGTAGTATTGAGGCTCCTGCCTGATTCAGGCCTGCGCTTGGGCCATCCGGTGGAAGGCCCAGTGAATATAGCGGTGGAGCGAGGAACAAGACAGTAAGAGCTGCTCAGTCATTTTAACGCCACCATCGCCCCATTTCCACCAGGCAGACAGAGTTAAAATTGGCCCTAATGTATTAATATGTCAATACGTGCTGAAATCTGACAAGCAGACAGAAATCTGATTGGCTCCAAGTTCCCAATTTGGAAACCTATGCATTCTAGTATTACGGTAGTGTAGTGGTTATTTTACTGGATCAGAGAACCAGAGTACAAATCCCACCATAGCAGTTTGAGAACCATCCCCAAAGAATCTGAAAATAAAAAGCTGGTGCCGCCTTAACCCAACTTGTTCATTAATGCCCTTTAAGGAAAACCGTTGTCCTTACTCAGTCTGGCCTATATGTGACTCCAGTCCCACACAATGTGGTTGAATCTTAACTGCCCATACTCTGAAGTAGCCTAGCGAACTACAACAAATTACAGCAGTTCAAGGTGGTCTGACGAAGGGTCATTGACCCGAAACCTTAACTCTGCTTCCTCTCCACAGATGCTGGCTGACCTGCTGAGATTTCCAGCATTTTCTGTTTTTATTCAAGAAGGTGGTCCCCTCCCTCTCCCACTAAAACTTCTTCTCCAGCCCGGAAGAGATGTCCTTTATCCTGGCACCGGGTATGAAACACAGTCTTCGGGACCTATGCTCTAGGTTGTAGAGAACCCTATCTATCCCCCAAAATATAATGTTCACAACCACCTTCCTCTTTACTCCCCCGACTTGAACGGCGTTATGCACCACGGTGCCTTGGTCAATCTGCTATTCCACCCTGCAGTCTGCACACTTGTCCACAAGGGTTTCAAGAACATCAAATCTATTAGAGAAGTGCAGGGACTGAGGGTTAGGGTTAGGGTTAGGTCCCTACCACCTTCTTAGGGCAATTAGGGATGGGCAATAATAATTGCCAGCCTTGCCAGTGATGCACACACACTGAGAATCAAGTAAAAAAACACAACCAAACTCTAAGCATGCAGTACAATTGATTACAATACACCCTCACAGGGACTTGCTGCCCCTGATGGTTTTCCTATATTCCTGATTATTTTGGGTTAGCAGAATTAAAGATATTAAACCTCCCCAGTCTGGATCATTCGGGATCCACTTGAAGAGGTGATTTTTGTTAAACACTCAGACTTCAGATACACTTCTGGGTAACACCCTCTACAAGGACAAAGCAAAGATCCGGAGAGAGCAAACATATAATCAGGCTGAATGTGACTAGGCCCTGCATTCCTCGCTCAGCTTAAGTCCACAACAGAACATGACCTGTTCTTTCAGGACCAGGATGCACATTCAGCATTAGCATAGGTGACATTGGGGGTAATTATAACAACTCGCCGGGTGGGAAACATATCTGGTGCCTTCAATCGAGTGTGATACTGGGCGGGTGCAAAACCAACCTTGCACCCGATCACGTCAGTTTCCCCACAAGCCGGTTAGGTTAAAATTGCCCCTAATTTTGTCTTGAATGAAAACGATATTGAGTGCGAGTGCGCGTGCGCGGGGGCTTGGGGGTGGGGGGGGGGGGGGGGAAGGGTGAACAATCTTCAGTAAGCAAGAACAATCCACAATGTCTCCTTCAATCTGCAGTGCCAGAGTCACACGATGTGGGTTTGCACCAGATACCCCAATTAGCCACAAAGCAATATGCTTTCGTATTTTTCTTATATTAGTTCCCGAGACATGAGCGTCACTGGCAAGGCCAGCATTTATTGCCCATCCCAAAGTGCCCTTGAGAAGCTGGTGGTGAGATGCCATCTTGAACCGCTGCAGTCCGTGTGGTGAAGGTGCTCCCAGTGCTGTTTTGGAGGGAGTGCCAGGATTTCGACCCAACGACCATGAAGGAACGACGGTATATTTCCAAGTCAGGATGGCGTGTGACTTGGAGGTGGTGGCGTTCCCCATGCACCTGCTGCCCTCGTCCTACTAGGTGGTAGATGCCACGGGTTTGGGAGGTGTTGCCGAAGAAGCCTTGGCGAGTTGCTGCAGTGCATTGGGTTAGTTGGCATGTTAGTGAGATCGGCAACACAATATCGGCCCTCAACTCAGAGAGCACCCATCAATGCAACGGCCTTTGGAGGTTTGGAAGGATCAAATGGCAGTGACTAGGGACATGTGCCAAGCCAGTCTTGTGACCTAAATGCTTATCCCCGGGAGGAGGTTTCACTAACCAAAAACAGATTCAGGCAAAACGGACAAGAAATTGTTGATACAGGATTGCAACAGTCAAAGATTGTCTCCCACCTACTGCTGCTCACCTGGGTAACAACTTGCCGCACCTTCTGTCCCAATGCTGCTGGGAAAAGATTGAATGCATTGTACCTGGGAGGAGAAACATCAGTTAGTACAGGTGTTATATCTGTAATGCACTTATGAATGACTCCATGAGGCAATGTGTTGTACTCAAACTGTAGTGACCTTGGTCCTTTATTTGTAACTCCAGAGTGAGGTACAAGTGTGGTGGGCAGCCTATTATACTGGGCCCTGCATACCTATACAGGTGACCCTCAGGTCTCCCGCTGCAGTGCCCTCTGGTGGACAGCCTCCTGCCACAGGGACAGGAAACCCCAGTCTCCACCAGTTGTACCCTCTAGTGGTGCCAGTATATACACAGGGTAAACCTTATTGATAGTACATCAGGCAACAAGTCTCCATCTTATGCAACTATACACTGACTACACAGAGACTATATCTATAGTCTGCATATATAATAGGTTTGGGCTTACGGCAGTTTTGCTGTACCCCTTCCTTACTCTTCCCTCTTGTTGAAAGGCAGCAGCACCTTTTGCTAGCAGAGGTGCACAAAACACACATAGGAAGTTAAAAATAGGCGCAATCAGTGCCCAACACTCTGATCCACGATTCCAGAACGCTGGGAAGGCAGATGGGAATTCTCCTTCCACTCCCAATAAATATGTCCAGGGCCAGTCTGCTGTGTCTTCTGGTGCCTCACAATGACACTAGCAGAGCTATTCCATGGTCACAAAATAACATTTTGGGATGCAGTACATGAGTCATTTGAGACATGACATGTGCCAAGTGTAGCATTCTTGGGGGGCAACAGGTGACTTTGGACCTATGGTTCTCAAAACTCTCCGCCACTGGGGTTTACCACACCTCATACTTGGGTCTGGTGTAGACTCATTGAAAGAGATTGATTGCTGTGATTAGTCAACAACTCCATTATTGTACCATGTGAACTACATGGACTTGATCGCTTTTCATCCAGCAATTCCCATGCTCCCACGGGGCCGAAATTGAGACCCACCCCAAACGGGGCACACCTAGCAGTTTTGAAAGGTTTTACTGGAGAAATTCAGCAAAAGTTGTAGCGGCTGCGAGACGAAGGAGTCCTTGCAGCGGGTCCACCGCCCCGACCAATCAGTGCCTCATTAAAGGGGAGGGCCGCTGCGAACTCTGCAGCCACCAGGGAGGGTTTCGGCCGGGCCAGCAGCCTGGCACCCAAGAGGGGGTGCCAAACTGCCTGTTGGCAACTCGGCCGAACCCAGGGGCATAATAGTCGGCCCGACCTGGCAGTCAGCCGACATCAAAAAATAGCATGTCGTCGCCAGCAGCGCCACCTCCCCTTTAAGGGCGGCCGCACTGCCCAGCCAGAGACTGCACCGACAGCATAAGCCATCAGTGGCACCGACTGGCAGTGGCGCTGCTCCCGTGGGCCAATTCCAGCAAAGGGGCAATTTCCAGAGGGGCAATTCCGGGAATGGGTCCTCGCCGGTCAGTAAGAAGTCGACGTGTGCACGCCGCAGTGGGAAAATGGGCAGAGCGGTCCCCTGCACCGCTCCAAACTGGAGGAAGAGCAATTTTTTATTTATTTTTTTTTTTAAATGGCGGACCCTTCGCGGAGACTCGGTGGCCATTCCGCAATGACCTGTGGCCGCAGCTTTCAGGCAGCCAGAGGCCTTATAGAAAGGGGCAGTTTCGGCCCCTATGTCTCTAACCTACCCATACCAGCTTCAGACAATGCATGTCCAGGGACCCAATGTGATATTATATCTATGATACATTAAAAACAGTGAGTGATCACAAGATTTTTGTATGGTATTGTAGGTGATGCTGTAAACGTAACGTTACATGACTAATTGGGGGTTGTCACATAACC
Organism: Pristiophorus japonicus; assembly: GCF_044704955.1. NCBI lineage: Eukaryota > Metazoa > Chordata > Chondrichthyes > Pristiophoridae > Pristiophorus > Pristiophorus japonicus. The sequence continues at coordinate 102,495,876 of NC_091994.1, forward strand.
CAACGTTATATAGTATGACAATCCCAAACAGCAGCTGCAGCAATCTCTAGGTTCGAGCTAAAATTTGCATTGATGCTCTCCTAGGAACTTTTTTTTTTTAAATCCAATTTCGTTCCAGATCAACTCTAACGCCAAAGATCACTTTGCGCCAATGTGTTTGATCTTAGGCCAAAAGGCCGAGAGGCGAAGTTCCTGGAAATATTGCAATACCAGGTCGGTGCATGGAGTGGACGGGGCATGCCCCTGATCCAGCTCCCTGTCCAAAAATCAATTCAATATCATGTCCCCATAGGGGATATTAAACTGATAAGAGCAGATACTACACTTGATCTTAGCCAAAAGGCCGAGCGATGCTCTCCTAGGAACTGGTTGAGCAAACACACAGAGAAATCACATAACCGGATTGATAAGTCGTGACATGCCCGCTTCTCATCAATCGCCAAAACCTCTTTTAGACTTTCGGAAGTCGATCGTCAGAAGTACTGAAACTGGCTGTGAAGCACAGCAATTAATTAAGCGTGATTGAAGGAAAGGTGTGGAAAATAAAGATCAGCTCAATGAAATAAGGAAATGTAAAATCGAACTGATTCCTGGGAAGGGGGGGGGGGGGGGGGAATTGTCCTACGAGGAGAGATTGAGTAGACTGGGCCTATATTCTCTAGAGTTTGGAAGAAAAAAAAGAGGTGATCTCATTGAAACATACAACATTCTTTCAGGGCTTGACAGGGTAGATGCAGGGAGGATGTTTCCCCCGGGCTGGGGAATCTAGAACTAGGTCACAGTCTCAGAATAAGGGGTTGGCCATTTAGGACTGAGATGAGGAGAAACTTCTTCACTCAGGAAGGTGGTGAATCTTTGGAATTCTCTACCCCAGAGGGCTGTGTAAGCTCAGTCTTTGAGTATATTCAAGACAGAGATCGCTAAATTTTTGAATATTAAAAAGGGAATCAAGGGATATGGGGAAAGTGGAGCTGAGGTAGAAGATCAGCCATGATCTTATTGAATGGTGGAGCAGACTCGAGGGGGCCAATGGCCTACTCCTGCCCCTAATTCTTATGAAATAAAGGGAACCTGCACAACAAACATATCCTCAAACATTCCAACCCACAGCCACTGAGTACTAACCTTGGTTGGACAACACATACCAGAGATCAGACTTTGCAGAGTGAGGACTAAATGGCACAACCAAGCCCGGCACCTGTATTAGGACAAAGACTATTCCATTCCACAGATATACACTGGACAACCCCACCTAACCCAACATCGAGTGGCTTTAACCTCCTCCGGTAAACGGACGTCAGCACTGGAACTTAACTGGACTGAACGGACAGCCCCATCGATCTCCATGTTGCTGAAATCGTAAACCACCCCCATCTCATGGTTCAAATCCCCACCAACTGACTGGTTAACCCCCACCAAATGCACCCCCCCCCCCTATTGTGCAGGTACAACACACACACACAACCTAAAACAGTGGAGAACCTATGCCTGGTTCAGCAAACACACTTTAGTGTTCACAATATTCAGTGCAAGCAGCACAAACCCCCCCCCCCCCCCCCCATTTCCCACTGAGGAAATAGACAACCTTCCGCTCCCAGAACAGCTCAGCAGCCCTCCAACTGAGAAGCTTGGTCATTTCCTTTCTCCCAACTATAACAAATTCAGGCTTAATGTTGCCCCCCCCACCCATTGAGCCCCATATCTCATTCCTCACTCATGGAGACGGAAAGTCCCCCTGCCCACATACTGAGAAACGACTCATTCCTCTTCCACCCCTCACCCAGAGGCAGCTCAGAACCATCCCCAACCAGAGCTGAAAACTGACCCTCAGTAATGATACCCCCGCCACAAGAGGAGAAACATTCTTTCCCCCATCCCCACTCCGTGAAGCTGGTGTTGATCCCTAGATTTCCCTACTAGAGTTATACCCTTTCAATGCTGGGACATCAGTGCCGAGGACACACCCAACACTCCCTCTGCCTGCTGCCTTTGTTCTACAATGTCTCTTTTCATAGCGTGTGCAGGACAGGTAGTTTCATCATTGGTTTGAACAAAAAAAAGTTTAAAAGGTGGTCAATATACTCCTCCTTCCATTCCCCCCTTACCCCCATCCCACCTCTGGATAAGTAGACAAGCCAGACAGCTGCTTTCAAGCCCTCCATTCAATGCTGGCCTCTAACCAATCTCTAGGGGTGCCAGAGATCAGTCACTAGCTGCATCTTCTCCTACCTGGTGCAAAGGTGCTTTGGTCACACTGGACACCTCTCCTCAGCAGCAAAAGGTGATTGTGAACTTTTCTTGTGGGATATCAGGAGGGAAACCCATATCCCAGCCCTCTGAGGAGAGGAGTACTGGAATGCCGACACTGACTCCAACCTATCCACCATCACTTCCCATTCCACAATCGGATTTGATTGGGCTAACTTCAGATCGCTTCAGAGATTTGGTTGCCTGCTTACCTTTTAAAGCCCAAGTCTTTGTAGCACTGCTTCTTCTCATCAATGTACAGATCTACAGAAAGACAGACCCAAAGATCTTCAGCTATTTGAACTCTCAATGTAGGGAACCAGACTGGTAATCCTCAAATCAAACAAAGAGTCAGAAATATCTCTGTTGAACCACTAGCATTAATCCAATCAGATTTCTGGGCTAGGTAGCTCTACATTACTCTGATTGGCCAGCCAGCCTGGCTTATTGATGGGACTTAGAAGGATAAACATAACACCAGACAGATTCGTACCACTCTACTTCAGATAACCCGGATAGCCAATGCCCGAATGCGTGAAGGGTCATAGGTCGACAAGGAATAGGAAGCTTTGCACTGATCCTGCAGATAAGCAAGGGTCCATGGCCCTTGTCCAATTGTGCCCCTATTCACTGAGCTTAGACACAAGGTGTCCCCAGAGAAGGAGTGCGTTAACGCCACATCAGGTAACTGGAATGTATTTATGTGGATTTCTAAGTAGCTTTTTGGTGAAGCATGCAAGATTTCCTGCAATGCCAGACAGCATAATAATCTTTATTACATGCAAAAAAACTGCAACCTTTTCTGTTTTTCCAAATATATTATACAGCATATAGAATTGAATAATCCTCAAGAAGTTTTATGGAAACATGAAAGAATACAACTTAGTAATAGTCATGGTTTGAGATTTTTACTCATTTGGCATAGGATTCTCAGTAACATAATAAAATAAATTTACCCAAGTGTAATGTATGCATCCGTGAGTATGCTCACAGGTTTGTAGAGCTGTGGCATTGAGTGGCTTAGCCAGTCAGGTGATGTTCATAAGACTCAATGAAGCCCCAGTTAGTTGGGTTTAGGGGATCTACGATGAGGCATGTGGTTATGAGCCTAGTGGATGAACTAGTAATGTGTAGTGTGATTGTTAAACCTTTATTAACAAACCAACTAGCTCTGAATAGAAATGTATTGCTATGAATGCTTAAGTAAAGAACCCATGAAGCAAATGCATTGCACTATGAAACTCCCAGAAGCACAGAAGTTATTCCAGATATTTAGCTGGGATCCCAAAGTAGTTAACAGAACTGTGTACAGTCACAATACAGGATACCATAAAAGTTTGAGACAATGGAAGGTCATTAACACATTCTAGTCAAGGTTGCATCGATTTCATTCATTGAGCACAGGTTCCTAATTGGTCAGAATGTGGTTGCTATGGCACCAACACCAAGTGGGAAGGGCGTGTTTCTATTTCAGTGCAGTAATTTTGATTGGCAGCTTCACAAACTAATCCTTTAACACAGGGCTGAGGAGCAGGCAAAGGTTAAACTTTTGACTTCCTCTCTCCCCGGGGGAAAAAAAACAACAATCTGCTGCAGGCTTGTGTTTGGGACAGATTGAGACAGACAGAAACCTCTGTCTTGCTGAGAAAGTTCTAATCAGTGATGCTGTAATTACATCTTCCCACCAGTGGTAGCACTGCAGCACCTCCACTGGTGGGAGGATGTAATTACAATGTGACAAGTTTACATAGCAAGTTTTCACTGTGGACATGGGAATTTATAAATGGGAAAACTATAAAGTTACAACCCTCTCATTCATACCCACCTACAGCTCTCCAACTTTATTTTGGTAAGAGAGCAAGAGGGAGTAACATTGAATCCTGGCACAGCTATTGAATAGGCCAAGAAATGGATACAGTGATATGCAGCAGTCTAGGAGAAGTCAACAGATAAAGAAATATATTGTCTTACTAGACACGTGAGCCAAGTCTCTGTAAAAAGATTATTAGTTCAGTGCATCACCTGAAAGTGGAGTCAGTGATTTCATAGAATCAGAGCACAGAAGGCGGCTGTTTGGCCCGTCCTTCAAGAGTCGGCTCTTAATAAGAAATATTCAGTTAGTCTCACTCCCCTGCTCTCTCCATTGCCCTGCAAATTTTGTCTTTTCAAGTATACATCCAATTCCTTCGAGGGTTACTGTTGAATTTGCTTCCACCAACCTTTCAGACAGTGCATTCTGGATCATAACTCGCTGAATAAGAAAAATTCTCCTCATCTCACCTCTGCCTCTTTTGCCAATTACCTTGAATCGGTGTTCTGTTACCTTCATAATTTTGAACACCTCCATTAAATCTCTCCTTAACCTTCTCTGCTCTAAGGATAAGAATATCGGCTTCTCCAATCTCACCCCATAACTGATTTACAGAGCACTCCATTTTATAGTCCACAGTAACCCTCTCCTCTTTGGAACTCACCGCCTTTGAAATATTGGCCTTCAATGAAGTCCTTCATTCCCAGCTCTTCCGGTCCGACACCGGCCAAGTGAATGTCATTCTGCTCAAAGACCTCCGTCAGTTTGCTGATCTCCTTTGCTATCCAGCGACACACCTGACACCCGAACCTCCTCAGGAAAAAGATCACAGAGACGTGCTCCTGCCACAGGGACTTCAGCTCTACCATCTGTACCAAGATACAAGTACAAATGTTTCTCATAACATGGATCAACAGCACCGCCCCCCCCCCTCGCCATTCCTTTGGGCAGGGGAGATTTAATAGAGGTGCCACATGGACTGCAGTGCTTCAAAAAGGCCCATCACCATCTTCTCGTGGGCAGCTAGGGATGGGCAATAAATGGCGGCCTTGCCCGCGACACCCACATCTCGAGAATGAATAAAACAAAAAAGGTGGAGAAGACCAGTTCCTTAGCCAAGTAGATTGAATTTAGTCACTAAGATTCCAAAAAATAGTTTTACCTCTAACATGAAGCTGTTTTTTTTGCCTCCTTTCCTTAAGGCCCCACTTCAGAGTGGGGCTCAGTACCACATGCACTGCCCACCTTGGCGGGGCAACTGACCATTCTTCACGTCTGAACCTTTGACAGCAGGTTTTTTTTTGGACAGCTATGTAACCATGAGGAGCATCGTAGCCGACCCCAATCCTATCTGGACTTCTAATTTCCTTAAATCTAGCTGCCTTGTTGTGGCCCTGTCAGTGATCGCCAAATCAGAACCGGCTTTGGAGCATCAGATTTGCCTTTGGACTTGAATCTGCTCTTGCCCCGAGAAATTAGTCCGGGGAGAGGTGAACTATCATAGAAATTTAAAAATCATAGAAACTTGCAGCACAGAAGGAGGCCCTGTGTCCCTGTCAGCTGAAAAAAAAGAGCTGTCCAACCTAACCCCATTTTACAGCTCTTGGTCCGTAGCCCTGTAGGTTACGGCACTTCAAGTGCACATCCAAGTACTTTTTAAAAATATGATGAGTGTTTCTACCTCTCCTACCCTTTCAGGCTGCGAGCTCCAGGCCCCCACCAGGCTCTGGGTGAATAAAGTTCTCCTCAACTCCCCTCTTATCCTTCTACCAATTACTTTAAATCTAGGCCCCCTGGTTATTGACCTCTCTGATAGAGTGGATAGCAAGGACCGAGCTCAGCTCCTCATAATTTTATACACTTCAATCAGGTCTCCCCTCAGACTCCTCTGTTCCAAAGAAAACAACTCTAGCCTATCCAATCATCCCTCATAGCTAAAATTCTCGAGTCCTGGCAACATCCTTGTAAATCTCCTCTGTACCCTCTCTAGTGCAATCACATCTTTTTTATAATGTGGTGACCAGAACTGTAGACAGTACTCTAGCTGTGGCCTAACTAGTGTTTTATACAGTTCAAGCATAACATCCCTGCTCTTATATTCTATGCCTCGGCTAATAAAGGAAAGTATCCCATTTGCCCTCTTACCACCTTATTTACCTGGCCTGCTATCTTCAGGGATCTGTGGACATGCACTCCAAGGTCCCTCTGTTCCACTACACTTCTCACCATTTAATGTGTATTCCCTTGCCTGGTTAGCCCTCCCCAAATGCATTACCAAACACTTCTCCAGATTGAATTCCATTTGCCACTGTTCTGCCACCTGACCAGTCCATTGATATCTTCCTGCGGTCTACAGCTTTCATCCTCACTATCAACCACACAGCCAATTTTTGTATCATCTGCAAACTTCTTAATCATGGAACTACTACATTGCAGTCTAAATTATTGATGCATTACCACAAAAAGCAAGGGATTGAGTACTGAGCCCTGTGAAATCCCACTGGAAACATCTTTCCAGTCACAAAAACACCAGTCAACCACTATCCTTTGCTTCCTGCCACTGAGCCAATTTTGGATCCAACTTGCTAATTTCCCTTGTATCCCATGGGTTTTGCTTTGCTGACCAGTCTGCTCTTTGGGACCTTGTCAAAGCTTTGCTAAAATCCATGTAGATTACATCAAATGCACTGCCCTCATCAACCCTCCTTGTTGCCTTCTAAAAAAAAATCAAAGTTAGTCAGACACAACCTTCCCTTAACAAATCTATGCTTTTCCAAATTACGATTAATACTGTCCCTCAGAATTTTCTCCAACAATTTACTCACCACTGAGGTTAGACGGACTACTCAGCCTATCCCTTGCTGCCTTTTTGAACAACACTACAACATTAGCAGTCCTCCAGCACCACACCTGTAGCCAGGGAGGATCGTAAAATGATGGTCAGAGCCTCCGCTATTTCCTCTTTTGCTTCTCTCAACAGCCTGGGATACATTTCATCCAGGCCTGGCAATTTATCTACTTTTAAAGATGCTAAACCCCTTCATACTTCCTCTCTCACTATGTTTATCTCATCTAATATTTCACATTTCTCCTCCTTAACTACAATGTCTGCATCGTCGCTCACTTTTGGAGAAAACAGACGCAAAGTATTCATTAAGAACCATACCCACACCTTCAGCCTCCAAACACAAGATTCTTTTTTGGTCTCTAATAGGCCCACTCTTTAGTTATCCTCTTTATGTATTTATAAAACATCTTTGGATTTTTCCTTGATTTTACGTGACAATATTTCTTCATGCCAAGTCTTTGCTTTCCCAATTTCCTTTTTAATGTCATCCCTGCACTTTCAGTAATCCTCTCGGGTTTCTGCAGTATTTAGCTCTCTGTATCTGACATGAACTTCCATTTTTTGCTTTATCCTACCCTGTATGCTCCTTGACATCCCGGGGCTCTAGATTTGGGAGTCCCACCCTTGTTCTAGTTTCTGCTTTATTCCCATTTTAAAAATAAAAGTTCAACTCCATTCATTTCAACGGGTTTACAATCTAATTTGCTCCCTTCTCAAAATAAGTTAAAATGTATTCAGTTGGCTTTCGGAGCCCGTCTCATTTGACAAAACACAAAACCATTACCTCGCCCGTCTGGATACTTTTGATAAGGTTCATCCCTATTTTAGTCAGATCCACTGCACTCATGTTTACAGGTTAATACAGCGCAGGTTACACTGAATGCCAAAACTGATCACAGTGTTGCAGTTTCTCACTCTGGTCAATTACAGCTTATTCTGTGACTTTTGTAACCCGCTCCTTCAGCATCCGACGCCCGAACTTCGAGACCCCCTCGGCGCAAATGGGACGCCTCACGCAGCAACCGACCAATCACAGTCCAACGTGTGTTAGCGTAAACAATTTCGAACCAATGAAGTAGCTGCTAAATGTTGCAAAAGGAGCGTGCAAATTGCAAAAAAAATGTTTGTGCATTGTATAATCCCGGAAGTGCGTAAAATATATTTGAGATAAGAAATGCTGCATCCTATGGATAATTGCAACAATTCCTTTAGTTGACACTGATTGATTAAAAATGGTTGCCAATGCCTTTTTTGTGTTTAAAGTGAGGAACGGTAGAAAAACAGTAACCAGTTCCAAAGTACACGACTGGGGCAATCGCCCCCCGGCCCCCCTAGAAACGGGATAACTAGAATCGGCCCAGAAGGGGTTAAAATTTTCTTTTTAAATGCTCATTCTGGGAGAGTCTGCTAAGTGGCAGGATGTTTGAATGAAACAGAGATCTTGGTCGATCTTTCAGATGGGATGTACACAGAAAATGCAAATCTCAGTGCAGATTCAATAGTAACTTTGGAATTGGATATATACTTGCAAAGGAAAAAAATTGGCAGGGCTATGGGGATAGATTGGATCGCTCTTTCAAAGAGCTGGCACAGGCACGGTGGGCCAAATGGCCTCCTGTGCTGTAAAATTCTATGATTCATCATTGGAGTTTTAGCCAGAGGAACAGCTGAGCAACCAAAGCTGTGATTTATTTTATGGGACATTTTTTATGTTGCAACCATTTCCTTGTCATAAACAGGTAAAAAAAGAAAAGAAAGACGTGCGTTTATATAGCACCCTTCATGACCTCAAAACATCCCAAAGTGCTTTACAGCCAAAACTTTTGAAGTGTAGTCACTGTTGTAATGTAGGAAACGTGGCAGCCAATTTATGCACAGCAAGCTCCCACAAACAGCACTGTGATAATGACCAGATCATCTGTTTTAGCAATGTTGATTGACGGATGAATATTCTTTGAAATAGTGCCATGGGTTCGTTTACATTCACCTGAGAGAGCAGACGGGGCCTCGGTTTAATGTCTCAATCGAAAGACTGCACCTCTGACAGTGCAGCACTCCCTCAGCATTACATTGGAGTCTCAGCCGAGATGTTTGTGCTCTAGTCTCTGGAGTGGGAATTAAACCCACAACCTTCTGACCTCAGAGGCAAGAGTGCTATGGCTAGAATTTGAATGGTATTATACCTGGTGAGGAGAGGTTTTAGGGGCTGATTTTGCGCGTGAATGTTGCCAGAAGAAAGTCACATTAACTGGCTGTGCATGTTGAGAAAATGTGGGCACAAGGCCGGTGATTGACTGTCCGCTGATATCAATGGATGAAAACTGTCGGCCGCATGGTGACGATGTCCCACTATGTGCAGCCAGTGGGTGAGGCACCCTGGGGACAGTATGTACCCGGGAAACTTGGCCTCTTCACATCTCGATGTTCAATGCTTCCTCCATATGTTTCGTCCTAATGCTTTGGTATTACAAGAGATTAAAAAATAGCCTATCGCACCGACTGTCAATCCAACATATGTTAACATTTCCAATAGGCTGTCCTGGCCATCAAACAATGTTTTGACTTAATTGGTTCCTGACCAAATGCAACGAAGCAAACAAATGGAAAAAAAAACATTTGGGACTGATGTTTTCCATTGAACACACTGGCAAGTTCTGCTTGTGCGGCCAGTTACGTGTATTGATCAGAAGAATGGGGTCCTCGCAGAGACTCAGCTAGTTGAAGCTAATGTTTATAATAAGATTTACTCTAATTATTTGATATCACATAAATAAAATACAGAAATCTTCCTATTATTGTAACATCACCCCCACCTGCACCAGTCCCAGGGAAAATGGCCCCTCTCTGATATTTCTCACATGGCCTGGGCGAGAATCTATCCATCCGTAACATTGTAGATTTCCCCTATATCTTTCTTGCATGAGGTCAATACTAGTGATAATTGGTTGTTTTACTACAATGTAATATGCATTATATTTTGTATCTACGCCAGATAACACAGTAAGCACCTCACCACCAAATAATGGTGCAGGTTTCCTGTCTCTACTCCCCCAACCCCGGTATTATGGTTTGCTAACAATTCAAATGGCCTTATAAAATAATTTCTTTGTCATCCCCAAACTAAAGTTTGGTAAAGGCTTTGATTTGATAGAGTTAAGAGTTGTGAGCTTAATCAGCTGGCTCCTCACTCACTCACCTTATATTTTTTAAATCCCTTTCTGCTCATTCAGGTGCTTGCCCAACGCTCCTCCACCATTTCCTCCACATCATGTCCTTGCTACCCTATCTCAGACTGGTGCTGACTCTCTTGCATCCACGTCAGGTCTTGTTGTGCTAATTGTTGTGTCCTTACACACTACAGCAAATCAACACAAGGCACATACTGGAGGCAAGGTCACTCTGTGACCTGTACCAAGGAGTGATGACCCTGCATGGGACCTCCCTTTATATACCTGGATGACCAGGTGAGGCGTGTCTCCCACAAGTTCACCCCCTGTGGTCAAGGTGTGCATTTCTCAGGTGTATACAGTGTACAATGTTGTTACATAAAGGTTACGGTTATGTGAAGGTTACAAACATGACATCACCTCCCCCCAACGTCTTTGGGTCAAAGATTGAGTCTTTCAGGTGGTCGACGCTCTCTCGTGGAGCGCCGCAGTTGGGGCTCTGGTTGTTGAGCCTTGGCATGCGTCTTTGTCACCTGTGGTGATTCCGGCTCGTCCGGGCTGACCGCAGGGACTGTGCATGCTGCTGACGGTTCTTGTTGCTCGTTCTCTGGCAGTGGTGTGGGCAGCATCTCATGATGTTCCTCAGGTTCCTCAATGTCCATGCTGAACCTTTTTTTTACTTGGTTCAGATGCTTGCGGAATATCTGCCCCTTGTTGAGTCTGACCACTATGACCCTATTCCCCTCTTTACCAAGCCACTTGGGCCCCACAGCGTGATTAAGAACAAATACAGGGTCATCGATTTCTATCCATCTCCCCTTTGAGTTACGGTCGTGGCACTCATTTTGGGACTGGCGCTTGCCCTCAACAATGTCTGACAAGACTGGATGAATGAGGGACAGCCGAGTTTTTAGTGTACGTTTCATAAGTAGTTCCGCTGGCGGGACTCTCGTGAGCGAGTGCGGTCGGGATCTGTAGGCCAACAGGAGGCGCGATAGACGGCATTGAAGGGAGAGTCCTTGAATCGGGAGCATGCTATGCTTTATGATTTGGACCGCACGTTCCGCCTGGCCATTGTAAGCCGGCTTGAACGGCGCTGTCCTGACATGTTTGATGCCATTACGCAACATGAACTCCCGGAATTCATAGCTAGTGAAACACGGGCCGTTGTCGCTAACTAGGATGTCCGGCAAGCCGTGGGTCGCAAAGACCGCACGCAGATTCTCCACTGTGGTGGATGTCGTGCACGAATTCAATATGATGCACTCGATCCATTTCGAGTACGCATCAACAACAATGAGGAACATTTTTGCCATGAACGGGCCCGCGTAGTCTACGTGAATACGTGACCATGGCTTGGTGGGCCAGGGCCACGGGTTGAGTGGGGCCTCCCTGGGGGCATTGCCCAGCTGGGCACATGTCGTGCACCTGCGAACACAGTGTTCCAGGTCTGCATCAATCCCCGGCCACCATACATGTGACCGGGCAATGGCCTTCATAAGCACGATGCCTGGGTGCTCGCTGTGGAGTTCCCTGATGAATGCTTCCCTTCCTTTCTGGGGCATGACTACCCAGATGCCCCATAGTAGGCAGTCGGCTTGGATGGAGAGCTCATCCATCCGGCTGTGAAACAGTCTGACCTCTTCAGGGCATGCTCCGTGTGCGGGCGCCCAATCCCCAGTCAGGACACATTTTCTACTCAGAGATAGGAGGGTGTCATGTATCTCACATTACTGTACATAACTGTATCTTACCATGCAATACATGACTGTAACTAATCATGACCTGTAACCACAAGCATACCTTACCACCAGGGGTGCACTTGCAGGAGTCACTGCATACCTGTTCCACACAGATATATAAAGACAGGTCTCAGGCAAGTGTGGCATTTGAGAGCTGTGAAGTAAAGGTGCAGGTCCTGAGTGACCTTGACTTCAGCATGTGCCTCGCGTGAGTCTGTACTGCAGGGTCAGGACTTTACAGAGGGGATCTCTTTGTCCAGGTTTTGATCTGTTGGGCTGTGATGAGGGAGCCTGCGCTGTCAAAGGCATCGACAGCCATGACCATCTCTGCGTTTTGCTCCGCTGCCCCCTCAGTGGTGGCCTGTGGAAGCCTGCTGAGCGCATCAGCGCAATTTTCGGTGCCTGACCGGTGCCGTATGGCGTAGTCATGTGCAGCCAGCGTGAGAGCCCATCGCTGTATGCGAGCTGACACACTGGCATTGACAGCTTTGCTGTCAGACAACAGGGATGTTAACGGCTTGTGGTCCGTTTCTAACTCGAACCTTCTGCCAAAAAGGTACTGGTGCATCTTTTTCACCCCATAAACACATGCGAGTGCTTCCTTTTCAACCATCCCATACCCCCTTTCTGCTTGGGAGAGCGACCTGGAGGCATAAGTAACAGGTTGGAGTTGGCCCTCATCATTACTCTGCTGCAACACGCACCCAACCCCATAGGATGATGCATCGCATGTCAAAACCAATTTCTTACAGGGTCAATAACTTATTAGAACAAAGTAGGTTCCGCGCCCGATTGAAAGCCCGTTCCTGACAGTCTCCCCAAAACCAATTGCAATCCTTACGCAGGAGCACATGTAGCGGCTCCAACAATGTACTTAAGTTCGGCAGAAAGTTCCCAAAATAGTTCAATAGTCCCAGAAATGAACGCAACTCTGATGTGTTGCCGGGCCTGGGCGCGCGATGGATCGCCTCTGTTTTGGATTTGGTAAGCCGGATCCCGTCTGTGGCAACCCTCCTGCCCAAAAACTCAACCTCTGGGCCAAAAACACACACTTGGACTTCTTTAGTTGCAGGCCTACCCGGTCCAGTCGGCGTAGCGCCTCCTCCAGGTTATGGAGGTGTTCCTCGGTGTCTCAACCCATGATAAGGATGTCGTCCTGAAATACGATTGTTCCGGGGATGGATTTGAGCAGGCTTTCAATGTTCCTCTGAAAGATAGCGGCTGCTGAACGAATGCCAAACGGACACCTGTTGTAGACAAACAGCCCCTTGTGCGTGGTGATGGTGGTCAGTAGCTTGGATTCTTTGGCCAGTTCCTGGGTCATGTAGGCCGAAGTGAGGTCCAACTTGGTGAACAGCTTGCCGCCTGCCAGTGTGGCAAAAAGCTCCTCTGCTCTCGGAAGCGGGTATTGGTCCTGAAGGGACACTCGGTTGATGGTGGCCTTGTAGTCACCACAGATAATGACCGAGCCATCCGTTTCTAGAACAGGGATGATGGGGCTTGCCCAGTCGCTGAATTCAACGGGCGAAATTATGCCCTCTCTTAGCAACCTGTCCAACTCACTCTCAATTTTCTCCCGCATCACATACGGCACAGCTCTGGCTTTGTGGTGCACTGGTGTGGCGTCCGGGGTGATGCACATCCTTACTTTGGTACCTTTGAAAGTCCCGACGCCAGGTTGAAATAATGACTCAAACTTTTGTAGGACCTGTGAGCATGAACTTCGCTCCACAGATGAAATGGCATGCACATCCCCCCATTTCCAGTTCATCTCGGCTAACCAGCTCCTCCCCAAAAGCGTGGGACCATTTCTTGGGACAATCCAGAGTGGCAGCCGGTTCTGAGATCCATTATGTGTGACCACCAACATTGCACTGCCTAGCACTGGGATGATCTCTTTGGTGTACATCCATAATTGCGTGTCAACGCGTTCTAGTTTGGGTCTGCTAGCTCTGAGTGGCCATAGTTTCTCGAATTGTTGACACTCATAAGTGACTGACTGGCTCCTGTGTCCAGCTCCATGCGTACCGGGATGTCGTTTAACAGTACTCTCATCATCATAGGTGGCGTCTTTGTGTATGAGCTGTGAAAGTTTGCCACCTGGACCCATTGAACTTCAGCGTCCATTGCTGTGTCCCAGGCATATCCCTGCCTTGCAGGCCCCTCTTGTGGTTCATCCGCTTCGTAAACCAGCCTCGCTGCGGGCTTCCTGCACATCCTGGCTAAATGTCCACTCAAGTAACAATTTCTGCAGATGAATTGTTGAAACCGACAGGTCTTCGCAGCATGTTTGCCCCCGCACCTCCAGCATGAGCTGAGATTGTTGTGAACAAAAGAGCTGTTACCAGGCATTTCCCTCTGATTGTCTCTTTGATTACTCTTGAGCACTCTGTTTGTGGGTGTCAATGGTCCCATCCCAGGACGTATTGTCCCTTGTGATGGTGTAAATGTCCGTTCAACCTGCCATTGTCTCTGTTGAGGACCCACCCTAGAGTCTGTTACTGCCTGGTTGGTGTCGAATTGCCCTTGCCTGCCTGCGGGGTTCTGAGTTGCATTTACCATGTTAACTCCCTGCTCCATCGCCACGTTGGGAGCAGAGTTGTGCGCATATATGATCTTGGTTTCCTCCTCCCCCGCCATGAAGGTTTGAGCCATCAACGCCGCTGCTTCCAAGGTCAAGTCCTTGGTCTCAATTAGCTTCCTAAAAATCCCGGCATGACTAATGCCCTCAATGAAGAAATCCCGTAACATCTCCCCCCTGCAGGCGTCTGTGAACTTACAGAGGCTGGCCAAGCGGCGAAGGTCCGCAACAAAGTCTGGTATGCTCTGCCCTTCCCGACGTCGGTGCGTATAGAATCGGTGTCGGGCCATGTATATACTACTTGCCGGTTTGAGGTGCTCACCAATCAGTTTGCTGAGCTCCTCGAAGGTCTTGTCCGCCGGCTTCTCGGGTGCCAGCAGGTCTTTCATCAGCGCGTTTGTCTTAGGTCCACAGCTGGTCAGTAGATGCGCCCTTCGCTTGTCAGCCGCTGCCGCTCCCAGCCAGTCCTTCGTGACAAGGCTCTGCTGGAGCCTCTCAACGAAATCGTCCCAGTCCTCACCAACACAGTACCGTTCCTCCGTGCTACCGTTGGCCATTCTCTTGAGTCGTTGATTCCCGTTTCTCGTCGCCAAATGTTGTGTCCTTACATACTACAGTAAATCAACACAAGGCACATACTGGAGACAAGGTAACTCTGTGACCTGTACCTTTATTCACAGGACCAAGAAGTGATGACCCTGCGTGGGACTTCCCTTTATATACCTGGATGACCAGGTGAGGAGTGTCTCCCACAAGTTCATCCCCTGTGGTCAAGGTGTGCATTTCTCAGGTGTATGCAGTGTACAGTGTTGTTACATAAAGGTTACAGTTATGTGAAGGTTACAAACATGACACTAATCTTGTCTTTTTTCTAACCTTGTGTCTGCACCACTGCTCTCGCTACCTGTGTCCCTCTTTTTCCTTCTGTAATGTGAGTCTGCACACTTCAGCTGCATGTCAGTGCTGGGTTTGCACCACAGCCCGATGAGCCAGTTGTGACCCTTTATGTCGTTCTGAGGTCTTGTGGTCACGATAACTGCTGTTTGCATCTGATAATTTACTTTGTACCTCAAACATTCTGTTTTCTCTGCAAGTGAGATGTATCCCACTTTGGACAGTTGCTGACAATAGTTATAATTTGAGCATTTTCCCAATATTTTAATCTTGGCTTAAAGCAGGTTGGGTTTCCATAAGCAGATGAAGGGGTAGAAATGTGTTGCGCTTGTTTGTCAGGCGTAAAACAGGCACAAAACACACCAATTTAGCAGTGGGAGGGTCTGCGCCCAACATGCACAGGCATTGCTCCCACTGCTAAATTTGTGAGGCCCATTTCTTAGGCATCCATGTCCAAAAAGGCACATGGCCTCCTTAACTATGTTAATTCGGGCCTAAGCCAGTCCAGGCTCACACACCACATGAATGATTATTCAGTGAGGGTTCCAGAGGGCTAACATCACCATGGGACCGTGTCTCAGCCTTCAGCAGTGCTTGCAGGACAGCAGAAAATTTGGTGGAAAAGAAACACAAGGCCTTTGAGGATTTTCTAGTCTTCGGCCATTATTGTATTGCACAGCCAGAATTCTTATAGCCCTAAGAGTCAGTATGTATTGGATGATTTGTATTTTTGATGGGGTTTTTTGATGCTGTATTTGCAGCACTGTACTTTGTACTCAAATTGAATTGCAGCACCACCAATAGTTATTATTTGTGTTTTGACAGTTTTTCTGACATCCTGTAGGTGGCAGCAGTTGCCTGAATGATTCACTGTGTTACTGCAGTGTGCTCAGGAAGTTGTACACAGATTTTACACCCACTCACAGTCAGTGGGCAGGAAATCAAACCGATATGTCATTTTTGTAACCAGCTCCGAGCGCAGCTATCAACTAGTTGTTAATTGTGGCTCACACTTGCTTCTGAGTCAGAAGGTTGTGGGTTCAAGTCCCACTCCAGGGAGATAAGCACTAAATCTAGGCTGACACTCCAGTGCAGCACTGAGGGAGTGCTGCAGCATTGGAGGTGCCGTCTTTCAGATGAGACGTTAAACTGAGGCCCCGTCTGTCCACGCTGGCGGATGTAGATGATCCTTCGGCACGATTTTGAATAAACACAGGTTATATCATGAATGAAGGGTGTTAAACTGGATGTCAGGCAATCCTTGCAGATTTGGTATCACACCAGGTATCAGATGCATTATTTCGTTTTCAAAGGTAAGAATTGTTCTATTTTGCGCTCAGGACATGCACATCCCGTGGCGAAGATAGCAGGTTAGCAATCCTCAGAGGCTTGGCATCTCAATTATGTGGGAGAAAACCTGTTTTCTTCCATAATTAAAACCTGGCTAATGAAATCCAGGAGACGTACAGCTCAGTCGTGATCTAACTAATGGTGGAACAGGCTCGAGGGGCTTAATGGCCTACTCATGTCCCTATGCAATATGTAGTGGGTTGTTAATTATGCAGGAAAATGGGTATTCTCCTGTTTTCTTCTTTTAAAAAAATCTCAGGTGCCAATCAGTGTTGGTCTGAGGCAGCCATTCGGAGGGCTCCTGTGGGTCGGGCTGGGGTCTGTTTCCCTCCTGTCCATGGAGAGGCACAAGGCCTCCTCTCAGCGAGGCCGCATGAGCACCTCGGCTGCGATCAGTAACCTAGCAAAACAATCAAAAAATGAAACCTCTGATGCTACTGTAACACCCTGTATCCAGCCCTCCTCCAGCCCTAAAACCCTCCGAGATCCCTGCGCTCCTCTAATTCTGGCTTGCACATTAGCAAGTTTAATCGCTCCACCACTGGCTGCTGTGTTTTCAGCTGCCTAGGCCCTGAGCGATAGAATTCTGTCCTTAAACCTCTCCGCCTCTCTTCCTCTCTCTCCTCCTTTTAAGACACTCCTAAAAACCTACCTCCTTGTGTGGCTCGGTGTCAAATTTTGTTTGATATGCTCCTGTGAAGTGCCTTGGGACGTTTTACTGCATTAAGTGCAGTATGTAAGTAATATTTGTAGTTGTTGTTGTATGTATCCCCTTAGAGCAGAGAAGATTGAGAGGAGATTTGATAGAAGTGTTCAAAATCATGAAAGGGCGGGGGAGTGGGACTAGCTGAGGTGCTCTTGCAGAGAGCTGGCATGGGCTCGATGGGCCGAATGGCCTTCTTCCGTGCTGTAACCATTCTATGATTCTATACCACATACAATAATTTGAAAGTAAACACGTATTAACATTTATAGATCGTTTCTTTTCCAAGTTTCTGCCCTCTTCAAGGTGCGAACCTCACCAGCCACACTCTAGTGTTTCTCTCATGTTCCCTTCTTTATGCATATACGAGACGATGAGTTAGAAAGCCATCCAAGATCGACTGTGTCCTCAACTGACATCTACGCACAACCTTTTCAGCAGAAGTCACTGGATAGTAATCAGAAAATGGAGACCATGGCTCGACTACCCCCTCTCTCGTCTGGGCCACCAAACTCCTTGAGCCCTGGGCTGAGCACAAATAACATTATTGGCTAGGAGTTCCCTGATCTGTTACATTTATCCCACTGGCAGCCATGTACCCATTACCTGTGGGACAAACACAACAAATGGAGCAATTGCTAGTTGGAAGAGCATTGTGCCCTCCTGCCAGGCTATACTTTCACAATCTCACCAGTTGCCGTATTCTTTTACTGGCCGCACTCTAAAACAATAGAACCTATAGCACACGAGCCATTTGGCCCATCGTGCCTGTGTCGATGCTAGAACTACAACAACAACTTGCATTTATATAGCACCTTTAACATAGTAAAGGTGCTTAAACTGGAGCTGTCTATCTGAACAGATTTCAAGCCCTTTCTCTGTATCCTTCCATTTGTTTTCTTCTCCAAACACTGATTCGATTCTCTTTAAAATTATTTTACGGTACGACCATCGCAGTAACCCGAGGATCGTACACAGCTCAGGATGGAGAGACAAGCCTTAGCTGGCAGAACAGAATATGACAGCATTGTGTTCATCACAAATTAACGTGACATATTTGTTTACCCTTACTCCCGCCCCTCCCTTGAATGTGTTGACTCTTTCCTGAAGTTCAGTTCCACAGATGCAGGTTGCTCTTCAGCAACTCCCTCAAATGCCATTGTCACATGTGAGTAGCGACCGGCTATTTGGACCACAGGAGCATTATAAATGAGCCTGGTCCTTACCCCACATCCACTTTTCAGCAGGGGTCCTGCAGAATGATCAGCATCAAGATCCAAGGTTTATTCCATCCCTCTCTCCAATCCCAAGGTAACAAAGAGCCACTGTAGCCAAATATAGAATTAATACCATGCCCACAATTGAATTCAACGAGTTCAGCTCAGACCAGGAATCGAACCTGGAACTTTCCTGATGTATCTGTTTCAGTCATTCAGTGTCAGTTGTGGCTCAGTGGGCAGCACTCTCGCCTCTGAGTCAGAAGGCTGTGGGTTCAAGTCCCATTCCAGAGACTTGAACACAAAAATCTAGGCTGACACTCCCAGTACAGTCCTGAGGGAGTGCTGCACAGTCAGAGGTGCCGTCTTTCGGATGAGATGTTAAACCTCTGCCCTGTCAAGTGGACATAAAAGATCCCATGGCACTATTTTGAAGAAGTGCAGGGGAGTTATCCTCGGTGTCCTGGCCACTATATATCCCTCAACCAACATCACTAAAACAGATTATCTGGTCATTATCACATTGCTGTTTGTGGGAGCTTGCTGTGCGCAAATTAGCTGCTGTGTTTCCTACATTACAACAGTGACTACACTCCAAAAAGTACTTCATTGGCTGTAAAGTGCTTCGGGTGGTCGTGAAAGGCGCTATAGAAATGCAAGATATTCTTTCTTTTTATTCATTGTTGAATCATTATGGTAACTGATTGCAATTTTTTGCAATGGTGAGTTCTGGTTTGAAAGATATACAGGTATACAGAAAGATTTAAGTACATTATAGGTGTAGCAGTGTTTTAAATCATTTATCACAAAGAAACACTCCACCAGCATTGTCCCCGCTACAGTCGCTGGACACAGACAGAGCGACCCCATTTGGTAGCATTATTGAATGCATTCAGCTTAGGTGGTGCTCATAACATGTGACTTAACAGAAGAGTGAGGTGAATGGGTGATAGGCGATGATTTTGTTTAAGTTATGTAAAGGAGTGGAGTACTGCCAGTACACGGGAGGGGCAGTCTCTTCAAGTTTCTTTTATTTTCCTATTCTGCATTTTTTGAGTGAAGTTTACTTTGCACACAGGAGGCCATCATGCCTATGCTGGTACTAACTCTTCAACCGGCACTGTATGTCTGAGCAAATTTTTTGCCCTGCTGCTGTATCGCACATTACAACAGTGACTACACTCCAAAAACTACTCCATTGGCTGTAAAGCGCTTTGAGGTGTCCGGTGGTCGTGAAAGGCGCTATAAAAATGTAAGTCTTTCTTTTTCCTTTCATTTTATTTCTTTTCAAATACTTATTCTTGAAATTACATAGAATGTACAGCACAGAAACAGTTCATTCAGCCCAACTCCCACCCTCTTTCATCTAATCCTATCAGCATAACTTCCTATTCCTTTTTCCATCACGTGTTCATCTAGCGTCCCCTTTAACTACAACTTTGCTATTCATCTCAAGCACGCCATGTGGTGGCGAGTTCTACATTCAGTTCCCTTTAAAGTGTTGTTATGGTCACTGCCTCAATAGCCACTTGTGATCAACCATCCCAGCAGTTATAGAATCATAGAACGGTTACAGCACAGAAGGAGGCCATTCGGCCCGTCGAACCAGTGCTTGCACTTCAGCTAATCCCACTCCCCCGCCCTTTCCCATTAGCCCAGTAGACCTGAGTCATACACTGCTCAGGATGGAGAGACAAGACTTAGCCGGCAGAACAGAATGTGGCAGCACTGGGAAATGGGAATGAAAACTTTGCCCCATTTTTTTACTGTACTTGCAGAAATGAATCTGCATTTACCCATAACCGTTCCTGGAAGCTCGAGAGGCGGGGGAGAGAGTGAGAGAGAGTTATTGCGCTAAAATATAATGTTGCACAACTGAGTGGATAATCCAAAAGCCCTTATAAAAGTGTTGCATAACTAGTACCGATCCAGATGTGGACTGCACAGCTTCAGTTAGAAAAGGCTGGAAAGTGCAGAAGGCAGAAGCCAAGATTTACAGAGCGAGCTCTGCAGGCCAATGTAGGTAGCGCGAGAACATGGTGGCGTACTCTCCAGAAAGAAAGACTTGTATTTATATCAAACCTTTCACAACCTCTAGACGTCCTAAAGAGCTTGACAGCCAAATAAGTACCTTTGAAGTGTAGGAAACGTGACAGCCAATTTGCACACAGCAAGTTCCCACAAACAGCAATATGATAATTGTTATGTACTGATGCTTGGAGTCACCAAATACCAGAGGGCGCCAATGTCGGAGGTCATTGGGCTGTATATGCGTGTGCACTGGTATATAAACGTGGGTACTATGTCATGCGGGTACTTTGGGCACGAATAAAGTTGGATCAGGTTTACACCTGAGGCAGTTTACAATAACAAAACTCTTGAGTCATTACAATAATGACCAGATTCTCTGTTTTAGTGATGCTGGTTGAAGGATAAATATTGTCCAGGACAGGAGAGAACTTCCCTGCTCTTCTTCAAAATAGTGTCCTGGGATCTTTTACCTCAAGCTGAGAAGGCAGACGAGGGCCTCGGTTTAACGCCTCATCACTGATAAGGGGATGTTTTATATCTACCTGAACTTTCATGTCATCAGCCTGGGCTTGACTAGAGCATGTTTAATTTAATCGAGAAATTTTGGTAAAGGATGGAGGCTCATTGTGTGGGACACCACCCAGGTTGAACAGAGTAAGAGAGAAGAGGAGATAAATGAGAAAGTAATTGGTAGGTGACTGCAAGCTTGCAGATTGTAGGAAAAAGGCAAGACTGTGGGCGTTGAACAATGACACAGGTTCATGTAGAAAGTGCAGCATTCTAACACACTGCGATACCCAATACCCCCGCATTGCTAAAAAACGTTTGTTATGTGTACTCAGGAAAGGAGTGAGGCTATGATGCCTCAAAGTTTAGAATCATGATGAGCGAGTTAAGCCTCCTGTCCAATCAGTGCAGATCGAGATCAGATATTGAAGTTGGTTTTTAATATAAACAACACAGGCCCTGGTTCTGTTGAAGGACAGCAGCCATTGCAAATACCGTTAAGAAAACATGTGTTACTATTAAATATTAGGACAACTTTACGGGGACCAAGAGAAACCAATGTCCATTTTCGCAAGGCAACAGAAATGTCGCCGATATATGACACCAATTTTACAAACGCAAAATACACAGGAAAAAACAATCGTAGAAGTGACCCTCCCCTCCCAAAAAACAATGTTATTGTCCTGTACTTGTGAAAAAAAATCATCAGTCTAACAGAATACCAACAAAACACACCGAATACCCAAAGTGCATAAACACACAAACATGACCTGGAATTGCCCCCAACGGAGAAATCATTTTACAGTTTGGATGTGTTAAAAAATATAATCAGTCTTAGAACCACCTTTCTCCCCATCCCCATCCACACTGAAACGGCACCAAACACACCCAGTCCTACAGGAATGCCTGTTAGTAATGTTACCTCTTAAAAATTATTGGTTTTTAAAAAATTAATAAAAATAGAAAGCAAGGGTCAGTAGTACTAATGACATTCAGACATGACTTAATGTCTGATTTTTCCAGACAGTTCCCTCTCAGGTCTCTAAAAGGAGATTTGTTTTTCTACTGTCAAAGGACATGGAAATACTTGTCCAATTCTTTGGTGCTTGACAGATTTCTTCGTGGGTGAATTATAAAATTCCCGTGGTACAAAACAAACGTAGAAACACCATTGTTGTTGTTTTTGGGGAGGACCCACACTCACTCCTAGGAGGCAGATCCAATGGAATCGGAATGAAAAGTCACATAGCCCGAAGACGCGGAAGGCGAACTCAAAAAACTGTTTGTGCTCCCTTTGCTCTCCACCTTGGTGAGCTTTTCCTGATTATCCCAAGAGACGCACAGATCTGTCCGACAGTTCCTGGAGGCTCCCTCCTTCATGCTGGGGATGGCAATAGTGCCCATGCCGCCTCGGGCCCGAATGTGGGCCTCTGCGTTCTTTTGAGCCGCAGTAGGGTCATTGGGGAAAGTATTGGCCAAGTATTCCTTGGGCCTGGTGACCCCTGTGAAGATACATTCCTTTCCCTCTGACAATCGGCGCAGAACGTGAGGCTCCCTCTCAAAATTGGTCAGGGGAAAATGGGAAAACACCACTGAATACTGTTCATATTTATCTGGGATAAGTGAGATGGAAGATGATCTCAGTGGGGTCTTCATTGGACTGGGGAGCGGCGTTTCATCGATGTAACTTATTATTTCATCTCGGCTGAAGCATTTTAAGTCATCGACAAAATATTCCTCCCTGGACAGCTGCTTCAGAGATACGACACTATCCACCGATTTTCTTCTCTTATGGTAAGAAGCACATTCATCATGTTGGGCGATCAGACTGCTTCTCCGCCTCTCGTGCCTGGGGGAGCTGTAGTGCAGCACTCCTGTGATGTCCTCTGACGACCCCCATCTGTGAAGGTATGAAGGTATCTGGTTTGTTGCCCACATATCTGTCTCATCATGGGAGTAGCGTCTGGTTGGAGGAACCTAAGAGGCATAAAAAAAAGAATATAGCAGTCTGAAGGAATTTTATTGTCCTCTCCATTTGAATTGACTGGCTTGGCTAACCCTACCACCCACTCCCATCCAATTTACAGGCAGGTAACACAAAGGCAGCCCTAACTCTAGGCTGCCTCTCTTCCGTGGCTACATTCACGCCCGGGTGTCCCTGGAGATGGAGCTCGAGGCCTTCCGCAACCGGTGGGCACCGGAGGGAATGGAGTGTATCGTCACCACCAGGAACAACATTTTAATTTAATTTGGTAAGGTTCGTTTCAAATTTATGTTAATTTACAGTCGCTATTTGTTGTGCCCCTTTAAAAAGGGGGCATATGCTTGACTTTTAATTGGCAATTGCCAGTACGTAAAAGAGTCAGCCCTAACTCTACTATGCTCCCCCACCCAATTTGCAGAGGTCCATCAGAAAGGCTAAGCTAGACCGGCCACCCACTGCCATAAATTCGAGGATAGCATATGAGAGGGCTGTAATCTTCACCCTTTCCAGTTGCAGATGGCGATCTTGAGATGGCGCTGGAGGTAAGGGGACCGTCACAGTTATATTACAGCCATATCACCAAGAGCCAGGGCTACCTCTGGTGTCCACCTTGTAGTATAAATGCAGCGTTAAGCTGGATCAATGCAACACAGGATGCTAGGTGACAGAAAATAGTGAAATAACAGAGTATGCCTGCTCTTCCTTAACCTCCGAATATGGTCATTGTCTCTTTCCCTACATGCAATGCGTCTGAGAAAGTCCCTTAGATAGTATGCATCATGGTGATTACCAGACGGCACTATGAATATCAATCACGATGAGATAATACTCTTTCTCCTGGATGCCTATTGTAATTTTCAATCCTGAGATCCTATCAGCCCATACACACAATATGCTCCTTGTAGCTGTCAGTGTATTGTATTAGAACACATAATGAGAAGAAAATGAACAGAAATCAACATCCCACTGATAGAAAATGGAACACTTCACAGAATCATAAGCAGACTGATTTGATACCGAGTCAAAGAAGGAGATATGAGAAAGGCTGGCTGACAGCTTGGTCAAAGAGGTAGGTTTTAAGGAGAGTCTTAAAGGAAGAGGAAAAGGTGGAGAGATTTAGGGAGGGATTTCCAGAGCTGAAGGCCTAGGCGGCTAAGGGTATGGCCATCAATGCCGGGACGGGAAGGGGGTGGGGGATGTATAAGATGCCAGAGTTGGAGGAACGCAGAGGTTACATAACAACAATAACTGCATTTCAAAAGGAAATAATTGGTTGTAAAATGCTTTGGGGTATTCTTAGGATCTGATAAGCTGCTATATAAATGCAACTTCTTTCTTAAACAAGTAGGTGCTTCTTAAAAGGGTTGGACCCAAAAACTGGGGAGAGGACTTGCATTTGTCTAACGCGTTTCACAACCTCAGGACGTTCCAAAGCACTTTAAAGCCAATGAAGTACTTCTAAAGTGCAGCCACTGTTGTAATGTAGGAAACACAACAGCCAATTTGCACACAGCAAGGTCCCACAAAGAGCAATGTGATAATGACTAGATATGTTTTACTGATGTTGGTTGAACGTTAAATACTGGAACATTGGGGATAATCTCCCTGCTCTTCCTCAAAATAGTGCTCTGGGATCTATTACGTTCACCTGAGAGAGAACGTCTCGTCCGAAAGGTGGCACCTCCGACAGGGCAGCTCACCCTCAGTACTGCACTGATGTGTGAATCTGGATTTTGTGCTCATACCCTTGGAGTTGGACTTGAACCCACAACCTTCTGACTCAAAGGCAAGAGTGCTGCCAACTGAGCCACTGCCAACACAAAAGGGAGATGAGTCAAGAGGTCTGTTGCCCGTGTCCTAACTCGCACCAAGTCACGCTCACCCATCAGTCCTGTGCTCGCTGACCTACATTGGCTCCTGGTAAGCAACGCCTCAATTTTAAAATTCTTATCCTTGTTATCAAATCTCTCCATGGCCTCGCCCCTACCTATCTCTGTAACCTCATCCAGCCCAACAACTCTCCCAAATCTCTGTGTTCCTCCAATTCTGGCCTCTCCGATTTCCATCGTTCCACCATTGGCTTCAGCTGCCTAGGCCCTAAGCTTTGGGATGCCTCCGCCTCTCTACCTCTCTCTCCTTCTTTAGAGCACTGCTTAAAACCTACCTCTTTGACCAAACTTTTGGTCACTTGTCCTAATATCTCCTTATGTTGTTTGATAAAGTTCCTGTGAATCGCCTTGGGATGTTTTACTATGGTAAAGGGGCTATATCAATGCAAGTTGTTGTTATTGTTGAGATGATAAGCTTGCAGGAGATCCACTGAAGAATTGAGTTATACAGACCAGGATATTAAGGGAATCAAAGGATATGGGGATAGTGCAGGAAAGTGGAGTTGAGGTAGATCAGCCATGATCTTATTGAATGGCGGAGCAGGCTCGAGGGGCTGAATGGCCTACTCCTGCTCCAAATTCTTATGTTCTTATGTAAAGGTCCCAGATTCGAACCCTGGTCTGCAACTACTGGCCAAAGCACTCCAAGGGAAGAGAAAATTGGTCTGGAGTCTTACTCCTGGTCACATCCAGTCACCTCTATTTGAAGTGTATATGTGTCAAGACCCCACAGTATTGGGCTTGAGGTGATGCCCACCCCTCGGTCAAATAACCTGCCTATACTTACTGTCAAGTCTAAAATGTGAATAATAGACATTTGGGTAAGGTACCAGAGTGCCTGTGCAATTGTTCCCCCACAAGGAGACAGCACCTTCAGGAGAAGAGAGGAGGAAATTAACCAGAAATAAATTTCTCTTATTTTCCCACACAAGAAAGTTACATTTTAAAATAGTTTTAGAAATCAGACTGCAAAACAAAGCAAACGAGTTCCCGGGTTTACAGGCTAAATAGTTCTCTGGTATCTGGATGATATCAAGCAAAATATTCACAGGGAAGTGTGTTTTTGTACCAATTCAAGAATAGCTTTTAGATTGCTGCTTCTAACATTCTTGGTACATTCGGAGTTCAACTACAATTTTCAATTTTTTGATCAATCAGAAGGAAAATGCATAAACTAGATTTTCTTCTAATGGATATTATCAGCAGTAATTTTTCATACTGGAAAATGATTTCATTATTAACGGAACTAAGGATACTGTACTTTGAGATATTGATAGCCAATTATTTTGTGTCATCAGGGCAAATTGCATTTATAACACCTTTAACACAGAAAAACATGCCAAGGCACTTTATAGAAATGTTATCAGATAAAATTTGACACCGAGTCAAAGAAGGAGATATTATGTGGTGACTAAAAAGCTCGGTCAAAGAGGTGGGTTTTGAGGAGGAGAAGGAGGTGGCAAAATTTAGTGAGGGAATTCCAGAGCTTGGGACCTGATTGGCTGAAGGCACGGCCAGCAATGGTGGGGCAAAACGAGTGGCCAGAGGCCAGAGTTGGAGGAACGCACAGAATTCTCAAAGAGTTGTAGAGCTGGAGGAGGTTTCAGAAAAGGGGAGGGGTGACGCCATGAATGGAAATGAATACGAGGATGAGATATTTTTACATAGGGGTGCTGCCGGACCGGGAGCCAATGTAGGTCAGCGAGCACAGGGGTCATGAGTGTACAGGACTTGGTGCGGGTTAGGATACGGACAGCAGAGTTTTGGTTGAGCTAAGGTTTAAGGAGGGTGGAAGATGAGAGGCCGGCCAGGAGAGCTTTGGAATAGTCGAGTCTGGAGGTGACAAAGGCACGGATGAGGGTTTCAGCAACAGATGAGCTGAGGCAGGGTGGAGACAGGCGATGTTGCAGAGGTGGGAGTAGGCGGTCTTCGTGCTGGAGAGAATATGTGGTCCGAAGCTCAGCTCAGGTTCAAAGTAATGGCATATCAGCATCTTCCCTATGAAACATGCCTGTTTATTGAAGTGTCTGCAACAACATTGCAATTCATTACTCAAAATAATGCAGCACAACAGAACCACAGGGCATAATCCTATAGCCATGAGAGAGATCGGCAAACAATAACTAGAATATACAGCGGGGCAATGGTGAAGTAAACAAACTGAGACAGCTGTCAAAACCAAACAAAGCCTACTTTCCTCCACGCTGCTGAAAGTTATTAATTTTCATAGAGGATATATAATAACTGCTTTTCACAAATGACATGATATTCGAGATTTATGATTCTTGTAAATAATCTTTGTATGTATGTTGGTTGAATGTGACAGAATGCTAGACCTTGAGGCACAGATTATCATACGAACAAAACCATTCAAGAGAAAGCAAGAAGAAATAATGGCCCTGAAATTCCGAAGTCCCCGGGTCCGTATGAAGTGTGCACGGACCTGGGAAGGCATCAGAAAAGCCGGTTTTCAGTGTGCAATGCGCATGCGCTGAAAACTGGCTTTTCCGATCTGTCAAGTTTCTGGCTTGACAGTTCAACCGCAGATTGGGAGCGAGGACATTTGTAAGTGCAAATTTCCGATATTTAGGCATACAAATGTCCTCAAAAATTGTGTGCCTGAAAAAGCAGGCGCATAGCCTACTTTTACAGGTGCACGTGGTTTAAAAAACACAAAAACATATAAAAATAAAGTTATGAAAACATATTTTATCATTAAAAACCCTCCCC
Organism: Pristiophorus japonicus; assembly: GCF_044704955.1. Taxonomy (NCBI): domain Eukaryota; kingdom Metazoa; phylum Chordata; class Chondrichthyes; family Pristiophoridae; genus Pristiophorus; species Pristiophorus japonicus. Next base: position 102,523,576 of record NC_091994.1, read on the forward strand.
ACAACGGTAAGTTTATTTAAAAAAAAACTTTTTAAAAAATCATGAAAATATGTATTTTTTTAAGACATTAATAACTTTAATTTAAATTAATGTAGTGCATATTTTCTATTTTTTATTCGTGTTTTGGGTGTTTGGGGCTGTTTCTCAATCAATGTAATTGGAGTTTGGGACTTTCGGAACTCCTATTACTATGATACTTTACCTGATTGGCTGCCTAGAGCCATGTGACTCCAGCTCCAGGCCGGCGCATGTCCCGATGTGCACGTGCTGCGGCGCACAGTCAGCTTAGGCCACAGCATCGGAAAGTCAAACATGGGCAGCAGGTGCTTATTTTTTTCTCTAAAATGCCCGCAGGAAGGCCAAAACAGAATTTCAGGGCCAATATATTTCAGCTCTTCATTAACAACAACAACTTGTATTTATAAAGCACCTGTAACGTAGTAAAACATCCCAAGGCGCTTCACAGGAGTGTTATAAAACAAACATTTGACACCGAGCCACATAAGAAGAAATTAGGGCAGATGACCAAATAGCTTGATCATAACATACAAGTTGGGGTGGGGGGAGGAGACTCCATATACCAAAATTGTCTATATTTTGCAGATCTTCCTGACCCAACCAAATGCCCTTGACTTATTTGTTGACTGCTGTAATGTTCACATGTACTGTGAACTGCCCTGGCAGTGTCTTCCTTTTGTCAGTCTCTGTGTCTTGATAAGTTTTTAGTTCAGGTTGGAGACAGGGACAGAGGGGTCAAGGGTGGGTTTTTTGAGGAGTGGGGTGACGACGGCAGATTTGAAAGGGGAGGGGACAGTACCTGAGGAGTGAGAACCATTTACAATATCAGCTAATTGGGGGGCCAGGATGGGAAGTTGGGTGTGGAACTCCTTACCTCCTTCAGTCTTCCCTTCCTCATAATCTTCAGGCCTTTAAAACCCAACCTTAGCATCACCTAATCACTACTTCCTAATTCATCTCGATTTCTTTTCTCGCCTGTTCAATCTTGATAGTGTCCTACACTATGGCTCTTGGACTTTATACTCAGTTTCTCAATAGTAAGGAGAAAAGACAATGCATTTATAGCGCCATCCTGGGTATGAAAGAACTCATAACAATGTCAACCTCCTGGATATGTACCAAAGCAGCACTCCAGGCTATTTGACAGGGAACATCAGCGGCAGGTCGGGGCCATAAAAGGAGCAGCATGGAGGTGGCCATGGGCAGCGTGGAGGCAAAGTACTTCAAGGTACAGTGCGAGCTGGTGCAGGAGGGCGACGGTTGTGAAGAGTGACGTCATCAAGATCCAGGTCGGTGATTGGAGCGTGGGCAGATACAGCAGGAGCAGTGAGGTCGGGGCGAAGGAGCGGCGAGAGACTGTAGAGGGACGTGATCGGGGCCCAGGGGAGGCGCGAGTTCGGGGCCAGGGGCCCAGGGGCAGCACGGGCCAGCCCACACTGCGATATGTGTGCGCACTCGGTCCGTGCAGCAGAGCTGGTCTCCAGTCGTCTTGGGTAATCCTTGCCACTGGACCAAGACCTAGCTCTGTCAAGCCCGTGTGGTGGCTGGTGTGCAACGGCCACCCCACGTTAAAAAAAATCCACGCACAGGCATCTTCCACCCTTCAGGATGTAGTTCGGGTCCTTCATTGAAACACCTGTGAACTCGTCCTTTTTTTGGCGTGGAAGCAAGTCATCCTCGTTTCAAGGAACAGCCTATGATGATGACCTGGTACTGAGCTGCTTCTCATCATGTGGCAATGCATTAATGACATAGAGCAGCTAAGGACATGTTAAGGAGAAAAGTTACAACCTTGTCCGAATCTTTTGCAGCAATTCCAACTTTCCATAAAAACAGATAATCCTAGATGGGAACTGAGTCAAGGAGCACCCAGAGGACATAGCTGAGCTCCGTGAAACTGCCAAAACAACAAGCCCAGGCACAGTGAGAATATCTCAGCGGCCCATTGGTAATTCATTTTGCTGGCAGTTTTGAAATTCGTGTTTGTCTTAATATCTGTAAAAATAGTATAAAAGCATATTTTTAATCTTTGTTACATTAAATACAATTGGAGAAGCCAGCTCAGCCAGAAAACGATTCCAATGTATCATTGTCAACACTCCCCGTTTGTTTATTGACTGTTCATGGAGGAGTGTATGTGTGGTCTTGAGCCCAGTGTGACATTGACCCTTGCAGTCCGGGAAGGTTTCCGGATTTAATTCCTGGTCTGTATCGAGGTCAAAGAAAAAATGATGAGTGGCTAAGTGAAGCATCGTGTAAACTAATCCCCGTTCTCAGATGGCTAAAGCAGTAGGAGCGAGGCCCGTTAGGTCTGATGGGTCATGGATTAAATCTCACAAGCTCGCACCTTAATGAGTGCAATTGTTCTATTTCTGCACTGCTTACTTTGATGATATTTATGAATGAAACTGTTTTTAAACTGAGACGCCCAGGTGAATGGTCAGTTACAGGTCATCGCAAAAAGGTTGAAAAGAGTAGAAAGCATTTTAAATCAAGAAGTGGTGAATTGCCATCAAAATTGGATCTTAAAAATCTGCAGATTACGGGAGCAAGGGAAGTAAAGTGTTCCACAGTTTTGAGATTCCGAGGAACAATTAGTTAGAATAGGAGACTGTACAATGAGTCGTGATTTCAATAGAATGAAGGTGTGGGCATGAGGAGGAACATGTAAGATGGTGTTTTTGGAGCTTAGAAGGGAGGAATTACTATGGAACGGAAGGTTATATTGGTGATAAAAGTTGAAGGCGAGAGGGCAGTATTCAGATCTTTGTGAGCAATGTGTTAATAGAGAAGTAAGGATCACTGAGGGGAGAAGAAGTGCTTGACATGACGGAGGAAAGCATTGTGGGAGTTCCACTTGACATCAGAGGAGATACTGAGGCTGAGGCTGAGGCTGAGGCTGAGGCTGAGGCTGAGGCTGAGGCTGAGGCTGAGGCTGAGGCTGAGGCTGAGGCTGTCAATCGATTATGATTCAGGGAATCAGGGAGTAAAGCAGCAACATAAAAGCCAGCTCAGGATGTATGTGGAGGAAGTTCTGTACACTGAGGCTGGGGCAGGAGTCCCAGACTGAGTCACATTGCTAGCCATCAGAGAGGAAGCTTGCATCTTCAGTTTGGTTTGTATTTGATTACAGATTCAAGAGCTGAAACTTGTTAATTTTTAATCGAATAACTTAAATACTTAGCCCACAATGCCTTTGGCCATGCAAATTTAAATTAGAACGTATTGGCAAACCTGTTCCAGGAGGTTGAATTTATGGCCACCATTTTGAAAACTTCTAGTTTTCAAAATGGCGGATGTGATTAAGGCCGGTGAATTTTAACTAACCTTGGGGAATGCCAATAACGGAAGCTCTGAGTAACACCAATGATTTTCATTTGAATTCTCACTGTGAATATCAACGATTACTAAAATTGACATTTGCTTATACATTTCAATGTTCAAATCCCACTTCTAGCAAACTGTACTACTTCAACATCACCAGAGAGTGGCGATCACCACTCTGGTCCAGATTAGAGTCCAAGTCACAGACACGGTCGCTTTCTCAGACTGCAAACAGTTGATTCCCAACACTTAAAGGAATTACTAAAGATAGATTACTCACCTCTAACAGCGATAGTCAATGTTCTTCAAATAAATGTTAAACTTCAAAACTACAGGGAAGAGGTGCAAGTGGGAACAATCAATGCCTATCCCTTTAAGACTGTCTGAGGCAGGAACCCTCGATTCTTCTTTTAATGCTTCAGTACGACTGTCCCCATTGCTGAATCCCAATCAGGTCAGGTATCTTTGCCCAAAAATCTGTGAAAAAATCAATATATCCTACTCCCTCATGCCTCAGATTTCCCAATTGTAGGGCTGCGAAAATATTCCTACTTAAATAATTTGATCAGGATTTTATATATAAGCATAATCATATCACTGTAAAATAGTTTAAAAAAAAACTTTAAAATCACAATTCGAACTTAATTACAAAAACTTTCTACATAACTGAATACTTAAAAAAGGAAAATGGTTCACTTTACCTTTCCTCCACACCCCCGGCAAATGTCACCTTTAATGCCAGCCTGGGAGCCCTTTCACCCGCTCCGTTAGGCCGCACCATTGATTGTGATTCCAGGGACTGCTCGCCAGCACCAGCCAGCCCCACCCCAGAAAATAACACTACACGCTGGGACTGAAAATCACACGCATCACTGTTTGCGGGGCCCGCTGTAATGAGGTCAACAGAATGGTCTCTCAGAGAGGGAGACCCTCCTGAGGGTTCTCCAAGTTAGAATCAAAAATTATCTGGCCAGAGTATAATTTTCATCTATAAAAGGAGTGCATTTCAGCAAAAAGTACCCACCTTAAATTTGTTACCCACTTTTGAGTCTAAAATTAAGGGGTATAAATAAACACATAAACCTGTAAACATAGCATCTGAGGAATAGCCCCGTAGATGAGCGAGTCGCGTGGCATTGATTGACTTTGGAGACCAACCTTCCAAAGAAGAAGAATGACTTCTGCACCTAGAACTGAGTCATCCACCTCTCTTTCGTCATTGTGTGGCACTCCATAGTGTGTACTCCTCCGCAAATAATGTCTAGCGGAGATGGACTGGACCCATCCGCCTCGAATCTAAACCAGTCTAACCAATTGCGTGCCGTTCTGTGCAGTTGGATCAAGCCAACAGTGCTCATACATAGTGCGTTGGCTATTGCAGTTGTCCGCAGATGTATTAGACGGCTATTTGTCTCAGCTTGATCTAGGGATGTGTTTTTTAATTATATAGGACCACAATCTCAAACAGTGTTTTGCTCAAGGGTACCTTTGCAGCATGCTGTACCATGGAGTGATGGATCTTGGGTCAGCCTCTGCAGTTCCCCACCTGGTAAGCTTCTGATTTCCAATATGCCACTCTAGGAAGTTCCCCATTGGAGGCTATGCACTTCCCCAGGAAGGAAAAGAAAAATACAGGACCAGTAATTCCATTAAAACTAAAGTCCCATAAGTTCTCATGAAGCTCTTTCACCTGCCCTATGGATGGACTGCTTTCATAAATCATTTCACACAGAAGGAGGCCATTCAGCCCATCATGTCTGATATGTTCTTACTATACAGTATAAATGCACACGAGGCCCATACTTGAGAGAAGGTCACTCTGTGACCAGTTACCTTTATTACCAAAACCTCAAGTGATGAAGATGGGTGGAGCTTCCCCTTTTATACCTGAAAGTCCAGGTTAGGAGTGTCTCCCACAAGTTCGCCCCTTGTGGTCAATGTTCTCAAGGTGTACAACTTAGGTCAGCTTATACATGGGTTACAATGATAGTTGAATACATGACATCACCTCCCCCCCAAAGTCTTATTGGGATCACAGGTTAAGTCTCTTTGATGGTTTACGCTCCCTTGTAGAGCGCCTGAGTTGGGGCTCCGGTTGTTGGGTGCTGGCCTGAGTGTGCTGTCCAGACTGCCCACAGTGACTGGGCTCTCCTGCACTTGGTTCCGGTGTTCGGTCGCCTGTGGTGGAGTAAACTCTACGTCGTATTCTTCCTCTGCTTCTTCTATGGGGTTGCTGAACCTCCTTTTAGTTTGATCCATGTGATTGTGGCAGATTTGTCCATTGGTAAGTTTAACTACCAAAACCCTATTCCCCTCTTTGGCAATCACAGTGCCTGCAAGCCATTTGGGCCCTGCAGCATAATTAAGGACAAAAACAGGGTCATTGACATCAATACATCGCGCCCTCGCATTCCTGTCATGGTAGTCACATTGTGACTGACGCCTGCTCTCAACAATTTCTTTCATAGTAGGATGTATAAGGGATAACCTGGTTTTGAGCGTCCTTTTCATTAGCAGCTCTGTGGGTGGAACCCCTGTGAACAAGTGTGGTCGAGTTCTATTGGCCAACAGGAGGCGTGATAAGCGGCTTTGTAGGGAACCCCCTTGGATTCTGAGCAGCCCCTGTTTGATTATCTGCACTGCTCGTTCCGCCTGGCCGTTTGAGGCCGGCTTGAACGGTACAATTTTTGAAACCTTTAAAAACACTACCCTTTTAACGTGCATTTAACGCACGTCACATGGTGCCGTTCTGACATGGTTGATTCCATTGCCTGCCATGAAGTCCTGAAATTCAGTGCTTGTGAAGCATGGGCCATTGTCGCTGACCAAGACATCCGGTAGACCATGGGCGGCGAACATTGCCCGTAGACTTTCTACTGTGGCAGAGGATGTGCTTGAATTTAAAATGGCACACTCAATCCATTTGGAGTAGGCGTCTACTACAACCAACAACATTTTTCCAATGAAAGGACCTGCATAGTCCAAATGGATGAGTGACCATGGCTTGGCGGGCCAGGACCAGGGGCTAAGGGGGGCTTCCCTGGGTGCGTTGCCCAGCTGAGCACACGTGTTGCACCTACGAACACAAAGTTCCAGGTCTGCATCTATCCCTGGCCACCAAACGTGTGACCTGGCAATTGCCTTCATCATGACAATGCCCGGGTGCTCATTGTGAAGTTCTCTGATAAACACCTCTCTGCCCATCTGGGGCATGATTACTCGGTTCCCCCACAGTAGGCAATCAGCCTGAATCGAGAGTTCATCCTTGCTACTATGAAATGGTTTAAATTCCTCAGGGCATGCCCCTTACGTGGCTGCCCAGTCCCCATTCAGGACACATTTCTTAACTAAAGACAGTCGCGGGTCTTTATTTGTCCAGACTTTAATCTGACGGGCTGTCACAGGTGAGCCTTCGCTTTCGAAAGCTTCAACAGCCATGACCATCTCAGCATCATGCTCAGTTGCCCCCTCAGTGGTGGCTAGTAGGAGCCTGCTGAGTGCAGTTTTCAGTGCCCAGTCTGCCGAATTGTGTAGTCATAGGCGGCTAACGTAAGTGCCCACCTCTGTATGCGGGCCGATGCATTCGCATTTATGGCCTTGTTGTCGGCCAAAAGGGACGTTAGGGGTTTGTGATCTGTCTCCAGCTCAAATTTCCTGCCAAACAGGTACTGGTGCATTTTTTTTACTGCATATACACATGCTAGCACTTCCTTTTCTACCATCCCGTAGTCCCTTTCTGCCTGGGACAGACTTCTGGAGGCATAAGCTACCGGCTGTAACTGACCATTGGCATTCACATGCTGCAACACACACCCGACCCCATAGGACGACGCATCGCACATTAAAACAAGTTTCTTACACGGGTCATATAACGTTAATAGTTTGTTGGAGCATAACAAATTGCGTGCTCTATCAAAAACCCTTTCCTGGCTGTCCCCCCAGAACCAATCGCGACCTTTGCGTAGGAGCACATGTAGCGGCTCTAACAGCGTGCTCAATTTGGGAAGTAAGTTACCAAAATAGTTCAGGAGCCCCAGGAACGAACGCAGCTCCGTCGTATTACGGGGTCTGGGTGCTCTCTGGATCGATTCCATTTTGGATGCAGTAAGTCTGATCCCGTCTGCTGCTACCCTCATCCCCAGGAATTCTACCTCTGGAGCTAAGAAGATGCACTTCGCCTTTTTCAGTCGCAGCCCTACCCGGTCCAGTCTGCGTAGCACCTCCTCCAGGTTGTGGAGGTGTTCTTCAGTATCGCGACCCGTGATGAGGATGTCGTCTTGAAAAACCACCGTCCTTGGAATCGACTTGAGGAGGCTTTCCATATTTCGCTGAAAAATCGCGGCGGCCGAGCGAATCCCGAACGGACATCTGTTATACTCAAACAACCCCTTGTGTGTCGTGATGGTGGTCAGCTTCTTCGACTCATTCGCCAGCTCCTGGGTCATGTAAGCTGAGGTCAGGTCCAATTTTGAAAAAAGTTTGCCACCGGATAGCGTCGCAAAGAGGTCCTCCGCTCTCGGTAGCAGGTACTGGTCTTGGAGTGACACCCGATTGATGGTGGCCTTGTAATCCCCACATATCCTGACTAACCCATCCGCCTTGAGCACCAGCACGATCGGGCTTGCCCAGTCACTGAATTCGACTGGCGAGATGATGCCTTCCCTCAACAGACGGTCCAATTCGCATTCTATCTTTTCCCGCACCCTGTACGGTACCGCTCTGGCCTTATGGTGTACTGGCCTGGTGTCCGGGTTTATGTAGATCACTACCTTGGCCCCCATGAAAGTGCCGATGCCGGGTTGAAATAATGATTCAAATTTGTCCAGGATCTGTGAGCATGATACTCGCTCCACAGAAGAAATTGCATTGACATCGCCCCATTTCCAGTTCATGACAGCAAGCCAACTCCTCCGCAGTAGTGCGGGACCGTCCCTCGGGACAATCTAGAGTGGCAACCTGTTCTCCGAATCTTTGTGGGTCACGACTACCATGGCGCTGCCTAGCACTGGAATGATCTCCTTTGTATATGTCCGTAGCTGTGCGTCAATCGACAATAATTTTGGCCTCCTGGCCTTGGACACCCACAACCTTTCGAACTGTTTGATACTCATCAGGGACTGGCTGCCCCTGCGACTAACTCCATTAATACTGGGATGCCATTGAGGAGCACTTTCATCATTATCGGTGGCGTCCTGGTATATGAACTGTATATGTGCTCCACATGAACTCGCTGAACTTCAGCTTCCAGCAATTTCCCCCAGTATTCATTTGGGCTCGTAGGGCTTACATCGGGCCCGTCCTCCTTGTACATCAATCTGGCTGCAGGCTTCCTGCACATACCCGCCAAGTGACCACTGATGTTGCAGTTTCTGCAGGTATATTGCTGATACCTGCAAGCTCTGGCTAGGTGTTTGCCTCCACACCTCCAGCAAGAGCTGGAGGCCCCATTGTTGGAAACAAAAGATCCATTACCAGTCGATCGTCTCTGACTGTCTCTGTAACTGTCCTTAAGCGCACCATTAACAGGTGTTGATGGCCCCATTACTGGCCGCATTGTCCATTGCGACGGCATGAATCGCCGTTCAGCTAGCCGTTGTCTCTGTTGAATTCCCCCTTTGGGTTTGACTACATGCTGGGGCATGTCCGATTGCCCTTGTCTGCCTAGAGAACTGTGTGCCGCGTTAACAATGTTGACTCCCTGGTCGTTTGCCGCATTTGAGCCAAGATTTTTGTCATACATCATTCTGGTCTCTTCCTCCCCTGAGATAAATGTCTGGGCTATCAGAGCCGCCGCTTCCAAGGTCAAGTCTTTGGTCTCAATCAGTTTCCTGAAAACCCCAGCATGCCCGATGCCCTCAATAAAAAAGTCTCGCAGCATCTCCGCTCTGCATGCATCTGGGAACTTACATAGGCTCGCCAGTCGCCGGAGATCTGCCACGAAGTCTGGAACGCTTTGCCCTTCTTGCCGCCGATGCGTGTAAAACCGGTGTCTCGCCATGTGCATGCTGCTCGCCGGTTTAAAGTGTTCCCCGATCAACTTACTGAGCTCTTCGAACATCTTGTCCGCCGGCTTCTCCGGCACTAGAAGGTCCTTCATCAGGGAGTACGTTCTGGATACACAAACCGTCAGGAGATGAGCCCTGCGTTTGTCGGCCGAATCCTGTCCCAACCATTCCTTAGTGATAAAACTTTGCTGTAGTCTCTCAATAAAGTCGTCCCAATCATCACCAACACAGAACCTCTCTTCTGTGCTGCTAGTGGCCATGCTCACGTGGTTTAAATCCCAGTTTCTCGTCGCCAATGATATGTCGTATAAATGCACACGAGGCCCAAAATTAAGAGAAGGTCACTCTGTGACCAGTTATCTTTATTACCAAGACCTCAAGTGATGAAGGTGGGTGGAGCTTCCCCTTTTATACCTGAAAGTCTCCCACAAGTTCGCCCCTTGTGGTCAATGTTCTCAAGGTGTACAACTTAGGTCAGCTTATACATGGGTTACAATGATAGTTGAATACATGACAATGTCTGTGCCAACTCTTTGATTGAGCTACCAATTAGTCCCACTCGCTTGCTCTTGCCTCGTAGCCCTTATACTTTTTCCTTTTTAAGTGTATATCCAATTCCCTTTTGAAAGTTGATAGTGACTCAGCTCTTTCAGGCAGGGCATTCCACATCATAACAACTCTCGGATGGAGAAAAAAGATTTCTCCTCATGTCCCCTCTGGCTTTTTTGCCAATTATCTTAAATCTGTGTCTGCTGGTTACTAACCCTCTTGCTCGTGGAAACTATTTCATTTTTTTTTGTTTCATTAGACAGCAGGAGAAGGTGTGCAAACAACACTGAATCTCAGATCTGCGAATATCCCACAGCCCCGAATAGAAGCCCAGGAACACATGCAGCCACAGGTGATGGGCAGCTGGGCCACAGGTAGCCCGTGGGATCAGGTAGTGGCTACCAGGACGTCCTTATTTAAGGGTTAATAGTCAAAGCTAAATTCAGTCAACCTACTGGTTAGGATATCTAATGTCTTGGATCCATAACGTTCACTATCATTGGCTGAATATCGACCTCCCCCCTCCCCTGTACGTCTAGCTGTGGTACCTCCTTTGTTACCAGATGCGGGACAACCTTTACTTTCTATGATTGAATCTGGCATGAAGCCATGCTTAATGAGAGGCTTTCCCGCATAAATGTATGGACCAGTAATCTCCATAAGCTTTTTTTGCAAGTGAGTTTTGGAATAAACCGGTGTGTGACCTTGAGTGTAAAGACCACACTGGCATTCAGGCCATTAAATAAGGGCATTAATGGAGTATCATCTCAGATGTTCCCCCACTCCTCTAGGATGGCCCTATAGCTCCTCTCTGCAAATCCTTAAAAGAACAGGCAATTTTCCAGGCTACATATCTTACCTTACCCACTGTGCCCTAGCAAACCTGATTAAAGAACTATATTTACAAGTTTGATGTCCGTCTGTGTAACCCCCACCCCCCTACTGCACATGATACAGTCATCCAGAGTCAGGTGGAATGTGCAGAGCTTGTTAAAGTTGATTGCCCACAATTCAAAGCATTTAAAAGGGAATTGTCACACTAAAACGTTGGAAGGAAAAATAAAATTTGAAGAAAAATCTAATTTGAAAGAAAATACTCCTGAAAATTGAAAGCAATCTTTGACTAACAAATAATTTGTTTACAAAGTGGCGCTTTTTAGTTAACCGTTGTCACAGACAAGTTCAAATGCCTTAAAGGAGCCATGGGGCATGATCCCCTGATTGGCCAATTCACAATTGTGCTGTTAACTGTGGAAGTGGCCTATTTGGACCAGTAACATCACAGGTTCACTCCCTGATCTGTGCCACATTATAGCAAAATTCTAAAGGGGCAAAGTGTGTTAGAAAGACAAGCCTGAAGGCTCTGTGCCTTAATGCGAGGAGTATTCGGAATAAGGTGGACGAATTAACTGCGCAGATAGCAGTTAACGGATATGATGTAATTGACATCACGGAGACATGGCTTCAGGGTGACCAAGGCTGGGAACTCAACATCCAGGGGTATTCAACATTTAGGAAGGATAGACAGAAAGGAAAAGGAGGCGGGGTGGCATTGCTGGTTAAAGAGGAAATTAATGCAATAGTAAGAAAGGACATTAGCTTGGTTGATGTGGAATCTGTATGGGTGGAGCTACAGAATACCAAGGGACAGAAAACGCTAGTGGGAGTTGTGTACAGACCACCAAACAGTAGTAGTAAGGTTGGGGACAGCATCAAACAAGAAATAAGGGATGCATGCAATAAAGTACAGCAGTTATCATGGGTGACTTTAATCGACATATTGATTGGGCTAACCAAACTGGTAGCAATGCGGTGAAGGAGGATTTCCTGGAGTGTATTCGGGATGGTTTTCTAGACCAATATGTCGAGGAACCAACCAGGGAGCTGGCCATCCTAGATTGGGTGATGTGTAATGAGAAAGGACTAATTAGCAATCTTGTTGTGCGAGGCCCCTTGGGGAAGAGTGACCATAACATGATAGAATTCTTTATTAGGATGGAGAGTGACGCAGTTAATTCAGAAACTAGGGTCCTGAATTTCAGGAAAGGTAACTTCGATGGTTCGATGAATTGGCTAAAATAGACTAGCAAATGATACCTCAAGGGTTGACGGTGGATAGGCAATGGCAAACATTTAAAGATCACATGGATGAACTTCAGCAATTGTACATCCCTGTCTGGAGTAAAAATAAAACGGGGAAGGTGGCTCAACTGTGGCTAAAAAGGGAAATTAAGGATAGTGTTAAATCCAAGGAAGAGGCATATAAATTGGCCAGAAAAAGCAGCAAACCTGAGGACTGGGAGAAATTTAGAATACAGCAGAGGAGGACAAAAGGGTTTAATTAAGAGGGGGAAAATAGAGTACGAGACGAAGCTTGCCGGGAACATAAAAACTGACTGCAAAAGCTTCTATAGATATGTGAAGAGAAAAAGATTATTGAATACAAACGTAGGTCCCTTGCAGTCGGATTCAGGTGAATTTATAATGGGGAACAAAGAAATGGCAGACCAATTGAACAAATACTTTGGTTCTGTCTTCACGAAGGAAGACACAAATAACTTTCCGGAAGTACTAGGGGACCGAGGGTCTCGTGAGAAGGAGGAACTGAAGGATATCCTTATTAGGCGGGAAATTGTGTTAGGGAAATTGATGGGATTGAAGGCCGATAAATCCCCAGGACCTGATAGTGTGCATCCCAGAGTACTTAAGGAAGTGGCTCTCGAAATAATGGATGCATTGGTGATCATTTTCCAACAGTCTATCAACTCTGGATCAGTTCCTATGGACTGGAGGGTAGCTAATGTAACACCACTTTTTAAAAAGGGAGGGAGAGAGAAAACGGGTAATTATGGACCGGTTAGCCTGACATCAGTGGTGGGAAAAATGTTGGAATCAATTGTTAAGGATGAAATAGCAGCGCATTTGGAAAGCAGTGACAGGATCGGTCCAAGTCAGCATGGATTTATGAAGGGGAAATCATGCTTGACAAATCTTCTGGAATTTTTTGAGGATGTAACTAGTAGAGTGGACAAGGGAGAACCAGTGGATGTGGTGTATTTGGACTTTCAAAAGACTTTTGACAAGGTCCCACACAAGAGATTGGTGTGCAAAATCAAAGCACATGGTATTGGGGGTAATATACTCATGTGGATAGAGTCCTGGTTGGCAGACAGGAAGCAGAGAGTAGGGATAAACGGGTCCTTTTCAGAATGGCAGGCAGTGACTAGTGGAGTGCCACAGGGCTCAGTGCTGGGACCCCAGCTCTTTACAATATACATCAATGATTTGGAGGAAGGAATTGAGTGTAATATCTCCAAGTTTGCAGATGACACTAAGCTGGGTGGCGGTGTGAGCTGTGAGGGGGACACTAAGAGGCTGCAGGGTGACTTGGACAAGTTAGGTGAGTGGGCAAATGCATGGCAGATAAATGTGATGTTATCCATTTTGGGGGCAAAAACCCGAAGACAGAATATTATGAATGGTGGCAGATTAGGAAAAAGGGAGGTGTAATGAGACTGGGTGTCATGGTTCATCAGTCACTGAAAGTTGGCATACAGGTACAGCAGGCGGTGAAGAAGGCAAATGGTATGTTGGCCTTCATAGCTAGGGGATTTGAGTATAGGAGCAGGGAGGTCTTACTGCAGTTGTACAGGGCCTTGGTGAGGCATCACCTGGAATATTGTGTTCAGTTTTGGTCTCCTAATCTGAGGAAGGACGTTCTTGCTATTGAGGGAGTGCAGTGAAGGTTCACCAGACTGATTCCTGGGATGGCCGAATTGATACATGAGGAGAGACTGGATCAACTGGGCCTTTATACACTGGAGTTTAGAAGGATGAGAGTGGATCTCATAGAAACATACAAGATTCTGATGGGACGGGGCAGGTTAGATGCGGGTAGATTGTTCTCGATGTTGGGGAAGTCAAGAACCAGGGGACACAGTCTTAGGATAAGGGTAGGCCATTTAGGACTGAGATGAGTAGAAACTTCTTCAGTCAGAGAGTTGTTAACCTGTGGAATTCCCTGCCGCAGAGAGTTGTTGATGCCAGTTCATTGGATATATTCAAGAGGTAGTTAGAAATGGCCCTCGTGTCTACAGGGATCAAGGGGTATGGAGAGAAAGCAGGAAAGGGGTACTGAGGGAATGATCAGCCATGATCTTATTGAATGGTGGTGCAGGCTTGAAGGGCTGAATGGCCTACTCCTGCACCTATTTTCTATGTTTCTATGTTTCTAAGTGAGCCAATCTTTGCAGTCGGCCCAACAATGGAGGCCGTTGGTTCGGCCAGGCTACAAACATGTAGCTCGGCACCTCCTCTTGTGTGCCAGGCCACTGGCCCGGCCAAAACCTCTTTGCTGGCCCAGTGGATGCCAGGAAAGTGGCTGCAGGGTTCACAGTGGCCTTCTTCTTTAAAAGGGGAGGGACGTTGTGACGTGATCAGGGCGGTGTTGAGCGCCATGCCGTCTTCCACCTCTCTATCGCCCCCCAGAGGTGAATTACATCTCCCGTGCCACGCCGCAGATTTTTTTGACTCCAATTCCAAGACATTTAGCTGCCCATCTCGCCGGACGCGAAATTTTCATTTCATTTAAATTGTGCACTCCAAACGGGGCACGGGGCAATTTTGCCCCCCTAATCTCGATAGATCGTAGAGAGGTGGATGACCATAGCCAACGAGCAGAATGAGAAAAACTGAAGGCAAATGGTTTATTTTGATTCTACAGCATAGTGAGGGTGTAACCCCGAATAACACCAACAGTCACTTTAGTGTCTGGAGCCTACGTTTAGACAGGTACCTGTAAATATTGCATCTTATCCTCTTGCATCTCTCGCATTGAGTACACCTGTGGAACTCCCCTCTCCAGTGCTGAAAAATCATATTTGGCAATGCGATCCACTGTCAGAATCTCAGTGGTGCAGTTATAATCGTAGGGCCTTTCATAGAAAGATTCAGGGTGAATTGCTCCATCTTGACTGTTTTCTGCAACAGAATTACTTCTGATTCAAAATTGTGCAAAGCTCCATCTGGAACATGTCTTCTCTTAGAAGGCAACCTTAATGAAACTTGAAATTAAATTAAAAAGTAATTGCAAAATAAACGTGTTTTACACTACAAGGGAGCGTAACAGTGCATCATACATGGGAGGGAATCGGCTGACTAAACAATTATGTTTACAAGGGGATGTCAGCACAATGATGGACCAGACTGTGCAGTACGTAGAAGTGCTGCGTGAATGGGGTCATGCTCAGTGCGGAGGTGCTGCACAACTCATGGACTTTGCATGGATCAGGCCGTGCCCTGCACACTATGCAGTGGAGCTATGCAGAGAGAATCACACCGGAACACTGCCCAGACTGGGTCATCCACTGCAGCATTGTAGGGGGTTGGACCATGTCCTATGTAGGGAAGCATCACAGACTAGGGACAGGTTGCCACACAGAGGCACTGCACATACTGGATTGTGTACCACACAGCGAAGCTGCACATACTGGATTGTGTACTCCGCAGCGAAGCTGCACATACTGAGCCACGTATGAGACAATGGCGCTGCATGGATTGGGTGTACACCTCACAGGGTTCTCACATGAACTGGGACAAAGACTTTAGATAGATAAAATTTACATTACATGGGCAAAAGCTAGGCTGGACACGATATCACATATGGCTTAGCATTTTAGAATGCAACAAGAAGATAAATCCAATACACCACTCGAAGTGAACCATATGATAATATTCAATAAAGAAGGAAGATTACCTTCATCTATGTCATCATTGGACATAATAGCCACACATTTATCCCAGACACTTTTCACATCAGCCCTGTAGCGGTCACAAGCCCAAAGGAACAATGGCAGAAGAATAGACTGCACGATGGAGCACCACAGGAAGCACAGCACCATCCAAGTGTAAGAGGTATCGTACTTGAGGCTTGCAAAGCTCAACACCTACAAAAGGAAAAGGTTACTTGAAATCAGAAGAACTCAGGAATACTCTCAAACACTGATGTTATATCTTCAATCACACAATGCTCGTTCTTTCTCCCCTTTAATTGCCTCTTCCCTCCCCCCCCCCCTCCCCTTTATTGAAGGGCACTATTGGGGTACAGGTCCGCAGACACTGGCCACAATCTGGTGCATTACCCAAGTGGCCATTCTTCATGTGCGAGCCTAGGCTATGAGTGTCAACAGACATCGCAGGTGAACCTGGTCCTGTCTTCACTCTGACATCCGCACACAGTCAGAAGACCTGGGGACAATGTAGGAATGGAGATCCTGGCTGTGTTTTCCTGTCTCTAATGTTGAAGACCAACTGTCACTTGCCCTCCAAACTCAGATGAGCTGACCCAACGCAGACTGGGAATTCCCGGTTTATACGACTCAAGTGCACATTTAGCCATTGGGGGACTGCAGCACAAACTTTATCTTTAACATAAAGATAGAAATGATTTGGTGGCGACGGGTGCGATTTGGAATAGTTTTGACACCTAACTCCTTAACTGGATTCCTTTTGAAGAAATCACACTTATTAATATTCATCCCTTAGTTACCACTTCTATAACACGGTGCTCCTTAATTTAAATTAGTGCATCAAGGCCCTCTCCTCTGGATCTTATTCTCCAGATAATGAGGGCCTCCTCTCTTTAGAGCAGCAATAAGGACTGTAACTCCCATAGAAAACAACCGCATTGTAGCAAGGGTGAGACTACATGATGCCAAAAACAACCCCTTTCTCCATCAAGGTCTCTTCACAGTCCATGAAAAATAAGATGAATGATGGTTTGAATAAGGAGGCTACAATCAATGTTGTTTCTAATCACCTTTGAACAGAGAGCTCGATTTCTCGCTTTTTCCTCTTTCTGACCGGATGGGTGGACAAGATACAAAATCCTGTCAGGCCAGAACACATACGTGCAGATAATCTATAACAGCAGAACATGCGGTACAGGTTCAAACTGGTGAGGTTTGGGTTAGGGTAGAACGCCTTCATTACGTCTTCTGGGTTGGGTAATGGAGGCAAAAACCTTGAAGTCATTCAAGAATTAGTTGATTGCCGATGGGGGAAACTGTAGATGGTTTCTTTTTGGACTGACTTGTGAAGCTATGTCGATCGACCCTTCTCATCTGCACTTTATCCCAGGATCTTGCGATTTTCAGCCTTCACCAATGCTGTTTTGTAAATGGCCAATAGCAGGCCCATTACACAGGCCTTGGTTGGCTCTCAATCTCTTTCCTTCCCTTGGGGATAGCACTCAAACTCCACTCTGCTCCTCCCCATGCCCAGCTTGGTTGATGTTGGCAATTCATCAAACTAGCGAATCATCAGCATGAACCCAATCCAGGGCACAGTATTTGGAGCCACATTGTACCCCTCACACTACCAATGTTCTCCCCTCTCCTCATCTTCTAACCATAGTAACTCATCAAGGGGATACGATTCCACAGATGCTGGATGCCCATCTAGTACACTGGTCGAGTGGCCATCCTTCATTTATGAAAGTTGACAATGAATGTTGGCAGGCTGGGGGAGCAGCTCAACCAAGTTCAATCCTTGTCAACTAGAAGAAAGGTTGAGCAGGTTGGACCAAAACTCATTGAAGTTTAGAAGAATGAGAGGTGATCTTATTGAAACATATAAGATACTGAGGAGGTCGACAAGGTAGATGCAGAGAGGATGTTTCCATTCGTGAGGCAATCTAGAACTAGGGGACATAGTTTAAGAATAAGTGGTCACCCATTTAGAACTGAGATGAGGAGGAATTTCTTCTCTCAGTAAATCCGTGGCGTTCTCTGCCCCAGAGAGCTGTGGAGGCTGGGTCATTGAACATATTTAAGGTGGAGATGGACAGATTTTTGAACGATAAGGGAATAAAGGGTTATGGGGAGCAGGCAGGGAAGTGAAGCTGAAACCAAGGTCAGATCAGCCATGATCTAATTGAATGGCGGAGCAGGCTTGAGGGGCCAAATGGCCTACTCCTGCTCCTATTTCTTATGTTCTTAAGTTCTTATGTAAGTCAATTATAGCACCCATACAGGTCACTACCATTTTGTAAGGAAGAATTTATGAAGAGAACTGTCGGCACAGTTTCGTTGGTCTGAACAAGATATCAATTCCTATTACACTAATGGATTCTGTTTATTCACAAAATCTTTCATGTTGAACTCAGAAAACCCTTATCAGAACTATTGCTAGACAAAATCATAAATCAAAGAAAATAGTTGTTATTAAGGAAGAGTTACTTAAAATGATTACTTGCAAGACTGATGGATTTAAAGTTCAGTCCAATAATAAAAGCCATGCAGAGATCACAGCTCACAATGCCAGGCCCTTCATAATAACAAGTGACTCATCCCTTCATGATCTGGGGCCTTGCTAGTGGGTGCAGTGAAACCAATGAGGATAATATTGGATTAAGAAATAAGTATCAAAGGCATGTCAGTGAGTCATAGAACAACAAAGCACTGTTACGAAAATACAAGAAGGCAGTAGTGTAGCCAATGACTCCAGCAGTGACCATCATATTTAGTTCAGGGACTGCCCTCTCTGATGCATACACTAAACACAAGGTAGATGAGTTTAATCACTTTATCTCGACTTCTCTGATGCTGTTATCACCTTCGATGGCGTGCTTAATAAATTGAGCTATCTCAGCCAGCCCAGGGCTGTGACCTATCTCACTCTACAGCTAGTTAGCAAGATGATCCAGCCTCAAGAGAAAACATGAGACAGTCTCACCTGGAGGCAAATGCCGTGACGCAGCTTGGAACATAACATTAAAAATGTGGGGTGGGGTGTGGATGGGCATGTGATGTCCTGATTTGTACAGTGAGCAGAAGGAAGCTAGTATGATATACTGATACTGTGGTTTCCATTTGAAAGCTTCTGAAGTTCTTATTATTGGTTCTCAGGACGTGTGTGTCGCTGGCAAGTCCGCATTTATTGCTCATCCTAGTGGGTGACCTTCTTCTTGAACCGCTGCAGTCCATGTGGTGATGGTGCTCCCAGGATGATGCAAGGTGGGGAATCCCTGGATTTTGATGCAGCAACAATGAAGGAACGGTGCTAGATGTCCATGTCACCATGGTTGAGGTTTGGAGGTGATGGTGTTCCCAAGATCTGGCTGCTCTTGTTTATCTTGGTGCTAAGTCTTGTAAGTTGCTGCAACACATCCTTCAGCTACAACACAGTACAGCCACAGCGGGCTGGTTGTGGAGGGGGTGGATATTGGAGCTCAGTGGCCGGGGTACCGATCTGGCAATCGGCTTTGTCCAGGATGGTGTTGAGCTTTTTGTTGCAGCTGCACCCATCAAGACAAGTGATGAGTATTCTATCACACTCCTGACTTCGGCCTAGTAGATGGTGGACAGGCGTTGAGGGGTCAGGAAGTGAAAAAAATTGGGCCAAGGTTGCTGCCTTGAGGAACTCCAGCAGCGACATTCTGGGATGCAATGTTTGGCTCCTGACACCCTTGAGCAGCTCCCCATGTGTCAGGGATCAGTCCGGCCAGTGCAGAGCTTTCCCATTGACCTCAGTGCAAGCACACTAATCAATAATGATTCCTACTGGTTTCATTTTGGTCTTTCTCCATTCTACATTAAATGCATTAATATGTTAGAAAACAGGCCAAGCTACTGTGAAAGAAAGAAATTATTTGCATTTGTATAGCGCCTTTCATGACCTCAGGACATCCCAAAGTGCTTGACAGCCTTTGAAGTACAGCAGCTAATTTGTGCACAAGGTCCCACAAGCAACAATGAGAGAATATGATCAGATAATCTGTTTCAGATGTTGGTGCCAGAATTCTTTTTGACAGGACACTGGGGAGAACACCTCTACTCTTCTTCGAAATAGTGTCATGGGATCTTTGACGTCCACCTGAGAGGGCAAATGGTTTATCATCTCATCTGAAAGATGGCACCATCGACAGTGCAGCACTCCCTCAGTACTGCACCGAAGCTTGTCTCTGGAGTGATTTCTGACGACCTTTTGACTCAGAGGTGAGGGTGCTACCATTGAGCCAATGCTGACATGGTTAACACATTTAACATTAATGTAGACGGCATCACCAATCATACTGCTGAGACTCAGATACAGGAAATAGTAGCATTTTCTTTTAAATTGAGGAATTAAAGTAAAGGACCGATACTCAGTGTGCAGGGCACCAGCACGGAGACTCCTGTCTACCTGTGCTGACTGTTTTTCTTTGCTTTTGTACAGTGACTACAACTTGTATTTATAACCCTCTTTCACATTCAGAAACATCCTTAGGTTTTTTACAGGAGGGGCACTAGCAGTAAGTAAGGGAGACTGAATGCATGGTCAAAGAGGTTGGTTCTGAGCATATAAGATAATTAGGGAGCTCGGCAAGGTAGATGCAGAGAGGATATTTCCACTCATGGGGGAATCTAGAACTAGAGGGCATAGTTTCAGAATAAGGGGTCGGCCATTTAAAACTGAGATGAGGAGGAATTTTTTCTCTCAAAGGGTTGTAAATCTGAGGAGTTCTCCCTGCCCCAGAGAGTTGTGGAGGCTAGGTCATTGAAGGCGGAGATAGACAGATTTTTGAGCGATAAGGGAGTCAAGGGTTATGGGGAGCGGGCAGGGAAGTGGAGCTGTGCCCAAGATCAGATCAGCCATGATCTTATTGAATGGTGGAGCAGGCTCGAGGGGCCAAATGGACTACTCCTGCTCCTATTTCTTATGTTCTTAACAGTGTAGGACCAGGAGATGGTGAACAGGAAGGCAGTGTAGCAGCCAATATGTGCAAGTAGGTAGATGCAGTGTGCTCACCTTGACTTATTGCCACGATATGAACTTCAAACTACTAAATTATTCACCTAAAACTCAACTTTCTATTAAAATAAAAAGGCCCAAACACTTAACTTGTAATCTGTCATCTCTTTTTAATCCCCCTATTTTCTCTCCTATTTTATTTTAATGTTACTCTTTTTCTATCAAGTAGACTCTATCCTATAATTTTAAAACTTTTTTTGTAGTTTACAAACTTCCATTCTCCTGTTTTCTTGCTCTGTGTGCCCATTTTGGAGCAATCTTTAGAAGGGTTTCATTGGCTGAATACTGACCAATGAAAAAGGTCAGACTCCCCAAATTGACATTAAAACATGTTCAAACCCAGCAGGGCTGCTGATAATAAAGGGATACTGGGTGTTAACTGCTGGACTTACGCCTCTGAGGACTGGCTTTCCAAGAGTTTCACAAGAGTATATTCTCAACTTGCTCCCCAGGTGTACAGTTGTTGTTAAAGTTTGCCCCCCCCCCCCTTATAGAAACTGACCAATTTTTTCCCTGATTGAAATCAAGGAAATCCAATGCAGGGGGGTTTCTGTACGGGATGAACAAAAGTTTCCTCTGAGCTGTAATGGTCTTACAAGACATGTGTTTGGAGCAGACCCAACTCAGTTCTGAGTGGACGTTGGCCTGCAATTCATGCACCTGTGAGTATGCTCACAGGTTTGTATCCTGTGCGGTTTGGAGCGGGCAGGTCCGAGGGCCTCCTCATAGGACTGCTCCTGGGCCTGGCCAAGGTGGCCATTAACCGGTCCAGGCAGTGGGCGGTTGAGGGGGTCGTTCAGCCTGACTGCCTCCCTCTCTTCTGTGGTTACATCCGAGCCAGGGTGTCCCTGGAGATGGAGCACACGGTGTCCACCAGTACGCTCGCGGCCTTCCACGAGAGGTGGGCACTGGAAGGACTGGAGTGCATCATCACCCTCGGCAACCAAATTTTAATTTGATGTTTTTTGTCTAAAATTTAATTTGCTTATTGTGCCGGTTTTAGTGACCCCCCCCTCTTTTAGCCAGGGGGCACTTGTATTATTTGTGTTTTTAGAGCCCTCAAAGAAAAAACAAGGGGGCACTTGTTTGAAAGTACTTGGAGTGTACCCCCCCCCTTTAATCAGGGGGCACTTGTTTTAATGATTTTGTTCACAACAAAATAGCTGTAGAGGTGTTGAACCCTGTGCGGAGGGGAGCGGCCAGGTCAGAAGGCCTCCTCGTAGGACTGCTCCTGGGCATGGCCAAGGGGGCCATCCGCCGATCCTGGCAGCGGGCGGTCGAGGGGGTCGTTCAGCCCAACTGCCTGCCTCTCTTCCGCGGTTACATCCGAGCCAGGGTGTCCCTGGAGATGGAGCACGCGGTGTCCACCGGTACGCTCGCGGCCTTCCGCAAGAGATGGGTGCCGGAGGGACTGGAGTGCATCATTTCAACTGGGAACAGAATTTTAATTTGATTTAATTTAGTTTGTTTTGACAAAGGTTCCCTTTATGTTCAATTGTCAATTTGTGTTTTTGGTGCCCTCAAAAAAAACAAGGGGGCACTTGAATGAAAGTTTCGACCAAAATAGTTGTAGAGCTGTTGAGTTGAGGAGTGGCTTAGCCAGTCACGTGATGTTCACCAGATTCAATAAAACCCCAGCCAGTTGGGTTCAAGGGATCCATGATGAGGCAGGTGGTTGTGAGCCTGGTGGATGAACTGGTAATGTGCAGTATAATTGTTAAGCCTTTGCTAATAAACCAACTAGTTCTTAATAGAAATGTGTTTCTATGAATTCTTACGCAAATAACATATGAAGCAAATACATTACAGGGCCCAAAGCACAAAATGGTTCCTAGTTGGTACTAAGGTGGCAATCTCACTCAGAAAAGCCACAGAACAGCCAGTGTGTGAACTAGAAAGAATGCAATACTGTTACTGTAGGGATTCTGTTTCAAGGTCGGAAACCAGGGACAATGTTTGGGCAGTGTTGAGGAAGATTAACCTTGTATCCCACCATGCTATATTGGATTTGGGAGTGCCCGATACTGAGTGTGCCTGCCCAAAATGGAAAGTGTTCCATTTCCCAGTGCCAGAATTCCTTCTTCAGCACAAATTTTGTACTGAAAAATTTGACACTCAGCCACATAATGAGAGAAGGCCAAAGATAACAAGCGAGACAGAGATTCAGACTGAGACAGAGAAAATGAAGGACAGATCTAGCAAACAGGTCGGCAAGACAACATTGTATGACCTTTTTTCAGACAAGTTCTTTTCAGGCAGAACAAAAAGACTAATTTCTGTCAGCTGCAGAATAAAAGACTTGTATTTATCTTCATCACGTCTCTCAGAAACAATTCAAAGAGCCTCGCAGACAATCAATTTCTCTGAAGTTTATTGTTATTTAGACAAACAGGGCAGCCATTTGGCATGCAGCAAGATCCTACAAGTTGGTCAATCTGTTTTTTTATGGTATTGGATGAGGGAGGATTATTGGCTGGGACACTGGGAATCATAGAATGCATAGCACAGACAGAGGCCATTTGGCCCACCGTGTATATGCCGGCTCTTTGGGAGAGCTATCTACTTAGTCCCATTCCCCCCGCTCTTTCCCTATGAGTCAATATTGTGCTATTGAAGTAAAGGATCAGGCACATCCCGTGGAGCAGTCAGTAAATAGGGAGAGTGAAAAAAGTGGATATAAAGTGAACTAATATGGCGATAAACATCTCAGGTATGAGGTTTTTTCCTAATTTAAAATAGTAATAAGAAACATACTTTGCGTTTAGGATCATACAGCATAGTACAAGGCCATTCGGCCCATGGTGCCTGTGCTGGCTCTCGGAAAGAGCTATCCAATTAGTCCCACTCCCCCGCTCTATTCAATTCTGTATCTAATTCCCTTTTGAAAGTTACTATTGAATCTGCTGCCACCACCCTTTTCAGGCAGCGCATTCCAGATCATAGCAACTCGCTGTGTGAAATAAATTCTCCTCATCTCTCCCCTGGTTGCAACGCCTTGATTTCAAAATTCTCACCCTTATTTTCAAATCCCTCCATGGCCTCGCCCCTCCCTATCTCTGTAATCTCCTTAGGCCCAACAACCCTCTGCGCTCCTCTAATTCTGCCCTCTTGAGCATCCTCGATTATAATCATTCAACCATTGGTGGCCATGCCCTCTGTTGCCTGGGCCTTAAGCTCTGGAACTCCCTCCCTAAACCTCTCTGCCTCTCTACCTCTCTTTCATCCTTCAAGACGCTCCTTAAGACCTACCTCTTTGACCAAGCTTCCCCTGCCCTAATTTCTCCTTATATGGCTCGGTGGCAAATTTTTTTAAAATCTCGTAATACTCCTGTGAAGCGCCTTGGGACATTTCATTACATTAAAGGTGCTATATAAACACAAGTTGTTATTGGTGGGTTTTTTGTCAATTGCCTCAAATCTGTGTCCTCTGGTTACCGATCCTTTTGCCAGCGGAAAGAGTTTCTCCCTATGTACTCGTTTCAAAACCCCTCATAATTTTGAACACAACACAATTTTGACTTGTCTGTGTTCTTTAGGTTATGTAGCAGAACATTTGACGAATACATAAGGAATGCTTGGCCCTTGTGCTGCAATGTTCAGGCTGGGCGGGTGATGGCCTGGTGCACTGCGCTCACAGAGCCAGCCTCTGTGCACACTAACAAACCCAGATCATTCACAGCCTGCCTCACAAAGAGCACGAGGGCTTTGCAGTTTCTATTACCATCACCCAATCCTTCCAGGCTGCAGGGTGCACCTAAGCAGAGTTCAGCCGTTTCTCATCAATCAGTGCTGGAAGAAGAATGGCGGGGGAGGTGGGGGGGGATGGGGGAGGGGGGGCTGGAAATGGAGGTGTGTCAACCAGGGAAGCACTCATGTACTTCCACAGCAGTTGTATGTCAAGTAACATCGGCAATAATCTGGGAACAGCTCACCCACCAGGGAATGATGGGCAATGGGAGAGAATTAAGATGAAGGAGGAAAGAAAGTTTAGCTTTCTCCCCCTTTGCTCCCTTCCTTTCCTGAAGGCACGGACTCTTGCTGAGTTACAGATCCCCCCCACCCACTGATGCCAGAGGCCTCAGATACCTCACTGTAGTGGTCATTCTTCAAGCATGAGGCAGGATGCTGAGTCTTGGGAGTTCAATGCGTCTATAGAGGCCATTTCGGCCAACTTTTATCTTGTCCCTAGCCAATGGCCACATACCCGGCCTAGCTGTGATTACTTGATAGCAATCAGGAACACAGACCCTGGATCATTATTCTCTTCCTTAGATTATGAGGTCCTGAGGCCAATTATGGAACACCACTGCTTTTGTGACTGATACCAGCTTGGCTCCGCCCAGGAATCAAACCTGATATCTATCCGGTTAATATGGCTTTGTGCTTGATTTACCCATTAAGTCATACTTGTTCATATACTATTAATTGTCCTGTTATTTTAAAGGGATTAGCCCAATTATTTCACTGATATTTAACACAGTTATCTCTTGATCATTTTTTTTTAAATTCAACAACTTTTTTTTTAAACGGAAGCTAGATAATAAATATCACTCTTTTGTTATGCTTTTTTGTCTGAGCAAAATGCTTGGTATAAAAACACAGTTATAGAAATGTCATATGCATGTGGTACAGGAAATATCGGGCAGTATTGTTATGTGCTGAATGACTTCAGTGGGATACTTCTTCAGACTGGTATTCTTTTAACATTTTCAAATCAGCAGCAACATTGAAAAGGCAGAAGACTAAAAATAAACGAGGGTACAAAAGAAAGTAACACAAAACTGACCCAGCAATCCATCATAATTAGAAGCTAACAGGGAGCAGGAAACACAGGCGGGATAAAGAAGAGGCCATTAGCCCCAACAAGCTTAATTGATCAACTCAGGTAGGTGAGCTGATCTATAATAAAGGATGGGTTTGTTTAGCCTAATGACCTTTTCCACTTCTTATAAATTCTTATGTTCTAACCTTACCTGCCCACCTTCTCAGCCCTCAATTCCTTTATCGCTCCAGAAATGAAGCTAATTGTCTCTTTATTTAAGGTCCCCTGGTAACTTATTCTACAAACCTCTTAACCGTTGGGTGATAAAGTTCTGCCTGACTTCCCATCTTCCTCAACTGTAACTTAGATTTCCAGGTATTTGAAAATAATGAACTTTTCCTGGGTCAACCATGCCAATCCTCTTCCTAATCTTGAAAACTCTAATTTGGTAGACCCTAAAGTCTTCTTTTTTCTGAATAAAACATGAAAAAAGCCATTGTTTTTGGTTCCCGCCACAAACTCCGTTCCCTAGCCACTGTCTCCAACCCTCTCCCTAACATCTGTCTGAGGCTGAACCAGACTGTTCGCAACCTAGGTGTCATGTTTGACATTGAAATGAGCTTCTGACCCTATATCTGAGGCATAACTAAGAACGCCTATTTCTACTTCCATAACATCGCCCTTCTCCGCCCTTGCCTCAGCTCATCCACTGCTGAAACCCTCAACCATGCCTTTGTTATCTCTAGACTTGACTATTCCAATGCACTCCTGGTTGGCCTCCCACATTCTACCCTACATAAACTTGGGATCATCCAAAACTCGGCTGCCCATGTCCTAACTCGCACCAAGTCCCATTCACCCATCACCCCTGTGCCCGCTGACCTACATTGGCTCCCAGTTAAACAACGCCTCGATTTCAAAATTCTCATCCTTGTTTTGAAATCCCTCCATGGCCTCGCCCCTCCCTATCTCTGTAATCTCCTCCCGCCCCACAACCCTCCCACCGAGATATCTGCGCTCCTCTAATTCTGCCCTCTTGAGCATCCCTGATTATAATCGCTCAACCATCGGTGGCCGTGCCTTGTGTTTTCTAGGCCCTAAGCTGTGGAATTCCCTGCCTAAACTTCTCTACCTCTCTTTCCTCCTTTAATACGCTCCTTAAAACCTACTTCTTTGACCACCTGCCCTAATTTCTCCTTTGGTGTCAAATATTTTGTCTTATAATACTCCTGTGAAGTCCTTGGGACGTATTACTACATTGAAGACGCTAGATCAACCACCTTAATCTCGCCTCATAATTTAAATTCCTGATGTTTGGAATCGCTTTTGTTGCTTATATCTCTGTCCGCTCAAACATATAAATGCATAAAGAATATTGCAGAGCCCTAGACCGTTCACTTGAGAGGTTGAAGCACTATGACTGAGCAGGCCACATTGTTCACATGCCAGACACGAGACTCCCAAGCAAGTGCTCTACTCGGAGTTCCTTCACGACAAACGAGCCAAAGGTGAGCAGAGGAAACGTTACAAGGACACCCTCAAAGCCTCCCTGATAAAGTGCAACATCCCTACTGACACCTGGGAGTCCCTGGCCAAAGGCAGCCCTGAAAGAAGTGCATCCAGGAGGGCGCTGAGCACCTCGAGTCTCATCGCTGAGAGCATGCAGAAATCAAGCGCAGGCAGCGGAAGGAGCGTGCGGCAAAACAGACCCACCCACCCCTTCTCTCAACGACTATCTGTCCCACCTGTGACAGGGACTGCGGTTCTCGTATTGGACTGTTCAGCCATCTAAAGACTCATTTTTAGAGTGGAAGCAAGTCTTCCTCGATTCCGAGGGACTGCCTATGATGATGATGAAGTACTCATCTCTTGCAATGAATACTAAATCCCACAAGTTAGAGGCGACATAGTAAGTAGTGAAGACTGTTTATGGAAATCTAAGGATACAGCAGGAGTAATGGATATGGGAATATAAGTGGAATTAAGGAACAATCCTGTAGGTGGCAGAACTAACACAAAACTGGCTCCAGGTATACAGCTAAGGTCCATGAACGACCAAAGTTACAGTTTGTGAGAGGACATGTGCAACATTCAAAATTACGAGAGGATTTACGAGTAAAGAGGGAGAAATTACTTTCACTGGCAGGAGGCTCAATAACCAGAGGACACAGACTTAGGTAATTGGTAAAAGAACCAGAGGGGAAGACGACTTGTGATCTGGAAGGCACTGGCTGAAAAGGAAGCAGATGCAAGAGTAACTTTCAAAAGGGAATTGGATAAATACTTGAAGGGGAAAAATGGTCTGGCTATGGGGAAAGAGAAGGGGAGTAGGACTAAGTGTGGGAGCGAGAGTGACATTCAGCTCCACCATTAGTAGCCATAGTGAAGTCTGATGTTCTTCTGCAGATGTTCGATGCATTGGCTGTGCTTATCATACCAGTCCCTGCCCCTATAGTACCCATAAACCTTGACAAATGTGTAATCAATCAAGCAGGTGCCCTGAACAAGCAACTTTATCAAGAATGTTACTGCCACCTTATTTATTTTGTGGTGGTGGGGAGGGGGACGGGGAGGGGGTTAGTAAGTACAGCTGTGTATAGTTTTCATCACAATGGCATCATGTATAAGCGACAAGGGCGTGACTTTGATTCCAAGCTTGAGTGTCATTGCAAATTTTCAAACATATGAAAAGATCTAATGAGTAAATAATATAACTTGTTAGGGGCTTGATAACTGCTGATTCATTCCTGCCAATGGTCATAAATTCCCTTACAACTGCATTATTATCCATATTACCCATTCGTAACAAACTGGTATATAAAAATAACTTATTTACCAACAGAGTTGTTGGGAACACTTTGCGATAGGGCATGATCGAGGCAGATACTATCGTCTCTTTGACGGAAAATTGGAAAATACCTGAAGCAGAGGAATATATAAGGCTGGATAGGGAGACAGCAGTGGGATTAGTTGTGGATTATTCAGGAAACGGGCCAGCGCATACATGATGGGCCAAATGGCCTTTTTCTTTGCTGTAAATTTCTATGGTTCAAAATCATAGACTAAATAAAACATTTGTTAAATACTCGTTAACTGCTAGTTAATGTCCATAAAGTGTTTGCTGAAGGTTTTTCCCCATTGAAACATTTATTATTATTTCAACATAGAAACAATTCTATGAAGTTGCCATCATCTCGGTCTAATGTATGAATGGAGAGTAACCAGAACAAGTGTCAGTGGCTTCTACCAGTTTCAATGAAAGAAAGAACTTGCACTTATATAGCACCTTTCATAAGACCAGGGCATCTAAAAGCAGTTTGCAGTGAATTAAATACAGTTCAAGTGTAATCTCTGTTGTAATGTAGTGAATCGCAACAGCCAATTTGTGCGCAGCAATCATCAAGGTGGTAATGATCAGGTCATCCGTCTTAATGATGTAAATTAATGCCATGGGATCTTTTACATCCACTCGAGAGGGCAGTCGGGCCTTGGAAAGACAGCACCTCCGACAGTGCTCACTCCCTCAGTACTGCACTGATGTGTGAGCCTGGATTATGTGCTTGAGTGTCTGGAGTGAGACTTGAACCCACAATCTTCTGACTCAGAGACTAGAGAGTGCTATCACTGAGCTACGGCTAGCATTTATGCAACATTCAGCTTTCCCTGCCGTGCCAGATCTCAGTGATCCGAGGCCAAGACAGCCCTCAGCTGTCCCATGCCATGCTATCTCTGAGCATCCCTGCCAGGCTAGCCCAGCAGGGAACGTGTGAGCAATTCCATGGCAGCCCTGAGTGAAACCCCCACTGGCACGTACACATGTGAAAGAAGTGAAGTTATGGCTGACAACATGGCTGTAATTTAGTTCATTTTTTTGTGCGAGTCATTTATAAATTCATGTCGTTTGTAACTTCCAGAAAATAATTTTACAATAATGTTGACTACTCTTCCAACCAAGACTGTGAATTGACAGCTGAGAAGTCAACCATTCTTAAATTGAATGCATGGCCATAAATGAGAAATAAGTGCTCATTTCAGAAAAAAATCACCATTCAAATATTCAGCCCTGAAACTGTACTACATCGGATCTAAAATGATAACCATGTACACTGGACATGTTTTTGGAATCTATTTTTGAAATAATAATACGAGAAAGCTTTCATAATCCTTGGCTGCAGAAAGTACAAGAATAAAGAGATAACCCTTTCCCAAACCTTATAAAAGTATTGAATCTTGGCTTAGTTGAGTGCACTCTCACTCTAGTCAAAAGGTTTAACTCCCGCTCCAGGGGCTTCGGCACACCAACTAGGCTGACACTCCAGTGCAGTACTGATGGAGTGCTGCACTGTCAGAGGTGCCGTCCACCAAATGAGAAGTTCAGTTGAGGTCCTGTCTGTATGTTCTACTGGTTTAGATGAATGTTATAGATCCCCATGGCACTATTCTAAAGAGGGCAAGACATTTCCCCTGGTGTTCTGGCCACCATTCTCTCCACCAAAGTCACAAACATAGATGAACTTGTTACTCACGTGTCTGCCGTGGCTCAGTGGGTAGCATCCTCGCCTCTGAGTCAGAAGGTTGTGGGCTCAAGTTCCCAATCCAGGGACTTGAGCCCACCAACATCTAGGCTGACGCTCCAGTGCAGTATTGAGGGAGCGCTGCACTGTCAGAGGTTCTGTCTTTCAGATGGCCGTTAAAACCGAGGCCCTGTCTGCTCTCTCAGGTAGATTTAAAAGATCCCATGGCACTATTTTGAAGAGCAGGGGAGTTATTCCTGGTCTTCTGGTCAATATTTATCCCTCAACCAACATTATTAAAACAGATTATCTGGTCATTATCACACTGCTGTTTGTGGGAGCTTGCTGTGCGCAAATTGGCAGCTGCGTTTCTCACATTACAACAGTAACTACACTTCAAAAAGTACTTCATTGGCTGCAAAGCGCTTTGGGACATCCAGTGGTTGTGAAAGATGCTATATAAATACAAGTCTCTCTTTTTTTCTTTTGCTCATCTTAATAGCAACTTGAAGTGTGATAGATGCCCACCATGCTTGTCTGCAAAATAGCAGTCAGTGCACTTCCAGGCATCTCACTATGCCAAGCACTTTGAGTTGTTTCTGAGCGATGTAATAAGGATCCTTTGTGTACGTATATCATTTCTGAACTAAAAAAAAATATTGAAATCACAAAGAAAGATTAATGAGATGGGAAAAGCGTGGAGTTGCTGAGATTGCAAGAACTGAGACTGATCCCAAAGATTACTTGTTGCATTGGACCTTGTTGCTTCTGAAGATTTCTGCGTTGGGCTTAGGGAACAATTCTTCATTTTGTCTGTGCCCCGCGGAATTATTTTACCTTCACCGAAAGATTTCCTAAGTAACAAGTGAGGTAGATTTCCTTCATCTGCGATGTGTCGGGAAACCTTAAACCCCTTCTTTTTAATCACGTTTACGATCTTACTACACAAATGAAATCCACCCCAAACACGTTAATCACTTTGTCGTATTAACAGCGAAAAAGTCAGTGACTTACCAAAACGGGAAATCCAGTCAAAAAGTCGTAGATGAAGACTATTCCACTGATCAAGTAAGTTATCTGTAGAGAGGTTTTCAATGGTTCGGAGCCATCAATGGATGATCTCCGGTTACCCTGTGCATCTTCCACTATTATAGTGGGCACGTTGAATTTGTTTTTGTTGACGTTGTTTCCAGCATGGATGGTGAAAGTCTGAAAGAGGGCAATGCCAATGCATACCACGCCCATCACTATGCTCCCGCTGATCAATAACAGGAAGCAGACCCCAAAACCGAGGCCTATCTCCGTGACGATGAAGCGGCAGTCCTTGGCATAGAAACGTTCCGTGGTATCATGCCAGCCCACTGCGGGCAAGGTCGATAGGATAAAGGACACCATCCAGATCCCCATCACTGTGTGCACCGCTTGCTTCTTGGTGTTACTCAACCTGGAACAGTTAACAAAAACAGTTACAGCTCTGTCCTGATTGTGAATGCAGATAAACCACCACTTAAAATACACCGTTCAGCCATTATTGCTGTGCATAATACTTAATAAACCTGATTTTCTTTCTGTGCACTATGTATAAAAAAAATTGTATTACATGGAACTTACAGTACAGAAACAGGCCATTCGGCCCAACAGATCTAGACCTGTGCTCCACATGAGCCTCCAACCGTCCCTGTAAACCTGCTTATGAAGAAATGCCTTGAAGTTTTGTTCCCCGTGTAAAGTGAAAGGTTATTCACAGGTGGAACACACGGAATGCAAAAAGGCCATTAAGCCCCTCAAACCTGCTTCCTCCACAGATCATGTCCAGTCCACTTTATCATGGGCCCCGCTTCACTGGTTTAAATTCCTGACAAGAACATAACAAATAGGAGCATGAGGAGGCCCCTCGAGCCTGCTCCGCCATCAAATATGATCATGGCTGATCTTCTACCTCAACTCCACCCACCCGCACTATCCCCATATCCTTTGATTCCCTTAATATCAAAAAAAACCCTCGATCTCATACTTGAATGTACTCAACGATTGAGCATCCACAGCCCTCTGGGGTAGAGAATTCCAAAGATTCATAACCCTCTGAGTGAAGAAATTTCTCAGTCCTAAATGAACGATCCCTTATTCTGAGACTGTGACCCTTGGTTCTAGACTCTCCAGCCAAGAAGAAACAACCTCCCAGCATCTACCCTGTCAAGCCCCTTAAGAATTTTACACATTTCAATGAGATCACCTCTCATTCTTCTAAACTCTAGGGAAAATAGGCCTAGTCTAGTCAATCTGTGCTCATAGGACAAGCCCCTCTTTCCAGGAATCAGTCCAGTGAACCTTCTAAAATGGAACAGAGATGGGGGCCGTACCAGGGGGAGCGACTGAGATGGGTGCAAATAAGGGCTTTACTGGGGACATGAGCAATAAAAGCAGAGGTGAGGATGTGATTGAGCAGATTGATAGCTGAAGATGTATCGTCACGAACAAAGGACCAAAGGCTAGACAGTTGGGAGTTTGAAAGTTGGGTCTTGGGGAAGAGTGTTTTCCAGGGGTGAACGCAGAAGGTAATGGGTTTAATAAAGGGATACGAGTGCTGAGGGATAAGTGGTCTTGTCTATGATTGAGACGATAGGAATAGAAAGGCCACATCATACGGCAAGGTCAAAGATGTGGCCATGAATATGGGTAAGAGAGTTTATGTGGAGGAAGAGGTTAAGGGAGGGCAGTGAACACATAGGAGAGAGAGGGCAAGGTGAGGTGAGATGGTGGTTGAAATGACAGAGAGTGAGAAGTCGCTGGGTGCAGAGGCTGAAGGAGGAAAGGAGTGAGGGTATCTCAATGAGAAACTTGGGGTGGGTGGTAGAGAACAAGGATTATAAAGGAGTTATGAGAGGAATGGAACAAGTTGATGTGCTCAAAGGAGGAGAAGATGCCAAAGGAGTAGAAGGGCAGACCAAGGTGACATTTGGTGATACGGGCCACACTGCCATCGTGGCATTTTGGGCCGGAAGGTGTAACCAAACGGAGAGGCTTCAGTAAGGAGCAAGGAGTCATCACCTGCAAGTCATGTTTCCGTTAAGGCCGTGATTTACAATAAGGTCATGGGTGGCAAGGGCCTTATTCACAAGTGAGCAGACAAAGAAGATCTCAGGGTTAATTTTCCAGCTCAGTGTTGAGTTAGATGATCATAGCCGGAGCTGGAATTATATACACACACACAAATAGATATATATATATATATATATATATATATACACATGTACACATAGATGATATATATACACATATACATATATATCACACACACACCCATGATACATAGACATACACACACGTGGACAGTATCAGGCTGTGCTGTGATGCTCCCCATGTTTGAATAGCCTGTCGAAAATCACTGTGTAGGCTCACAAATGAGATGTAGTCACTTTGAGCAGTTAACTAGCGCCGGTGGAACGGTTCTCAGTCAAAGGAATCATAGCCTTGAGGAGAGGAACAGAGAACATTTGCAAAATAAATGAGGGCAAACACTGGTTGTGAGTTGCAGGTTCCTAATGAGGCTCATATTTACATACACAAAATCCCATTTAACAGTTACTTTTCTCTTCTAAGTGCTGGCCTGGTCCCTGTGTAAAACTCCTCACTGTTTTTGTATTAACTTTATGCTAACTTTGATCTCCTTTGTTTAGTATTTCAAGGCATGGAATTAATTATTTACTACTACTGTACCTCAGGGTCTGAATTAAATATTCATGGGTAGCCCCTCCCCAAAGACATTTAAATGCAAATTATTCATACACATTCCCTCTTGCATTATTCACAGGCCAGTTTTGCCCATTAAATACGAGCGTGCTATGCCTGCGTTGTTAATGAGCAGGTACGCAGCAGCTCAGCTACAGGCTGAATCTTGGGCGAAGCGACGACACAAACCACACGTGTGGGAAAGGTACGATGTTCTGACGAGGCCATTACAGCAATCAGGGGGTGAGGATGTGAGGTAAATACTGCCATGGCGTATGGGCAGGGTTGCCAACTCCAATTGGGTATATTCCTGGGGACCCTCATCACAAGACCTCCCTGCCGCCTCCAGAGGCCCTGCATGACCGAACAGCCTTTCCCCCGCCCCAATTTCTATAATTAATAAACAACAGTGCTGAAAGAACAAAAAAAAAAGCATCATTTCTATAATGCCCCTAATGATTTTTCTCCCAGGATTACATAGGATATACAACACAGAGACAAGCCATTTCGGCCCAACCAGTCCATGCCGGCGTTTATGCTCCACTCGAGCCTCCTCCTGTCTTTCCTCATCTAACTCTATCAGCGTAACCCTCTGTTCCCTTCTCCCGCATATGCTTGTCTAGCCTCTCCTTAAATGCATCCATACTAGTCGCTTCAACCACTCCCTGTGGTAGTGAGTTCTTCACGCTCTGGGTAAAGAAGTTTCTTCTGAATTCCCTATTGGATTTCTTGGTGACTATCTTATATTGATGGCCTCTAGTTATGCTCTTCCCCACAAGTGGAAATATTCTCACTGTATCCACTCTATCAAAACCTTTCATAATTTTAAAGACCTCTATTAGGTCACCCCTCAGCCTTCTTTTCTCAAGAGAAAAGAGACCCAGCCTGTTCATCATTTCCTAATATGTATACCCTCACATTTCTGGTATCATCCTTGTAATTCTTCTCTGCACCCGCTGCAGTGCCTCTATATCTTTTTGATAATATTGTGACCAGAACTATATGCAGTACTCCAAGTGTGGTCTAACCAAGGTTTAATACAGGTTTAGCATAACTTCCCTGCTTTTCAATCCTATCCTTCTAGAATTAAACCCTAGTGATTGGTTTGCCTTTTTATGGCCTTGCTAAGCTGTGTCGCAACTTTTAGTGATTTGTGTATTTGTACTCCGCAATCCCTTTGTTCCTCTACCCCACCTAGACTTGCACCCTCCAAGTAATAAGTGACCTCCCTATTCTTCCTACCAAAATTTATCTGTGTTGAACTTCATTTGCCAATTCTATGCCCATTCTGCAAGTTTATTCATATCCTCCTGTAATTTGTTGCAGTCCTCTCAGTATTGACTAACCCCCTGCCCCCTTCCCCGCCCCCCCTCCAATTTGGTGTCATCCGCAAATTTAGAAATTGTGTTTTTAATTTCAAAGTCTAAATCGTTAATATAAATTATGAACAACAGTGGTCCCAGCAATGATCCTTGTGGAACACCACTACCCGCCTTCTGCCATTGTGAGTAGTCACCTTTTACCCCTACTCTCTGCTGTCTATCTTGAAGCCAGCTAGCTATCTATTCTGCTACTTGTCCCGACTCCGCATTCTCTGACCTTGCTCATCAGTCTATTATGGGGTACCTTATCGAAGGCCTTTGAAAATCTAGATAAACTACATCTACTGCATTACCCTTGTCTACTCACCCTATTACCTCTTCAAAAAATTCAATGAGGTTGGTCAAGCAAGACTTTCCCTTTTGAAATCCATGTTAATTATTCATTGGTATATTTTTGGTTTCTAGATGTTCTTCTATTTTCTCCTTTAGTAGGAATTCCATTATTTTTCCGACCACCGATGTTAAGCTTACTGGTCTATAATTCTCATGGCATGTTTTATCCCCCTTCTTAAAGGTATTACATTAGCTATCTGCCAGTCCTCCACCTTTTTCTAACAAATTATTAAATATGTGTAGTGCCTTTATCATAATGCCTCTGCTATCTGTTTCCTAGATTGTTTTTTAAATGCATGGATGCAATCCATCTGGACCAGGGGTCTTATCCATTTTGAGTTTGATTAGTTTATTGACTATATCCCCTCTTTTTATTTTAAACGTACTTATCTCATGACTAATTTCAACATCCAATGTCATGTCCACCAGTTCTATCTCCCTGGTAAATACTGAAGCAAATATAATTATTTAATATTTCTACCATCTCTCTGTCGTTACCTGTGGTATTAGCCTGTCTATCCCTTAATGGCCCTATTCCTATCCCAATTTTCCTTTATTTATGGATGTACCTGTAAAATATTTTACTATTTTGTTTTAATATCAGGGTAGCTGAAATCCCTCATGATTAGTTTTCTATGTTTTTTACTCATTTCCCTAATTTGTCTGCATATTTTTTCCTCCACCTTCCTTCCACTATTAGACTACATTTATTAGTGTATTTGATCCTTTAATATCTTTTATCTCTATCCATATGGATTCTATTTTTGCCTTGCTGATAGCTGCGTCACTGATGGCTCGCAGCAGTGTCCAGGAGATTAATCGTCAATTCCGGGAGACCCTAGGGCAATGCTGGAGGGTCAGCAAGGCAACCCTAAAGCTGGGTCAGAAAGTGAGAGCTTAAAATGGCCTAAGAAGACAGAAGCACAAAATGGAGGCCACTTGTAACCAGGCTATTAAAACATTAGAGCACATACTCAACTCAAAAATGCCATTCACACTGGTGGTTGACATAGAACTCTTTGCTGATTTCTAGAGTGTTTTCTGTGCTCTGGACACAAGAGTGAGGAAGCAGAAATGTATCAGGGGGTGTGACAAAGAAAGTCTACAGGGGTTAGCGATTAGATGTTAGATTTTCAACCAGATTGCCATTGTTTTTTTTATTCATTCTCGAGATGTGGAAATTGCTGGCGAGGCTGGTATTTATTGCCCATCCCCAGTTGCACTTGAGAAGGTGGTAGTGGGCCTTCTTCTTGAACAGCTGCATTCTAAGTAATGATTTGATACAACTGAGTGGCTTGCTAGGCCAGTTCCCAAGGCAGCTAGGAGTCGACCAGGTGGGTGTGGGACTGCAGTCACAAATAGGACAGCAGGTTTCTTTCCGTAAAGGACATTAGTGAACGAGTTGGGGTTTTGCTGGTACCAGCTTTTTATTTCCAGATTTTTAAAACTGAATTCAAATTCTCAAACTACCCTTGTGGGTTTCGAACTCCACGATCACTTTGATCAATGGCCGATAACGAATCAGCAGCCCATTTTACGTCTCTCCCGATTTTCATTTCCATTGAAGTCATCTCATACAATCCCCATACCACCAAAAGTTCCTACATGAGTAACTCAATTGAGTAAGGGACTCAGCTCCAGTCTAACCACCTGATAAATTAGGTCCCCCATTAGTGTGGCTCATGTGAAAAAATCTGCAGGAATTGGAACACTCGCTCTGCCCCAGACCAATGGAAGAGAAAGAGGCACTCCCACGATGGTTGGCCCTTGCTTAAGGGTTGACTGCAGGCAACGTTCACTTCTTTTCAACACTGATTTATTGGATCAATTCAACAGAAATATCTCTGTATGAAACATCGTGCAGAATGCTGCTTGCAGAGTTATTTGACCGATAGCTCACTTGGGACAAGTGAATATAATGATCAGGTCAATCTGCCAGTGGAACAGAATAGAGTTTGACCACACACAATATAGTTTTCTTATTGCAAACAAAAATAAAGGCTGGGTTGCTATGGTAACAGGTTGCATTCACTACACGGCTATAGTTAGTTGAAACATAAAGCTAGTACTAAAATGGAGGTTGCTCCCCACAGTGAAGTTAAGTACCCATCTTTGGAGATATTTTGTCAATTAGAATTGACTAAATTAAATAGGCTTGAATGAACAAGGCCCTTTTAGTCCATTTTGATCTCATCCTTTCAGGAACACACGCCGTACCATCTTCCCATTGCAGCTTTAACATCCACCTCCATACAGACTGCGACCTCAGATTAAGATCTTATCCAAACGATGGCACTCCCTCGGTACTACACTCAAGTGTTAGCTTTGATTCTGCACTCAAAGCCCTCATTTGGGACTTAAACCCAGAGATGAATTGATACCCTACAAGGGGAGCTTATTATTCACAAATAGCTGTGTACAGTCACTGCAGATGTTCCTGCGCAATACAGAGAGAGTGAGATAGAAATTCTGATTCGGCTCTTGTTAACCTGTGATTTTTAGCCCATTCACTTTAAGGGGCTGGCAAGCACAGAATTGGAATTTAAATTATATATATATATATATATATATGGATAGCGAGAAACAGCAAATGAATTATAAATTGGATACTGTTAGATCTGTGCATGCATTCTACGCTTTTAATAATAATAATCCAAGTCATTGAGAGGGAATAAGATAAACATGTAAAGAAAAGATTATTAAAGGTAAATAAAAAGGACGCGATTGCTGCCAATGATATAAAGTTGCTGCACATGCGCAGTTCCATTAGTTTTTTGGATGATCTCGCTGGACTTAGAAACATAGAAACATAGAAAATAGGTGCAGGAGTAGGCCATTCGGCCCTTCTAGCCTGCACCGCCATTCAATGAGTTCATGGCTGAACATTCAACTTCAGTACCCCATTCCTGCTTTCTCGCCATACCCCTTGATCCCCCTAGTAGTAAGGACCTCATCTAACTCCTTTTTGAATATATTTAGTGAATTGGCCTCAACAACTTTCTGTGGTAAAGAATTCCACAGGTTCACCACTCTCTGGGTGAAGAAGTTCCTCCGCATCTCGGTCCTAAATGGCTTACCCCTTATCCAGTGAATACAAGCCCAGTTGATCCAGTCTTTCTTGATAGGTCAGTCCCGCCATCCCGGGAATCAGTCTGGTGAACCTTCGCTGCACTCCCTCAATAGCAAGAATGTCCTTCCTCAGGTTAGGAGACCAAAACTGTACACAATACTCCAGGTGTGGCCTCACCAATGCCCTGTACAACTGTAGCAACACCTCCCTGCCCCTGTACTCAAATCCCCTTGCTATGAAGGCCAACATGCCATTTGCTTTCTTAACCGCCTGCTGCACCTGCATGCCAACCTTCAATGACTGATGTACCATGACACCCAGGTCTCTTTGCACCTCCCCTTTTCCTAATCTGTCACCATTCAGATAATAGTCTGTCTCTCTGTTTTTACCACCAAAGTGGATAACCTCACATTTATCCACATTATACTTCATCTGCCATGCATTTGCCCACTCACCTAACCTATCCAAGTCGCTCTGCAGCCTCACAGCATCCTCCTCGCAGCTCACACTGCCACCCAATTTAGTGTCATCCGCAAATTTGGAGATACTACATTTAATCCCCTCATCTAAATCATTAATGTACAGTGTAAACAGCTGGGGCCCCAGCACAGAACCTTGCGGTACCCCACTAGTCACTGCCTGCCATTCTGAAAAGTACCCATTTACTCCTACTCTTTGCTTCCTGTCTGACAACCAGTTCTCAATCCATGTCAGTACACTACCCCCAATCCCATGTGCTCTAACTTTGCACATAAATCTCTTGTGTGGGACCTTGTCGAACGCCTTCTGAAAGTCCAAATATACCACATCAACTGGTTCTCCCTTATCCACTCTACTGGAAACATCCTCAAAAAATTCCAGAAGATTTGTCAAGCATGATTTCCCTTTCACAAATCCATGCTGACTTGGACCTATCATGTCACCTCTTTCCAAATACACTGCTATGACATCCTTAATAATTGATTCCATCATTTTACCCACTACCGATGTCAGGCTGACCGGTCTATAATTCCCTGTTTTCTCTCTCCCTCCTTCCCACAGATTGGTGAGAGAGAAAGGAAGGGAGGGTGAGGGGGTGGGGGGGGGGGAGGGGGTGGGGGGGGGGGAAGAGATCACTGCTGCTGAACTGAGACGCGTCAGGAAAATAATGTATTCTTTTCAAAATCGAGTTCAACAATTTCAGACCATAACCTCTGCTCCATATTTTTTTTCCCTTTCCTCCCTTTTTTTTTTACAACCTCCCTTTTTATTCTCTTTCCTGTGGCAGCCGGTGATGATTCTGCTCTTCACGCCCCATCTAGACTCATCTTTTGTTTCTTAACTTGTGCCATTACCATCTCATTTTTGCCCATCATCCCTTTTGTCTCTCTAATCTCGCCTGCCTTCCACCCTATCACAGACCTTCCCTTTTGTTCTTTCCTCCCCTCCCACTTGCACTGCCCCTGCACTTCCCGAAGAATCTGTTACATTTCGAACGATTGCCAGTTCTGACAAAAGGTCACAAACCTGAAACGTTAACTCTGCTTCTCCCCACAGATGCTGCCTGACCTGTTGAGATTTCCAGCACTTTTTGTTTTTATTTAGGAAAAGAATGTGTTCTTATGAAAGTTAACAGTTATGCACAGAGTGGTTCCATGCAGTTTCCAGTTTGTTGGCACCAGTCACTCTGTAAAAACTGGAACTTGCTGTCTAACAGCACTGTGGGGTAAGTTCACTGTACGGACTGCAGCGGTTCAAGAGGGCAGCTCACTAACCCCTTATCAAGGGCAACTAGGGATTGGCACTAAATGCGGGCCTTGTTTGCGACACCCTTATCCTCAGAATGAGTTAAAAAAAAAGAACAGATTTAATCTTGATTGGTCTGCGTGGAGCCAGTATTAAAAGGCACGCAATTGGTCATAAAGTCTTCCTTCTATGGTGAAATTTCTATGATTATATTTACATTTACACAGCGCCCCATCACATAGAAATACCTCAAAGCGTTTTACCCACAGTGAATTACTCTTTGAAGGTCAGTGACTTTTCTTATGTAAGTAAAGCTGAGGTGCAAACTCTAGGACAGCTTTTCCAGTTCCTGCTCCTGTTCCCGGACGGAACATTGGGCTTGTGATCCTCTCTACCCCATTTTGCTCACTGCAACGTGCCCTGCCGATCCAATACACCCAGACACAGCAGCAGGAAAATCTCTCGCTCCACATCTTTACTCTTTCCAAGTACCAGTAAGCCCCCGTGATTCTGACATTGTCCCTGTTCCATCTGAACCACATTGAGAGTTGCTCTCCTAGGCACCAGTCCCAACTGCACCACGGAAATTCCAAACTGGCAGCACTGCCATTTTGAAAGTTGCTTGCATTTTGGATACCTTGGTAAGAGTTTCGGTGTTTAAGCACAAGAGTCTAAGAACTACTTTGCACTCAATTCATCGCTCAGATTACATGACACATATTGGTGTAGAAGGAGCTACATAGAGATGCACAGGCCAGGGAGTTCCTTGGGGCTGTGCCTGTTCCACCGCGCTAACTCCAGCGAAATTTCGGCAGAAGGGGATTTCGGGGAAAGTCAGCCCCGAGAAAACCCCTTGGCCACAGTCACTGAAGGCTAAGCTGTATCGCTCTATCCACCCCCTCACCCCACTTCCTTACCTGTAATTAACAGGCCACCGTACCATCCACATGCGGTGATAGGACAGAGAGGTCACAGAGAAGCAAGTCACCAGGGTCAGCGTGTAGAAAGTGGAGACAAACACTTTGCACAATCCCTCGTTCCATTCATAGTCCGAGTGCTGCCTCCGGAGCTGGATGACCGAGTACATGGTGATGGGGATGCCCACGTTAAGGATGTGCGTCCCGGCCAGCGTGCAGATGAGGAATTCCAGCGGCTTCCATTTCTTCTGCTTGGCGCTGATGCTAAGGATCCCCCAGGTATTGGCCAGCAGAGACACCCCCGAACAGATCAGCCACGCCAATGCATTGGTGTACAAGCTCTGCTCATCCGTGTTCTCACTCATGGCGGATCGTGGAGCTCCCATTGCATGGGACCTGTAGCATGAGCCTCTTCATCCCACACATAGGAATGCCGCACAGTCACGAGATATCTCCACTACCTGTGCATTTAAAAAAAAAGGATTAGTATTAAAAATGACACAGACATTGAATTGCGGAACAGGCTCGAGGGGCTGAATGGCCTACTCCTGTTCCTCATCATCATCATAGGCAGACCCTTGGAGTTGAGAAAGACTTGCTTCCACTCTAAAAATGAGTCCTTAGGTGGCTGAACAGTCTAATACAACCACAGTCCCTGTCACAGGTTCCTGTTCCTATGAGCTCCCTCAAAGGCTTAGTGAGTAAAATATGTTGCACTGAGAGGTAACAACCTGAAGGCACCAGAATTGACCTCCAGTCTGTTCAGATTTACCTCATTGCAGTGGGAGCACTATACTTGGCCTCAGTGCCACTGGAGTACAAGGAGGAATATCAGCCACTCCTGATGGCTATTCAGTGATCCCCTCCGCCCCACCTCACCCACCTCTCACTGCACTTGTGTGTGTGTGTGTGTGTGTGTGTGTGTGCACGTGCGTGTATGCACATTGAGCAAAGACAGGATCAGGCTCAATTGTGATGCTCTCCATGGTCAAATAACCTACCGATACTTGCCATCCACGCTCAAGCCTGAAGATTGGCCACTTGGGAATGATGGGGGAGGGGGCGTTGTCTGACTCTGTGAAACAATCTTCAAATAAGAAAAACAACTGGCAATTACACGGTGACATGTCAGATCTCAGAAATGTCTTCACGAGCTTATGACAATGATTTACTTTAAACCTGTTTGTTGTTTATATAGATACATTCACAGTTATTTCGTGCACAGCACAATCTCACAATCAGATTAATTAATTTATCTCTGCTTGGTGTTGATTGGGTGAAGAATTCTGGTGAGACACTGAGAGAACTGCCTGCTCTCTTTTTTTATTTATTAATCCCCAGAATGTGGGCATCGCTGGCAAGGCCAGCATTTATTGCCCATCCCTAATTGCCCTAATTGCCCTCGAGCAAGTGGTGCTGAGCCACCTGTTTGAACTGCTGCAGTCCACGTGGTGAAGGTACTCCCACAGTGCTGACTGTGTTGTAACGGCTTGGTACAACTAAGTGTCTCGCTGGGCAATTTCAAGTAGTGACATCGGGCCCCTGAGAACCCCTGGTGCTTCCTGCCCTAGCTTTAGGGGTGACTCCACCAGAACGGCTTGGATAGACTGGGGCTTGGACCAGGAGTTGGATAGACTGGGTCCTGGCCTATCTTTGCACTTTCTGCATTGGCCAGGTAGGGGCAGAGACTCCAACACTCACCCACCCCAACTCAACCCTTCCCCACCCCACCCCGACACTCCTCCACCCCAACACTCCCCCACCTCACCCCGAAACTCCCCCACCCCACTCCGACACTCCCCCACCCCAACCCTCCCCCGACACTCCCCCACCCCGACACTCCCCCACCCCACCCCGACACTCCCCCACCCCACCCCAACACTCCCCCACCTCACCCCGAAACTCCCCCACCCCACCCCGACACTCCCCCACCCCACCCCGACACTCCCCCACCCCACCCCGACACTCCCCCACCCCACCCCGACACTCCCCCACCCCATCCCGACCCTCTCCCACCCCATCCCGACCCTCCCCCAGCCCAACCCTTCCCCACTCCACCCCACCCCAACCCTCCCCCACCCCACCCCGACACTTCCCCACCCCACACCGACCCTCCCCCACCCCGACCCTCCCCACCCCACCCCGACCCTCTCCCACCCCACCCCACCCCGACCCTCCCCCACTTCACCCCACCCAACCCTCCCCCACCCCAACCCTCCCCACCCCAACCCTCCCCCACCCCGACCCTCTCCCACCCCGACCCTCCCCTACCCCAACCCGACACTCCCCCATTGCAAGCCAGCACCCGCTCACCCCAAGCTGACCGTCCTCGTCCAGACGTTCCACACCCTTCAGTGCCATATGCCCCTTGCCAAAGTAACATATCGCACCCCTCCCCCCCACCCCCCCAACCCCCCAACCCCAAAAAGTTGGCTGGACTCAGCAATGGTGGTCCCTGGTAGGCACATCTCACTATTTGCATAGAGCTAACCCCCCACCTCCCACATCACCCACTCCAAATTCTTGGGGGCCAAACATCCATCTGCAATACTGAAACAGGCAGACTGGAATTTGGTTTAACATCTCACCCGAAGAACGGCACTGGGGAGTCAGCCTAGACTGACTGCTCACGTCCAGCAATGGTTCCTGAAACCCTTCCCTGCTGGGCCAATGTCTGCTGGAGAGGAAGGGGAAGGAAACTGAAAAGCGAACCGTATAAAGCAGATCGGAACAGCTCCTACCTGCTTCCGAGGGAAAATGTTTTCATCCTCTTTAAGTGACCGAACTAGAAAGAAGAAAATATTGAAAATTCTACATGTAAATCATTTCAGTAAAAGAAACCCAAATATCAGCCTTCTGCTGCAGGAAACTCAACTCAGCAGCCTACTGAGGGCAGAGCTGCCAGCCAATTCTTAAAATAAAACTGTAGCTGAAGAAAGAAGATGTACAGTGTTAATAACTGGATCCTGGAGTCACGCTGCATGCTACTTCAACATCACCGTCTCAGGGCAGATTATTAGCCTCTGTCAATATTGCACGTACCTACCCCTTCTAGACGGACAGACGCATTACATTGGGAAATGGCCGGGAATGCTGTCTAATACAGAGGATGGGTTGTTCAATCTCCAAGAACAGTTTGTGGAAAAGATAAAACATTAATGCAGGCTGGTCCCTGCAGCGAGCGTTTCCATGGTCACGTATGCGTTAGGGGTGATGCAAATAAAGGATGAGAATCCAGTCTTAACTTCCTCCTCCGACAAATGCCTAAATTCCTAGCTTTGCCTCCGTTTTTGCTGCTTTTCTCACCCCCACAGTCCCGACCGTTGCCTTTCGTACAGTAGAACCTAAGGATATTTAGGAAAAGGCCATTGGGCCCAACAAGCTGATCCATTTATCATAGATCAACCCATCCAATCCTCTCCTTCCCTTATCCCTCAATCCGTTCTCTCTTCAAGAAAGAAAGACTTGGATTTATATAACGCCTTTCACAATCGCAGGATGTTCCAAAGCGTTTTACAACCAATGAAGTACTTTTTGAAGTGTAGTCACCGTTGTAATGTAGGAAATGCAGCATCCAATTTGCGCAAGCTCCCACAAACAGCAATGTGATA
Source organism: Pristiophorus japonicus (assembly GCF_044704955.1). Taxonomy (NCBI): domain Eukaryota; kingdom Metazoa; phylum Chordata; class Chondrichthyes; family Pristiophoridae; genus Pristiophorus; species Pristiophorus japonicus. The sequence continues at coordinate 102,568,306 of NC_091994.1, forward strand.
ATGACCAGATAATCTTTTCCATTTGTGCACAGGATGTGGGTTTACGTTGGCAAGGCCACATTTATTGTCCATCGCTTGACTTCATGAAGCAGTTGAAGATGTTTGAGTTGAAGAAGTTTCCCTGAGGAACTCCTGCAGTGACATCTTGGGGCTGCGATGACTGGCTTCTGACAACCACAATCATCTTTCTTTGCCTTGGGAATGTCTCCAGCCTCTGAAGGGGTTTTTCTTTGACCCCCATTGATTTCAGCTTTGCTTGGGTTCCTCTGTGCCATATTTGGTCGAATGCTGCCTTGATTGTGAAGGGCCACTACTCTCCTCTGGCATTCAGTTCTTGCCTCTATGTCTGGATCAATGTTGTCGTGAGATCTGGAGCCAAGTTTATTCTGGCAGAACCTGAACTTAACATTGGCAAGCAGGTTATTGATGAATAGGTGCTGCTTGATGGCAGTGGGGGGAACAGAATTGGCTGGACATTGATATCGATGATCGTGGGGACCGTCGAAGAACTCTGATTGATCACCTACTGGACACGTCTGGCTGCAGATATTTGCAAACACTTATCTCCTGCACTCAAGTGCTGGGTTCCACCATGGTTGAGGATGGGGATTTCATGGAGCCACCCAGTTAGTTCTGTTGCCTGTTAGTTGCCCGGTTGTCCAGTGACTAATGGTGTACCGCAAAGTTCACTGCTGGGCCCCCAGCTATTTACAATATACATTAATGATTTGGACGAAGGAATTGAATGTAATATCTCCAACTTTGCAGATGACACTAAGCTAGGTGGCAGTGTGAGCTGTGAGGAGGATGCTAAGAGGCTGCAGGGTGACTTGGGCAGGTTAGGTGAGTGGGCAAATGCATGGCAAATGCACTATAATGTCGATAAATGTGAGGTTATAAACTTTGGTGGCAAAAACAGCAAGGCGGAATATTATCTGAATGATGACAGATTAGGAAAAGGGGAGGTGCAACGAGACCTGGATGTCATGGTACATCAGTCATTGAAAGTTGGCATGCAGGTACAGCAGGCGGTGAAGAAGGCAAATGGCAGGGAGGTCTTACTGCAGTTGTACAGGGCCTTGGTGAGGCCACACCTTGAATATTGTATACAGTTTTGGTCTCCTAATCTGAGGAAGGACATTCTTGCTATTGAGGGAGTGCAGCGAAGTTTCACCAGACTGATTCCCGGGATGGCTGGACTGACTTATGAAGAAAGACTGGATCGACTAGGCTTATATTCACTGGAATTTAGAAGAATGAGAGGGGATCTCATAGAAACATATAAAATTCTGACGGGACTGGACAGGTTAGATGCAGGAAGAATGTTCCCGATGTTGGGGAAGTCCAGAACCAGGGGTCACAGTCTAAGGATAAGGGGTAAGCCATTTAGGACCGAGATGAGGAGAAACTTCTTCACTCAGAGAGTTGTGAAACTGTGAAATTCTCTGCCATAGAAAGTTGTTGAGGCCAATTCGTTAGATATATTCAAAAGGGAATTAGATGTGGCCCTTACGACTAAAGGGATCAAGGGGTATGGAGAGAAAGCAGGAATGGGGTACTGAAGTTGCATGATCAGCCATAATCATATTGAATGGTGGTGCAGGCTCGAAGAGCCAAATGGCCTACTCCTGCACCTATTTTCTATATTTCTATGTCCACCACCATTCTCAAATAGATATGGTAGGGCTCCAGAACTTTGTTCTGATCTTTTGTGGGACCACTCAGCACCATCTATACCCTACAGCTTTGTGGTGGTAAACAATTACGCTGCTGCTGATGGCCCACAGTGCTTGGTGGGTGATCAGTTGAGGGCTTCAGGTCAGTTCCTTAATCTGTCCATGCAGTTAGTGCCACAGAACATGGTGGGGGATGCCTTTACAGGGGAGAGGAGACTTTGTCTTCACCAGGACTGTGCTGTCATGGACAGAAAGTCTGCAACAGTAAGGATGCCATCCAGTAGGTTGCTTCCTCATGTTGGTTCCTTCACCACCTAACGAAGGCCCGGCCTGGCAGTTGTTTCCTTTGGCATGCAGCCAGCCTGGGCAGAGGTGGAACTACTGAACCACTCTTGGTGGAGCACATTGAACCCACCCCCTCACCACCCCCCCACAAAGCAAATTCTGTGCTACTCTCAGTGTAGGGTAGTGGGGCGGGGGGGGGGGGGGGGGGGAGTGAGGAGCAGGAGTTGGTGATCAGCAGCAAGTTTCTTTGGCCATGTTCGACCTGAGCCACAATACATTGCAGGGAAGGGTTAGAGCAATACAATACAGACTAGAGCAGGGTCAGGGCAACATGATACATAGCGGGACAGGGTCAAAAATAACCCAAGATGTACCATGGCATACGTGTCCTGGCCAATACTTATAAGAACATAAGGAATAAGAGCAGGAGTAAGCCATTTGGCCCCTCTAGTCTGCTCCGCCATTCATTAAGATCATGGCTGATCTGATCATGGACTCAGCTCCACTTCCCTGCCCGTTCTCCATAACCTTTTACTCTCTTATCACTCAAAAATCTGTCTATCCCTGCCTTAAATATATTCAATGACCCAGCCTCCACAGCTCTCTGGGGCAGAGAATTCCATAGATTTACAACCCTCTGAGAGAAGAAATTCCTCCTCATCTCAGTTTTAAATGAGCAGCCCCTTATTCTGAGACTATGTCCCCTGGCTTTAGTTTCCCCTATGATAGCCCTCAATCAACATAACAAAAACAGATTACCTGATCATTATCACATTGCAGTTTGTGGGAGCTTGCTGAGCGCTAATTGGCTGCCGCGTTTCCTACATTACAACAGTGACTACATTTCAAAAAGTACTTCATTGGCTGTAAAGCACTTTGGGACATCTGGTGGTTGTGAAAGGCGCTATACAAATGCAAGTCTTTCTTTTTTCTTTCATGGCATGGTCAGGGTAACACATTACATACCAGGGCAGGTTACAGGGCAAATATTCACACTGCTACTGGGCTCACCAAGGTGGGGGGGGGGGATGCGTCAACTGCCCACAGCAAGAAGGCACAGTGCAGATAAAGTGTGACGGGTTTCTCATCTCCCAGAGTAGATCACGCAGCTAGGCTAAGATTAACATGCTTGGTTAGCAGAGATACTTAGAATCATTGAATCAGAGAAGGAGGCCCTTTGGCCCATCGTGCCTGTGCCGGCTCTTTGAAAGAACTCTCCAATTAGTCCCACTCCCCCTGCTCTTTCTCCGTAGCCCTGCTAATTTTTTCCTTGTCAAGCAGATATCCAATTCCCTTTTGAAAGTTACTATTGAATCCGCTTCCACTACCCTTTCACGGCAATGAATTCCAGTTACTTGCTGCGTGAATGACTAAACCATATCTCCCGCTGTCAAAGAGAACTCCCACACACACTCTGCCATCACAGGGCTTGAGAGAGCAACCTGTCTGAGTTGAAGCTGTTTCTAAACCACTGGAATTTAATCAGCTAATTAGATGAATTTTCATTGTTTTGATGAAAAGCCTTAAAGTGCCCAGTTTGTTTCACACAGAGCCATTAAGATGCAGTAAGCAGCCGATATAATAAAGCACCCAGGAGAGCGGGCTCCGATCACAAGTGTCTCCTGCACTCCATGTCTAATCAGCTCTCATTTGTTCGCAAAAGGCTCCATTGGTGGCACTCAGAACGTTGTGGCTTCAACGTCTGCCCCGGGACTTGAGCTCCCGGCAGGGAGTTAAGCTTGATAGGTCGGAGGATTGGGGCGAAGGAGTTGTAACCCTCCTCCACCCGACTCTTCTTTCATACATGGCAGCCGGCTGCAAGCGGAGAATAACGGTCTCACTCCTGTCATCCCGGGTGGCACTGCAGTGCACCACTGAGGGTATCGTCCTTCAAAATGGATATTAAACTGAGGCCTCAGATAGACATTGAGAACCGAGTCCCCTGCTCAGATAGATAGTAAGGATCCCCGCGGCATTATTCAAAGAAGAGCTGGGCGATCTCCCAGTGTCTTGGTCAACATTCCTCCCTCAAGCAAAGCCTTGTCCCATTCAAGCCTCTGGGCCCTTGCTGTGTGCAAAATGGCTGCTGTGTTTCTCTCCATAACAATGGTCACTGTGCTTCAAAGTATTTCATCTTACACGAAGTGCTTTGAGCTATTTCTCGATGATGTGCAAAAGTGCTTACACAAGTGCGAGTAGTTCTCCTTCCGCACATGCTGTATAGCAAAAAACATCATCTGCCTGTAAGGTGCAAAAGACATTCATAGAAACATAGACATAGAAAATAGGTGCAGGAGTAGGCCATTCGGCCCTTCATGCCTGCAACACCATTCAATGAGTTCATGGCTGATCATTCCCTCAGTACTCTTTTCCTGCTTTTTCTCCATATCCCTTGATACCTTTAGCCGTAAGGGCCATCTTGAATATATAACTCCCTCTTGAATATATCCAATGAACTGGCATCAACAACTCTCTGCGGCAGGGAATTCCACAGGTTAACAATTCTCTGAGTGAAGAAGTTTCTCCTCATCTCAGTCCTAAATGGCCTACCCCTTATCCTAAGACTGTGTGCCCTGGTTCTGGACTTCCCCAACATCGGGAACATTCTACCTGCATCTAACCTGTCCCGTCCCGTCAGAATCTTGTTTGTTTCTATGAGATCCCCTCTCATCCTTCTAAACTCCAATGTATAAAGGCCCAGTTGATCCAGTCTCTCCTCATCTGTCAGTCCAGCCATCCCGGGAATCAGTCTCGTGAACCTTCGCTGCACTCCCTCAATAGCAAGAACGTCCTTCCTCAGATTAGGAGACCAAAACTGAACACAGTATTCCAGGTGAGGCCTCACCAAGGTCCTGTACAACTGCAGTAAGACCTCCCTGCTCCTATACTCAAATCCCCTAGCTATGAAGGCCAACATACCATTTGCCTTCTTCACCGCTTGCTGTACCTGCATGCCAACTTTCAATGACTGATGAACCATGACACCCAGGTCCCATTGCACCTCCCCTTTTCCTAATCTGCCACCATTCAGATAATATTCTGTCTTTGCGTTTTTGCCACCAAAGTGGATAATCTCACATTTATCCACATTATACTGCATCTGCCATGCATTTTCCCACTCACCTAACCTGTCCAAGTCACCCTGCAGCCTCTTAGTGTCCCCCTCACAGCTCACACCACCACCCAGTTTAGTGTCATCTGCAAACTTGGAGATATTACACTCAATTCCTTCATCTAAATCATTGATGTATATTGTAAATAGCTGGGGTCCCAGCACTGAGCCCTGTGGCACTCCACTAATCACTGCCTGGCTTTCTGAAAAGGACCCGTTTACCCTGACTCTCTGCTTCCTGTCTGCCAATCAGTTCTCTATCCACATCAGTGCATTACCCCCAAAACCATGTGCTTTGATTTTGCGCACCAATCTCTTGTGTGGGACCTTGTCAAAAGCCTTTTGAAAGTCCAAATACACCACATCCACTGGTTCTCTCTTGTCCACTCTACTAGTTACATCTTCAAAAAATTCCAGAAGATTTGTCAAGAATGATTTCCCCTTCAATAAATGCATGCTGACTTGGACTGATCCTGTCACTGCTTTCCAAATGTGCTGCTATTTCATCCTTAATAATTGATTCCAACATTTTCCCCACTACTGATGTCAGGCTAACCGGTCTATATTTACTTGCTTTCTCTCTCCCTCCCTTTTTAAAAAGTGGTGTTACATTAGCTACCCTCCAGTCCATAGGAACTGACCCAGAGTCGATAGACTGTTGGAAAATGATCACCAATGCATCCACTATTTCTAGGGCCACTTCCTTAAGTACTCTGGGATGCATACTATCAGGCCCCGGGGATTTATTGGCCTTCAATTCCATTAATTTCCCTAACACAATTTCCCGCCTAATAAGGATATCCTTCAGTTCCTCCTTCTCAATAGACCCTCGGTCCCCTCGTACTTCCGGAAGGTTATTTGTGTCATCCTTCGTGAAGACAGAACCAAAGTATTTGTTCAATTGGTCTGCCAATTCTTTGTTCCCCATTATAAATTCACCTGAATCCGACTGCAAGGGACCTACGTTTGTCTTCACTAATCTTTTTCTCTTCACATATCTATAGAAGCTTTTGCAGTCAGTTTTTATGTTCTTGGCAAGCTTCTTCTTGTACTCTATTTCTCCCCTCTTAATTAAACCCTTTGTCCTCCTCTGCTGAATTCTAAATTTCTTCCAGTCCTCAGGTTTGCTGCTTTTTCTGGCCAATTTATATGCCTCTTCCTTGGATTTAACACTATCCTTAATTTCCCTTGTTAGCCACAGTTGAGCCACCTTCCCCGTTTTATTTTTACTCCAGACAGGTATGTACAATTGCTGAAATTCATCCATGTGATCTTTAAATGTTTGCCATTGCCTATCCACCGTCAACCCTTTAAGTATCATTTGCCAGTCTATCCTAGCCAATTCACGCCTCAAACCATCGAAGTCACCTTTCCTTAAGTTCAGGAACCTAGTTTCTGAATTAACTGTGTCACTCTCCATCTTAATAAAGAATTCTACCATATTATGATCACTCTTCCCCAAGGGGTCTTGCACAACAAGATTGCTAATTAGTCCTTTCTCATTACACATCGCCCAGTCTAGGATGGCCAGCTCCCTAGTTGGTTCCTCGACATATTAGTCTGGAAAACCATCCCTAATACACTCCAGGAAATCCTCCTCCACCGCATTGCTACCAGTTTGGTTAGCCCAATCAATATGTAGATTAAAGTCACCCATGATAACTGCTGTATCTTTATTGCATGCATCCCTAATTTCTTGTTTGATGCTGTCCCCAGCCTTACTACTACTGTTTGATGGTCTGTACACAACTCCCACTAGCGTTTTCTGCCCCTTGGTATTCCGTAGCTCCACCCATACTGATTCCATATCATCCAAGCTAATGTCCTTTCTTACTATTGCATTAATTTCCTCTTTAACCAGCAATGCCACCCCGCCTCCTTTTCCTTTCTGTTTATCCTTCCTAAATGTTGAATACCCCTGGATGTTGAGTTTCCAGCCTTGGTCACCCTAGAGCCATGTCTCCGTGATGCCAATTACATCATACCCATTAACTGCTATCTGCGCAGTTAATTCGTCCACCTTATTCCGAATGCTCCTCACACAGAGCCTTCAGTCTTGTCTTTCTAACACACTTTGCCCCTTTAGAATTTTGCTGTAATATGGCCCATTTTGCTTTTTGCCTCAGGTTTCTCTGCCCTCCACTTTTACTTTTCTTCTTTCTATCTTTTGCTTCTTCCCCCAGTCTACTTCCCTCTGTCTCCCTGCATAGGTTCCCATTCCCCTGCCATATTAGTTTAACTCCTCCTCAACAGCACTAGCAAACACACCCCCTAGGACATTGGTTCCAGTCCTGCCCAGGTGCGGACCATCCGGTTTGTACTGGTCCCACCTCCACCAGAACCGGTTCCAATGTCCCAGGAATTTGAATCCCTCCCGTCTGCATCACTCCTCGAGCCAGGTATTCATCTGAGCTATCCTGCGATTCCTATTCTGACTAGCACGTGGCACTGGTAGCAATCCTGAGATTACTACTTTTGAGGTCCTACTTTTTAATTTAGCTTCTAGCTCCCTAAATTGGTCTTGTAGGACCTCACCTCATTCAGTACTGTAAGGTTCAAAATGATTAAAAAAAAGAAAAGACTTGCATTTATATAGCGCCTTTCACGATCACCGGATGTCCCAAAGCACATTACAGCCAATGAAGTACCTTTTGAAGTGCAGTCACTGTTGTAATGTAGGAAACATGGCAGTCAATTTTGCACATAGCAAGCTTTCACAAACAGCAATGTGATAATGACCAGATAATCTGTTTTTAATGTTGACTGGGGATAAATATTGGCCAGGACATTGGCAATAACTCCCCTGCTGTTCTTCAAAATAGTGCCATGGGATCTTTTATGTCCACCTGAGAGAGCAGATGGGGCCTCAGTTTAACATCTCATCCAGAAGACGGCTCCTCCGACAGTGCAGAGCTCCCTCAGCACTGCACTGGAGTGTTGGCCTAGATTTTTGTGCTCAAGTCTCTGGAGTGGGACTTGAACCCACAACATTCTGGTTCAGAGGCAAGGGCGCTACCAAATGAGCCATGGCTGACATGATGAATTTAGCAACACAGTGGTACAGTACTTATAATATGTTCCAGGGAGCACCTCCTGTTCACTTGCAGCCCCTTAACAAGCTTGATGAACCGCACCTTTTCACTTTGGGCTCCCCAGTCAGGGAGGGTCGCCAGCTCTCCGGCTTGTCCTGGAGTCCCCCGCAATTAAAGATTAATTTCCCGCACACCACTGCGAGCAACCCGGGAGAAAAATCAATGGGTCATTAAAGAATTTTCTTTGAACCGTTCTGTTTATTAGTTATAGATTGTTGGAGCTTGGCGATCAGAGCTGTTTGACAGCAAAGAATCATCCAATCGGGTGATGAAGAATCTGTTCACTTTCCAATTGGCCGTGAGAAGGTGGTGCGCCGCTCGGATGGACATGCCGGGCAACCAATGGCAGGAGCCTGTGGGTGGGCGGTCGGCGGCCACGTGACCAAACTTTCTGGAATACATCCAATCAGAGTTGATAAGCGTACACATGAGCTGGAACTCCCGCTCCCTTTTCTGCTCTCTTGTAACAGAAAGCGAAAGATTATTATACGGAGACGGAGGTGTCCTAGCGAGTGACAAGTGGTCTATTAAAATACTCCTACTCAGTAGACATATTGGCCCTATAAATTGTATTTTTCCTGTGGTGAAGTTCCCGCCTTCCAATCGATAAATGTCTTCACCAGAATGATTGAAAGCAGTTGCTTGCTGAATGGGGAAGTCACAAGGTTCCATCGTTCTATGGCGTTGTGTGCTGCAGTTTTCCTAAAAGTGGCCCTCAAGCTAGACATTACGGACTCAAGCTCGACATTAGGGATTACGGACTTCAATGAACTGTTAGTGAGTCACCCATTAACTCAATTAGTTAAGCCAAGGGCCCTGGTCAGTCCAACTTTACTTGCCGTAGATCTTGACCCATGATGGTGAGATTCACCCAGCAAGTACAAAAATAAAGAACAAAGTACTCTGGATTAATTATTAAATTGTAGTAATATATCGTTACTAAGAAATCAATGAAACAGAGCACAGTGCCATCCAGTGTCAAATAGGTCATTAAACAGCAATGACCTCAGATAGGCAATTGCTTAATACAAATGGATTGATGTTCAAATGCATAAACTCAGATAGAAATGTAACTCACAGTTTATGGTTTGAAAGTGCAGGTTCATCTTACATGTTAGTTGTTGTGTTGGGGAGTACTGTAGCTTACTCCGGGGAGCACACACCCCTGCTCCTGGCCTGGACCCTATCTCTGCTCATTCTGGAGCCTTCAGTGATGCTTGCCTCTCTCTAGTACTGGTTCCCAGACCGCAACCCCTCTCCAGTTTCCAGTCTCTCAATCCCTTCTCTCTTCTCTCCCATTCCTGGTATTCCTACCCCCGCCCCCGATGATAATTAGGGAAATTTAAGTCTTTAGAAATATATATATATATATATATTGTCCTGGCCAATACTTGTCTCTCAACCAACATAAAACAGATTATCTGGTCATTATAACATTGGTGTTTGTGGGAGCTTGTTGTGCAAAATTGGCTGCCGTGTTCACGACACAGCAACAGTGACTACACGTCAAAAGTACTTCATTGGCTGTAAAGCGCCTTCGTATGTCCTGAGATTATTATATGTAGATATATATCTCGCAGGTTGGGGCCATAAAAGGAGCGGCGGCCATGGGCAGTGTGGCAGCGTACCACGGCAAGATACAGCGCGAGCTGGTGCAGGAGGGCGATGGCAGTGAAGAGGGACATCATCAAGGTCCAGGTCGGTGATTGGAGTGTGGGCAAGTACAGCAGGAGCGGCGAGGTCGGGGCGAAGGAGTGGCGAGAGACTGTAGGGGGACGTGATCGGGGCCCGGGAGAGGCGTGAGTTCGGGGCCAGAAGAGGCGAGGGCCCAGGGGCAGCACGGGCCAGCCCACACTGCGATATGTGTGCACACTAAATCCGTGCAGCAGAGCAGGTCTCCAGTTGTCTTGGTTAATCCTTGCCACCGGACCAAGACCTAGCTCTGTCAAGCCCGTGTGGTGGCTGGTGTGCAACGGCCACCACTCGTTAAACAAATCCAAGCACAGGCATCTTCCAGCCTACACTATGTAGTTCAGGACCTGGAATATTAGGTCCTTCATTGAAACTTCTGTGAATTCATCCTTTTTTGGCATGGAAGCAAGTCACCCTCGTTTCGAGGGTCTGCCGATGATACATATATAAATAAATATGTTTTTACTCCCTCCACAGGATGGCGATGTAGCCTTTAAAAAAGCAATAGTCCAAGAAGGCCTGCTATTTCTATTTGCTCCAGAGATGGCGCTGCATTCTCCCTCACCCTGTCATAACAAGTGAACCTACCATTGCCACCGAGTCCAGAGCAGTACAGAGGCCCAGAACTTACACCCACCACTTTGACCTGCAAATGACCCTGCCCCAAGGGGTAATATAAATAATCGGTGGTGGACGCTCAACCCACAGAGGCAGGGGATCTCAGAGCGGCTTAAAATACAACGATCTCTGGAAATCAACCTCCTTTCTAAGAGGGCCTATTTCATTGTGACAGCCTGTAACGCTCTGGCGTTTTCCAGGCCAGGGTGCTACACTGGGCCCCACTTCTGCCACTCCGTTGTCTAGGACACTGGTATCTCGCCAGCGTCCAGACTACTCGGGACAAAGGAGGCAGGAGCAGTGGGAAATCCAGAGGTTAGTGCCATCCCACCGACACTGCGCCTTCCCATCAGGCTTCCAATGTGGCAGGCAGAACTACTGCCTGCTCCCACCCCTGCCCCCAACAGATATTCCCTGTGCATCATCTGCTGAGCGGGAGACCTGGCGAGGGTGAAATTCTCCTCGGGCGGCAGCACAAATGTCATCGCAAAAGAAAACCAGGTGGTGTGTCCTGCCTCTGTCTGATCTCTCCTCTCCCTTTATTTGGTGGTATTCTGCCCCAGATCCCGAGGAAATTTGTCAGCAACTTTACTTTGGCGGTTGGAACAGCTCGGTTGAAATGCTAATGTATGCGGTTTGACAGATGGAATTGCAATTTCTTGATCAAGTGTGAAACCCATTCTGGTAGACTTATGCAAAGGATGCCACAGTTTCAAAGCAGTGCCATCTCACCTACCGGTGTGTAAAGACTGCAAACAGCTCTGTTTACTTGTTTACTTCCAAAGAAATGGTTTCACACGAAAGAAGGCTCACAGCACAAAAACACAGTCCTGACAGCAAGTTTTTAGTTCTGGCATCAGAGCCAGACTCTCCATGAGCAAAATGGAACTCATGTCATTGTGGCGCAACATCTCATCTTGAAGGTCTATGAAAGAGGGAACATAATTGTTTCATCCAAAGAAGCTATTGGTTGCCAAGCTATTTAGTTGGAAACTACTTACTGAAAAGTGGCTATTAATTAGGTTTTGTGCGGTTTACTATCTTTTTTGCTTCTTTATGTTATTTTATCTGTAAATAAATCTGACATGGTAATTTAGCCTGTATGCATTTGTCTGGTCGGGGGATGGATGTTTTTCCACCTTCTATGGGGAATATGGCAGTCATCCCATACATTCTCTGTTGAGCGATTTGTCATAATTTAAGACTAATTGTAAAACTGGCAGTACACTAACATATGGCAGAGAAGGAAATTGTAGGTTTCAGGTCATAAGAGAAAAGAAAATGGCAAATGCTGGAAGTCTGAAATAAAACTAGAAAATACTAAAAGTACTACAGCAGTTGTCAGCATTTGTAAAGAGAAAGGATAAGTTAACATTTTAAAATGTACTCTTCAACAACAACTTGTATTTATATAGTGCCTCCAATGTAGTAAAACGACCCAAGGCGTTTCACAGAAGCATAATCAGACAAAATTTGACACCAAAAACCACCAGACATAATTTGCAACTGAAAACTGAAAGATAAGCAAGCACCTCCCAATCCCCCAACCTCCAGCACCTCATCATCATCATAGGCAGTCCCTCGGAATCAAGGAAGACTTGCTTCCACTCTTAACATGAGTTCTTAGGTGGCTGAACAGTCCAATACGAGAACCACAGACTCTGTCACAGATAGTTGTTAAGGGGAAGGGGTGGGTGGGACAGGTTTGTCGCACGCTCTTTCCGCTGCCAGCGCTTGATTTCTGCATGCTCTCGGTGATGAGACTCGAGGTGCTCAGCGCCCTCCCAGATGCACTTCCTCCACTTTGGGCAGTCTTTGGCCAGTGACTCCCAGGTGTCAGTGGGGATGTTGCACTTTATCAGGGAGGCTTTGAGGGTGTCCTTGTAACATTTCCGCTGCCCACCTTTGGCTCGTTTGCCGTGAAGGAGTTCCGAGTAGAGCGCTTGCTTTGGGAGTCTCATTCTGACATGCGGACTATGTGTCCTGCTCAGCGGAGCTGATCAAGTGTGGTCAGTGTTTCAATGTTGGGGATGTTGGCCTGGTCGAGGACGCTAATGTTGGTGCGTCTGGCCTCCCAGGGGATTTGTAGGATCTTGCGGAGACGTCGTTGGTGGTATTTCTCCAGCGCCTTGAGGGGTCTACTGTACATGGTCCATGTTTCTGAGCCATACAGGAGGGTGCGTATTACTACAGCCCTGTGCACCTAGAAGGACAAGGGCAGCAGACGCATGGGAATGCCACCAACTCCAAGTTCCCCTCCAAGTCACATAGCATCCTGAGGTGGAAATAAACCACCGCTCCTTCATCGTTCTGGAACTACCTATCTAACAACACTGTGGGAGCACCTTCACCACACGGACTGCAGCGGTTCAAGAAGGCGGCTCGCCATCACCATCTCAAGGGCAATTAGGGATGGGCAATAAATGCTGGCCTTGAATAAATAACAAAAAATGTAAAATAAAGTTTGGAGCTGGAACAACAGATACTCAATGAAAGAGGGAGTTAATGGGATTAATAACCATCAGTTTGATCAATAGAAAACTGTTGGATGATACAAGATATCATGTCAGTGAGGCCAGGGAAAGACACTGAAGTCTCTCAAGCTCACAGCCTCCCACTCCGTGGATCTGTGCATAGTAATGACAGCACACATTTAAAGCTTAAATTCCTGCTCTCTGGGAAGGTGCAGTTTCTGATGGGACATTTATACATGGGTCACAGATGTAACTTCAAGAAGCTGGAACAACAACTTGTATTTATATTGCACCTTTAATGTACTAAAACATCCCAAGGCGCTTCACAGGAGTATTATGAGACAAAAAATTTGACACCAGGCCACATAAGGAAAAATTATGGCAGGTGACCAAAAGCTTGGTCAAAGAGGTAGGTTTTAAGGAGCGTTTTAAAGGAGGAGAGAGAGGTAGAGAGGCGGAGAGGTTTAGGCAGGGAATTCCAGAGCTTAAGGCCTAGGCAACAGAAGGTGCAGCCACCAATGGTTGAGCGATTATAATCAGAGATGCTCAGGAGAGCAGAATTAGAGGAGCACAGACATCTCAGGGGGGTTATGGGACTGGAGGAGATTACGGAGATCGGGAGGGGCGAGGCCGTGGAGGTATTTGAAAACAAAGATGAGAATTTTGAAATCGAGGCATTGCTTAACCAGGAGCCAATGTAAGTCAGCGAGCATAGGGGTGATGGGTGAGAGGGACTTGGTGCGAGTTAGGACACAGGAAGCCGAGTTTTGGATCACCTCAAGTTTAAGCTAGGGGTGATTTTGTCTATGGAGCACTTTATATGCAATACTGTAATGCTGGATTAAATCCTTTTGGCAAGGTTGTTCATTCACTGCTCTCTCTTATAAATTGAATTTGTCATGAAAATTATACGTCACATTTCAGAAAGGTAACCGCTAAGTAGGCCTCTCCTGCAGAAAGCAGACGATACCGTGCAGGTTTGCGAATATGAACTTATCCATTTTATCAAAAGAACAGGTCATTTGACCAGGAATTGGTTGTAGCTCTCCCGCCTCCTCCTGATGTTTATTGGGTAAATCCAACATCAGATATGGCACAGCGGCATATAGAGCAGGAGGTTTGAGCTCCAGTCTCTGCTGTTAGTCGATCTTAGCCAAGATGTCAGTTGAGGTGTTGAAATAGGATACGTAAGGAAAATAGTCGGCCAGAAACCCCATCCTGACTCCTGCTGGTTAGTGACGAGTGTCGATGTCAGGTGAGGACAGGATTGGATTTGGCTGTGATTCTTTCCAATGACAATGCTTGCTGTCTGGTTTACTGGAGGGCTTCCTGCATCCAGGGAATCCTATCCAGCAAGAGTCAGTTCAGCAGAGGAGGAGTAAAGATAAGTGGGGAAATATTAGAGGGAAAAAATGATATGTGCAAAATTTTTAAAAAATGCAATCAAGACCTGCAGCAAGATACAATAAATATTGCCCCCAAATTCATGAGTGAAGATTCACTGCTAACCATTATATTATTTTTCTACCATGTATTAAAGAGTGAAATGTTTAACACCTACTTTTAATTTAATTACATCAGCTTGGCTGAGTTGGTAGCACTCTTGCCTCTGAGTCAGAAGTTTAAGAATTCAGGCTTAACTCCAGATTTCAGCATATAACCTGGGTTGACATTTCAGTGCAGGATTGAGGGAGCACCGCATTGTTAGAGATGCCATCTTTTGGATGAGGTGCTAAACTGAGGTTTTGCCTGCCTGCTCAGGTGGATGTTAAAGACCCTATAGCACTAGTCATGGGTCACAGCCAGTTCTCCTGCACTTTATGGCCTCTTCTTGTGACACTATTGCCTCAGCGTGTGGCACCCTTGCCTCCAAGTCAGAAGGTTGTGGGTTCAAGTCCCACTCCAGAGACTTGAGCACAAAAATCTAGGCCGACGTTCCAGTACAGTGCTGAGGGAGTGCTGCACTGTCGGAGGCGCCATCTTTCGGATGAGACGTTAAACCATTGCAGTCAATGGAACAGAATATCAGGCGGAGCGTTTAATGGGCGGACAATCCAATGCTTGCCCTACTGCCCAAGACACATTTCTAACCCCATTCTCTAGTCATTCATTGATTTGCTTTATGTAGGACCTTGCTGTGTGAAAAATTGGTTGCTGCATTGGCCTGAGCAACAACTATGATTCAACTTCTAAAGGAATCAATTGGTAACAAAGCGCTTTGGAATGTCCAGAGGATGTGATAAGGCACTAGATACATGCTAG
Source organism: Pristiophorus japonicus (assembly GCF_044704955.1). Taxonomy (NCBI): domain Eukaryota; kingdom Metazoa; phylum Chordata; class Chondrichthyes; family Pristiophoridae; genus Pristiophorus; species Pristiophorus japonicus. The sequence continues at coordinate 102,583,517 of NC_091994.1, forward strand.
TTCTTTCATCATTAAAAAAAATATTTAATGGAGACATGAATATTGAAGATACTGCACCATGATCTCTAATTAAAGTAACCAGATAGAGTAAGGATTCAGTAGTGAAGCAGTACTATATTTATTGCTTTGGTTGGTATTTTTAAAATAACCTATTTTTACTTTATGGTTGCCCATACACTTGGTGGGAAATTGGCATAGAGTGTTAACGTACCAGCAGATGGTATATCTGAGTGGGTACAGGCTCAAACTTCTCACTGCGCCCGGTTCCCAATCTCTGCTATGAGGAGGTGCCAGTTTAAAAAAAATAGAGCAAGAGTCACCAGCAGCTCCCTCCTACATGCCTTCTGGTGGCTGGCTCACAAGAATCAAAGGGCCTCAGAAACATAGGAAGAGCAGTAGGCCATTCAACCCTCGTGCATGTTCTGCCATTCAATTCGATCAAGGCTGGTCTGTGCCTGAACTCCATTCACCCGCCTTTGCTCCATATCACTTGATACTCTTACCCAACAGAAATGCCTTCTGGGACTCGCACCTATCTTACTTTGGATGAGGTGGTCCAGCTTTTGAGCCGGTGGTCTGAATGTTTCAAAAACGTGAAGCAGACGCCACAGAGCCACTTTTACAAACACGCTCTTGCCTGTGGGGAGTCCAACTGTTGCCACCGCACCTTGGGAAATCCAAGGCCATTCTCTGTGACTTCCTGAGAGCCACGGCAGGTGATAGTCATTGTCTGAGTCTCAAACGTGACTTCATTTGTCAATGACTCGTCGCTGGCAGTTCAGAATCGCATTGGCTGTTAATGCAGAACGCCCACAGAAGGCAAAATATTAGAAAACGTAAATCACCACAAAGCAGTTAAACAAGACCTTTGCTTTTGGTCAGCTGGCTGCATGGTGCACATCAAGGCCCCAAGTTTCCACACGCGGTGAAAAAGGCGCACCTCAGAACTGGGCGCCTGTTTTTCGCGCCGAAAACGGCGCCGGAAAAAAAATGCGGTATTCTCGAGCTCCTTGGAGCTCGATGTCTGCTTGGCGCGGCACACAGGGGGCGGAGCCTACCACTCGCGCCGATTTTGTAAGTAGGAGGGGGCGGGTACAATTTAAATGAGGCTTCTTGGTGCCGGCAACCCTGCGCGTGCGCGTTGGAGCGTTCGCGCATGCGCAGTCTGAAGTAAACATTGGCAGTCGGCCATTTTTAAAAGTGCTGCAGAAAAAGTGAAGATTTGTTTCTTGGACCCCTGCAAAGGCTTGTATTTTAATTTTCTTGATATTTCTGTGTGTGAGGGAGTGCTTTTAGCAGCACTGCTGAATAAATCACCTGCTGAAATCAGTGAGTTCAGCTTTTCACTGCTAAACTTGCAGAACCGGTGCCTGCAAATTAAGGACTGTGTGTTTGAAGAAATAAAAGTGCCAATTCAACTTTGCAATGGATCAACTTCCACCAAGAACAAAGAATTTCTTGCATGAGGAAGCAAACCATTGCATAACATGTGGTGCACCCATTCTGCAAATTTAAATATAAAGATGTCGATGTGGCTGCCTCTCCCTGTCCAAATGGCCTCAGTCAGTCCCCCTCACAGCTCGAAGGCTGCTGCTGCTCCCGGCCAGCCACTGACGCCGCTGCAATCCCATGGCCGAATGGCCTCAAGTCCGTCCGTGTGCTGCATCTTCGCGGGGAATGAAGGCCTGCCTCAAGCACCGCAGCTCAGCTCGAAGGCTGCTTGCTGCCGCTGCCGTCGAGACACTGACGCCACACCGCTGCCTGAAAGGCCTGCCTGAAGCACTTTCACACAGGTCGGAACATGGTTTATTTAATCTTTTCTTTGCTTATAAATTTTTATTCAGGTTGGATTTATTTGTATAATATTTGTATAAGTATAACTAAGGATTTATTGTAGAATTTAATGACTTCCCTCCGCCCCCCCCCCCACCCCACCTCGATCCCGACGCCTAATTTGTAACCTGCGCCTGATTTTTTAAAGTGTAGACAAGGTTTTTTCAAGCGTACAAAAATCTTCACTTGCTCCATTCTAAGTTAGTTTGGAGTACGTTTTCACTGTGGAAACTTTCAAATCAGGCGTCAGTGGCCGGACACGCCCCCTTTTGAAAAAAAATTCTGTTCCAAAGTGAAACTGTTCTACCTGACTAGAACTGCAGAAAACTAAATGTGGAGAATTCCGATTTCTAAGATACTCCGTTCTACACCCAGTTGCTCCTAAAAATCAGGAGCAAATCATGTGGAAACTTGGAGCCCAAGACTCTTAATGGCTTGGCTAAAATGGCGGACGGTGGGCCTTTCATAATGAATTAACCCATTCCATTTTAGGAACATCCAGATTGTCTAAAACCAGGCCGGGTACAACCCTGGCACCACATCTCGTGCTTCACCAACGCTCAATGCAGTCACAGGGAGTAGAGTGGAAGGTACATGCACAAATATAAACACTCACTCAAATTGATGAACTCAGCATTAAAACAATCTCAAGTAGGCTGCACAGTATATATATTTTTTTTAAACAGCAATTTCCAATCCCAGGAAATGTGCAAACTCTTCTAGGTCCATGTTTGTCTTTTTAATATTGGATTTCATATTGCTTTCATCAAGCAATCAACCTTTTTCAGCTGAATGCACATCTCCTCACAGAGGAAGTATTCCCGAGCTGCCTCATCAAATCAGCGATGAGTTACTCGTGACCACCCACATTAATAAGCCCCTCCGGCCATCATCCCCAGTCATCACTAATCCCCCTCCACAATAATCTCACGATCCACACTTCACACATTCCAAAATATATACCTTTGCTGCTGGTAAACAAAAAATAGACACATCACTTAGATTTTCTAAATTAATCACGCCACCGATAACAAATTAAATCGTCTGAATCAAATTCCTGTTGATTGATTATCTCTTTCAACTAGATGTATTTGGGATTGTGTCTTTCATGTTTCTTCAGAAATAAAGGTTGAAGGGCCAGGAAAATGTTTGCTTCCATTGTCTACCAATTCTCACCGATTATTTCTGTTGGGTTTTTAATTCCGCTTATAGGTTTTAAGTCATTTCCCTGACAATCTTGGTGGATCGGGGAATAGTGAACATTAGCAAACAGATGACATTGAGCCTGGGGCGTAAAACCCTGAAAAAGAAAGAACTTGCGTTTCTATAGCACCTTTCATAACCTCAGGATGTCCCACAGCGCTTTACAGCCAATGAAGCACTTTTTGAAGCATTGTCACTGTTGTAATGTAGGAAACGCAGCAGCCAATTCTCGTACAACAAGCTCCCACAAACACCAATGTGATAATAACCAGATAATCTGCTTTAGTGATGTGGTTGAGGGATAAATATTGGCCAGGACAGGGAGAAAAACACCCCCGGTCTTCTTCAAAATAGTGCCATGGGATCTTTTACATCCACCAGAGATGGAAGTTGGGGCCTCGGTTTATCGTCTCATCTGAACGACGACACCTCTAACAGTGTGGCACTCCCTCAGCACTGCCCTGGAGTGTCAGCCTAGATTTTGTGCTCATGTTGTGATGGGGAAAGCTTATTATGGGATGTCTAATTTGGCTATCCATCCGATGGCTCCTGAGATGCCAAGTGGAGAAATGAGTTGCCTCACGCTCTGGATAGTAGGTTGTTACCAGTTGCATGATATTGGCTGCTGTTTCCAGAACGGTCTGCGCATTTTTAAGCGCTTTTGTGGTGGATTTTTCCAGGGTTCATGAATGGGAAGGTTAGCGTTGCTCATGGAGTACACTGGTGTTGCGGTGAATGGCAGGCGAGGCAATGTGGGTCAGCATGAGCATCCCTGACACAGTCCTCATGGCAGCATTTAGCTGCATGTCCACGAACTTTGGCGACTGCAGAACCATGAGGCAGAGCAGTGTTCTGCAGCAGAGTAGACTAGGGCCACTGTTGCGGTGTGAAGTGTTCTGGCTGAGCTCCCCTATGACCAGTAAGAGGAAGGAAAGGCTGAGGAATAAAATGAGCTCCAATGGGAGATGATGCATTGAGTCTTGATTTCAACATCTACCTCATCATCACAGGTGGTCCCTCGGACGAGGATGACTTGCTTCCACGAGTTCACAGACATTTCAATGAAGGACCCGATGTCCCAGTCCTGAACTCCAATTGAGGGGGTGGAAGATGCCTGTGCGTGGATTTTTTTACGTGTGGTGAGTGAAGAAGTAGTAACGGGTTACATACAATTACACAGAATATACAGCACAGAAACAGGCCGTTCGGCCCAACTAGTCTGTGCAAGCGTTTATACTTCACACGAGTCTCCTCCCATTCATTCCATCTACCTCATCTCAGCCTTTCAGCATATCTTTCTAATCCCTTTTCTCTCACGTACTCGTCTAGTTTCCTTTTAAATGCATCTAAGCTATTTGCCTCAGCCACTTCCTGTGGTAGCGAGTTCCACATTCTCAGCACTCTCTGAGTAAAGAAATGTCTCCTTATTTCCCTGTTGGATTTATTAGTAACTACCTTGTATTTATGGCCCCCAGTTTTGAATTCTCCCACAAGTGGAAACATTCTCTCCACATCTACACTGTCTGACTCATTCATAATTTTAAAAACCTCTGCCAGGTCACCTCTAAGGCTACTCTTTTCTAAAGAAAAAGTCCAACCTGTTTAATCTTTTCCGTTAACTGTAATCTTGAGTTGGAGTGATTAGTCTGTAGCTTAGGAAGAACAAGAGAATCAAGTTCAGAGGAGCAATGAATATAATAGCATGGCTAAACTAGAGACAAGAAAAGTTGCAATAAAGAGAGGGGTTAGGCCAGAGCGAAAAGATCTAACATGATGAAATGCGTTTTCTTGTATTTTGTCCAGGAATGTGAGTGAGGTGTAGAATAGACCCCATAGAACTAAATATTGAAAGCTATCAATCGATAACAATTCCTAAACTGGATACAGATGTTCATCCATCCTTTCACCTATCTATCTACTTCCCTATTACTGTAAAAGTCTTGTGTCTTCTCATGTCTCACTCGTCAGATGACACACATCCAAGTGTCAAAAGTATAAAGAAAAGAGAAAGCCAGTCACTTGCCACTGGTTTCTTCTGACCTGGAGCTGGAAATTAACAAACACTTGCCAACCTGCACCCTTCCTTCACCTATAGCTATTAACCTGCAGGTGATCTCAGAGTGCTCCTATTTACAGCAATTAGAAGGTTGTGGATTGAAGGAATAGGCCAAATTAAGCACAGCTTCATCTTAGCAGCAAAATAATACATTGTTCATCTACACATTATAGCACTCCTGTAATTATAACGTAGCATATCATCTGATCTGCCACAAGCAATACCATGTGAGAGTCACTGACAGTATTAAAATAAGAAAATAAGAATTAGAGGCAGGAGCGGGCCATACAGCCCCTTGAGCCTGCTCCGCCATTCAGTAAGATCATGGCTGATCTTCAACCACAACTCCACATTCCCGCCCGAACTCCACATCCCCTGATTCCCCTAGAGTCCTTGTTTATGAATTCATAGGAATACTTAGGATATATGGTACAGAAACAGGCCATTCGGCCCAACCAGTCCACGCCCGCATTTATGCTCCACTCAAGCCGAATATTCCTCTAATAAATTCCTCAAATACTGAAGGCCATCTCACCGATAATAGTACTTCAATGCAAGGTGCCATCGTACTAAAGTACCGAAGGGCATCTCAGCGATAACAATACCTGTAAGAAGACAGACGCCACAGTACTCTGATACTGTAGTCTATCTCATTCATAACAGCATCTCAATGGAACAAAGTCCCCATAACACTAAAATACTGAAGAGCATCTCATTGTTAACACCATCAGAACTGTTTCATTTATAAGACTTCAAAATATTTTCATTGCATGGCTTTCATTTTTTGTTGCAAAAGCCATGAAGCTGAATACGTTCTAACACAATGAAGGAGAGCATGAAAAGCACAAGGCAATGGATCTATTTTTAGTCAACTCGGAAGAACGAAGCTAATCTGCTCCTGTACTAAAGGATGCTCTGGGCTTGCTGCAAAAACCCTGCGACACTCCTCAAACGCATTACATTAATGAATAGGTAATTTCTGGAGAAAATTTTCTTGATTTAAAAAATAATCAAGCAGCAGTATAAAATAACTTCATCTTATTTCTTATGCACTAAGAACATTGGGACGCAAAGACAAGGGAGGAGAAGAACAAATAAATTAAAGGGTATGCATAGGGATACCTTTAAGCAAAACGATGATTGATGCAACATGATTACAGAGAGGTACGGATTAATTCTAATTAGTAGCAGCAGGACTGTGCCCTGGCTGCTCCTTTAATCCAATGTTGTTTATTGTTCAGAGATCTGTGTTCAAATGGGGGAAACACTTTCAATCTCTCACGGCTCGATGAAGCAAGCGAAAATGCACGTGTATATTTAAAGCTACGACGCTGCCTTTCAAATGGAAAATGTCAGCAAGATCCTGAATTGCCCACCGAGACTGATGCTGCCCCTCCTCTAAGACCCTCCCCTTCAAGCCTACCTCTTTGAGAAAGCTTTTTTCTCACCTGTTCTAGTATCTCTTAATGTGGCTCGGTGTCAAATGTCTGATAACGTTCCTGTGCAGCACTTGGGACGTTTTGACAGGTTAAAGGCGCTATATCAATGCAAGTTATTGCAAGAAAATCTATCTCTCCTCATCTCTCCTGAAGGAGGTTGACTCTTTACCTTTCCACAGGCTGCGCCTCTTCTCAGATACTTCAGCTGAGAGGTTCATGGGAGATTTAATAGAGGTTGTTCCAAATTATGAAGGGTTTCGAAAAGAGTAAATAAGGAGAACCCGTTTCTACTGGCAGGAAGGTCGGTAGCCAGAGGACACAGATACAAGATAATTGGCAAAAGAACCAGAGGGAAGATGTATGAGATTCATGAAGATGATCCCAGAAATGATACCGGGGCTAAATTATGATTGCATATTCTAGGTTTGTATTTCCTGGAGTATTGAAGATTAAGGGGTGATCTAATTAAGGTATTTAAGCTGATCAAAGGAGTTGATAGGGTAGATAGAGGGTGACAGGGCTATGGACCAAGAGCTGGAAAGTTGGATTAGGCTAGATAGCTCTTGGTCGGCCAGCGTGGACACGATGGGCCGAAATGGCCTCCTTCCATGTTGTAAATTTCTATGATTCTATAGAGAGAAACTATTTTCTTTGCTGGGGGGTGTCCAGAACAAGGGGGCATCACCTTAAAATTAGAGCAAGGTCATTCAGGGATGATGTCAAGAACCACTTCTTCACGTAAAGGATAGTGGAAATTTAGAACTGTTTCCCCCAAAGGCTGGGGGATCAATTGAAAATTTCAATTCTGAGATTGATGGATTTTGTTGGGGAAGATTATTAAAGCTTATGGAACCAAGGTGGGTGGGTGAAGTTAAGATGCAGATCAGCCATGATTTAATTGAATGGCAGAAACAGCTCGAGGAGCTGAAGGGCCTCCTCCTGTTTCTATGTTCCTAGATGAGAGGGTTTAGTTATAAGTAGAGACTAGAGAAACCGAGGACCTTTATATTAGAACAGAGAAAGTTAGAAGAGATTTGATGGAAGTGTTGAGAATTATTAAGGGTTTTGATAAGGTAAGTCAAGGGAAACTATTTCCACTGGTTAGCAAGCTAGTACCTGCAGGGCATAATTTGAAAATCATCACTAAAATAATGAAGAGCGATATTAAGAGACTTTTATTTACATGGAGGGTTGTTAAGATATGGAATTCCCCTCAAGAAACAGTGGTGGAGCAGAATCCAAATTGCTTTTAAAAGAAAAAGGGAACATTTTTGAAAAAGAATGTTTTTAATTTTATGAGGAAAAAGCCAGGGGATAAGTGGATTGCCCCTTCAGAGCCAAATGGTCTTCTATGCTATAAAATTCTTTGAACAGCCGCAGCTATTCTCGTACATCTCCGAGCACCTGGCACTGGAGTTGGCACTGGCAGGGGGCTGAGAACAGGTCAGTCTGCCCACCTCGCCAGCTGAGAATATCGTACCAAACAGGGCATCAACAGAGTGAGGGGGGAGAACGTAAAATGTGGCTCATTAGAAAAATGTCACCAGCGATCACTGTCTTTTTGTACAAAGGCGGATTCATCACTGAAATCTTCACACATCATTAATGTTTCACAATTTTAATTTGCCACATTTCTGTTGCATTGCCCTCTTTTTTGGTTTTGCTTAATCTCCGCTCTTAAAGGTTCCCATGCCTGTCACATTTGAACCACAGACCTTACCACCTGAAGAAAATATTATTTTGTGTTATTTATTCTGATGTTGGCAAGGCTACATTTATTGTCCATCTCCAATTGCCCTGAGAAGATTGCGGAGATAGCTCTTCTCCTTGAACAGTTGTAGTCCTTGCCCTAATGGTGCTCCCACAATGGTGTCAGCTAGACCATCGAGACTGTAGTTCCATTGAGATCTGTTATTCCAGGATATTGGCCTAGCGATGATAAAGGAATAGAGAATATGTGTCCAAGTCAGGATGGTAGATGAGTTGGAGGGGAACTTGGAGATGATGGTGTTCCCAGAGCATTGTTGGTATTTCTCAGTGGTAGAGGTCGAAGGGGAGGCAGGAACTATCAAAGTAACTTTGGTGAGTTGCTGCAGTACATTCAGTTGATCAGACACACTGCAACCACAGTGCGCTGGTGGTGGAGGAGAAAACCGAGCCAAATATTGAAGATGTGAGATATGGCCTATTTTGCTGGTAACTCAGGAGCTGCTTAAAGCCCCGGAAGCTGTGGGATGTCACAAACCTTTCATTTTGTTTGATACAAAATACAGCAATAAAGTAAAGATTAAGAAGTGGAAATTGGTTCTTTCTGCATCTGTTTTCCGAGCGGAAAATGGGGGAAAAAAGGACCAATTTAGAAGCGCTATGTCCCAAACCCGATCAGCATTCGTGTTACGGGAACCGCCATAGTGGCATAGCAAGCTTTGCAGACAGCCATCTAAAAGAAGCATTAGGACCATTGCGTACGTTAATTATGGGTATAACGCCTGTTAGAGGGCCCATCCACAGTGCTCGCCCAACTCCAAAGTTGTCGCGTTCGTATCCCCCCAATCTCCACTCCAACAGCCCGTCCCGGGACTTACCTTCGAGCCACTGCCAGCAAGGCAAGCAGTCCTACATTTAACATTTGGAATGCGCGAGCTGCCAGTGAAGGCATGACAGGCGACAGTAGCTGATGTGTTAAATGATAGTGAGGCCCGAGGCCCAATTTCGGGCAGGTACTGGGCCTCTCGGTTGGGGCATGCACTGCCCATGCAGTGCCAATTCTAGTCCATTAGTTTGTCCCTAGACCAACACCTAAAACAGATTATCTGGTTATTATCGCATTGCTGTTTGTGGGACCTTGCTGTGCATAAAATGGCTGCGGCATTTCCTACATTACAAAGTGACTACACTTCAAAAAGTACTTCATTGGATATAAAGCGCTTTGGGACGTCCTAAGCTCATGAAAGGTGCTATATTAATGCAATTTTTTCTTTTTTTCACCCTTTAATGTTTGCCAATTGAAAAATATCGATAGTTCAGAATCAGAGGTGTCATTCTTGATATTGGTTGAGTTAGAAGACCTGGAACCATACAAGAGAGGAAACAGGCTTGCACCTTGCCTCAGCTAATGTTATTCTATAACTAACCATTAGGAAGTGCTTGAGAGGGCCAGTGCTGACGTGACCTTTGTTTTAAGCCCTCCCCACTGGCGATACGCTTCAGCTCCTCTCCTCTCCCTTTAACCTCCGCTGAATCTGACAGCTCTTCCTGTGGATAATCACCACCATGAATTAGTCCAACAGTATGTGGGCACCCTCCCTTTTTATTGTAATGTACTCATTCTTTAACACACTGAAAGATCCAGGACAGACAGGACTTGAACCAGCCCAAGTAGTCAGAATCGTACTTTAACAAGAGTCTTTCTACAAATCCCTTTACACGTATTACAGATGTTCTTTTAGGAGAGACATTCTATTTAAAAATAAAAAAATAAAATATTTTCTGCAAACCTTCGAAAGTGTTCTCCATAATTGCAGGGGTTTATTTTAACAGAAATTAAAACATATACACATAGAAAATAGGTGCAGGAGTAGGCCATTCGGCCCTTCGAGCCTGCACCACTATTCAATAAGATAATGGCTGATCATGCAACTTCAGTACTCCACTCCTGCCTTCTCTCCGTATTCCTTGATCCCTTTAGCTGTAAGGGCCACATCTAACTCCCTTTTGAATATATCTAACGAACTGGCCTCAACAACTTTCTATGGTAGAGAATTCCACAGGTTCACAATTCTCTGAGTATACCAGACTATAAACACTCCCTCCTACAGGAGATTGTAATCTCTAGTCCTTCTGCTTCAGGATCACTATCTCATGTGAATGGAGGGGCTACACAGCCTGTGCTTGTATTCAATGGCGGGAGGGCTTTCCCAGAATGAACCGCTCAGCCAAATGCCCTCGACTAAAACTATAGATAGTGCCGAACTACTCAGGGGCAAAGTGAGATCTGCTGTTCCCTGAGCTCCAAATCAGGGACTCAGCTTATCATTTTACACCAAGGCATTGCCACTGGTAAATGACTCACAACTCAAATCTCACAGCCAAGGTGTCCAATGTTGACAATGCCGTTCATCACAGTTGTCTGTTCACAAGATCATATGGAGAAGTGTGAGGTAATGCATTTAGGGAGGGCTAACAAGGCAAGGGAATACACAATAAATGGTAAGACATTGAGAAGTGTAGAGGAACAAAGGGAACTTGGAGTGCAGGTCCACAGATCCCTGAAGGTAGCAGGCTGGCTAGATAAGGTGGTTAATAAGGCATACGGAATATTGCCTTTATTAGCCGAGGCATAGAATACAAGAGCAGGTGGGTTATATTTGAACTTTATAAAACAGTAGTTCATCATAATCATAGGCGATCCCTCGAAAGAGGATGCTTTGCTTCCACATGAGTTCACAGATGTTTCAATGAAGGACCCGATGTTCCAGTCCTGAACTCCAATTGAGGGGGTGGAAGGTACCTGTGTGTGGATTTTTTTAATGTGTGGTGACCGTTGCACATCTTAGGCCACAGCTAGAGTACTGAGTACAGGAAAGAGGTGATTGCATTAGAGGTACAGAGGAGATTTACGAGGATGTTGCTTGGACTGGAGAATTTTAGCTATGAGGAAAGATTGGACAGGCTGGGGTAGTTTTCTTTGGAACAGAGGAGGCTGAGGGGAGATCTTATTGAGATGGATAAAATTATGAGGGGGCTGGATAGAGTGGATAGGATGGACCTATTTCCTTTAGCAGAGGGGTCAAGAACCAGGGGGTATAGATTTAAAGTAATTGGTAGGAGGTTTAGAGGGGATTTGAGGGGAAATGTCTTCACCCAGAGGGTGGTGAGGGTCTGGAACTCACTGCCTGAAAGGGTGGTAGAGGCAGAAACCCTCATGACATTCAAAAAGTACTTGGATGTGCACCTGAACCTATAGGGCTATGGACCAAGAGCTGGTAAGTGGGATTAGGCTGGAAAACTCTTGGTCAGCCAGCACGGAACACGATGGGCCGAAATGGTTTCCTTCCGTGCTGTAAATTTCGATGATTCTTTGATCATTATGGATGGGGAAGACCTTTCGGATACCTTAATTCATCCATCCTAAAGTCCTCCAATGTAGCAGTCAATTGTTTCTCAAATGATTCCTGTGTTTTTGCCTCCACTGCTCTATCTGGAGGTTTAATTCTACATGTTGATCACTCTTTGTGTGAAGAAGATATCAGTGCTAATATTAATGTTTACTAATTTGAGTCTGTGTCCCCTTATTCCCCTCCCACAATGAATTTAAAGTAAACTTCTGAATTTACTTTTTCCATTTCCTTAACTGTTTTTTCTACTTCTATAAGCTCACCTCACTAACATCTTCTTTCAAGGATGAACAGCTTAATTTCTCTAGTTTCTCCTCATGACTCAGACCCCGAACAGTCGCCTTGTCTCCCTTCTCTTCACTGCCTCCATCAATTGATTGTCTCCTTTGTTTCTTGGTGACTAGAACTGGATGCTTTAAAAGTATCTCAACCTCAAATGCTCAGTCACACGAACATCATGATGGGTAGCCTATCGGTTTATACAATAATATAGACAGGTATTACAAGTAATATACAGCATGAGGGATCTCCTGAGCATAATATACAGTATTCTGTAATACATTGAATGAGGGATACCCTGAGCAGGGTATACAGTGTCATGTAATATACATGGGATTTCAATTATCCATCATAATGGAAGGGATTATACTGGCATAAAATAGTAATTGGCAGATAATTGAGAGTCCCCAGATGACTGTTGATTGATGTGCCTTCCCCACCCACTTGCCTGATTCCTGTCCAGCAGCACTCACTTCCTTTCTCACCTTGGCAAACTCAGAAGGTACTGCAATAGCGGATCAAACAGCAATCAGCTAACTCACAGTTCCACCAGCCACCGGTTCAAAAACGCTACCTACTGGATCTCAGCCAGAAACACTCTTCCAAAGCCAAGCAAAGACCCCCGGAGTTAAGTGCTGACAGCGTTGTGCACTCATCTCCAGAGACTCTCTCTGCAATGCTAATCTCAGTCTAGCTGCTGACTATAAAATCCATACGCAGCACGTGAGTAACAAGCTTAAACAGCCAGGCCCTAAGTATCTCAAGCAATTTACATAGTGTGATGGCATACATTGTATGAGGGATACCCGGAACAATTGATCTAGTATATTGTAATGGGTATATCAAAGGAATAATGTGAGCAGCTTTCTTTAATAATACCTCAAGGAATTGCCACCTGCAGTTTGTACAGTATCCCATCACGTTCACCTCAAGGGATATCCCCAGTATCCTTTACATAATAAAGTATTCCATTCCGTTTATTGTATAATGTGCTCTGCAGGCAAAGCCTGCATTGTACCAGTGACAATGACGAATGCAACCTGTCAAATGGCTTCTTCCAGCCAACCACGCAGGTGTTTCCTAGATAGAAACATAGAAACATAGAAAATAGGTGCAGGAGCAGGCCGTTCGGCCCTTCGAGCCTGCACCGCCATTCACTCGGAATGAGTGATCACAGTATGGTTGAATGTGTAATACAGATTGAGGGTGAGGAAGTAGTGTCTCAAACGAGCGTACTATGCTTAAACAAAGGGGACTACAGTGGGACGAGGGCAGAGTTAGCTAAAGTAGACTGGGAACACAGACTAAACAGTGGCACAATTGAGGAACAGTGGAGGACTTTTAAGGAGCTCTTTCATAATGCTCAACAAAAATATATTCCAGTGAAAAAGAAGGGTGGTAAAAGAAGGGGTAACCAGCCGTGGATAACCAAGGAAATAAAGGAGAGTATCAAATTAAAAACCAATGCGTATAAGGTGGCCAAGGGTAGTGGGAAACTAGAAGATTGGGAACATTTTAAACGATAGCAAAGAATGACGAAGAAAGCAATAAAGAAAGGAAAGACAGATTATGAAAGTAAACTTGCGCAAAACATAAAAACAGATAGTAAAAGCTTTTACCGATATATAAAACGGAAGAGAGTGACTAAAGTAAATGTTGGTCCCTTAGAAGATGAGAAGGGGGATTTAATAATGGGAAATGTGGAAATGGCTGAGACCTTAAACAATTATTTTGCTTCGGTCTTCACAGTGGAAAACACAAAAACCATGCCAAAAATTTCTGGTCACGGGAATGTGGGAAGGGAGGACCTTGAGACAATCACTATCACTAGGGAGGTAGTGCTGGACAGGCTATTGGGACTCAAGGTAGACAAGTCCCCTGGTCCTGATGAAATGCATCCCAGGGTATTAAAAGAGATGGTGGAAGTTATAGCAGATGCATTCGTTATAATCTACCAAAATTCTCTGGACTCTGGGAGGTACCAGCGGATTGGAAAGCAGCTAATGTAACGCCTCTGTTTTAAAAAGGGGGCAGACAAAAGGCAGGTAACTATAGGCCGGTTAGTTTAACATCTTTAGTGGGGAAAATGCTTGAAGCTATCATTAAGGAAGAAATAGCAGGACATCTAGATAGGAATAGTGCAATCAAGCAGACGCAACATGGATTCATGAAGGGGAAATCATGTTTCACTAATTTACTGGAATTCTTTGAGGATATAACGAGCATGGTGGATAGAGGTGTACCAATGGATGTGGTGTATTTAGATTTCCAAAAGGCATTCGATAAGGTGCCACACAAAAGGTTACTGCAGAAGATAAAGGTGCGCGGAGTCAGAGGAAATGTATTAGCATGGATAGAGAATTGGCTGGCTAACAGAAAGCAGAGAGTCGGGATAAATGTGTCCTTTTTGGGTTGGAAATCGGTGGTTAGTGGTGTGCCACAGGGATCGGTGCTGGGACCACAATTGTTTACAATATACATAGATGACCTGGAAGAGGGGACAGAGTGTAGTGTAACAAAATTTGCAGATGACTCAAAGATTAGTGGGAAAGCGAGTTGTGTAGAGGACACAGAGAGGCTGCAAAGAGATTTAGATAGGTTAAGCGAATGGGCTAATGTTTGGCAGATGGAATATAATGTCGGAAAATGTGAGGTCATCAACCTTGGGAAAAAAAACAGTAAAAGGGAATATTATTTGAATGGGGAGAAATTACAACATGCTGCGGTGCAGAAGGACCTGGGGGTCCTTGTGCATGAATCCCAAAAAGTTAGTTTGCAGGTGCAGCAGGTAATCAGGAAGGCGAATGGAATGTTGGCCTTCATTGCGAGAGGGATAGAGTACAAAAGCAGGGAGGTCCTGCTGCAACTGTGCAGGGTATTGGTGAGGCTGCACCTGCGTGCAGTTTTGATCACCTTACTTAAGGAAGGATATACTAGCCTTGGAGGGGGTACAGAGACGATTCACTAGGCTGATTCCGGAGATGAGGGGGTTACCTTATGATGATAGATTGAGTAGACTGGGTCTTTACTCGTTGGAGTTCAGAAGGATGAGGGGTGATCTTATAGAAACATTTAAAATAATGAAAGGGATAGACAAGATAGAGGCAGAAAGATTGTTTCCACTGGTCGGGGAGACTAGAACTAGGGGGCACAGCCTCAAAATACGGGGGAGACAATTTAAAACCGAGTTGAGAAGGAATTTCTTCTCCCAGAGGGTTGTGAATCTGTGGAATTCTCTGCCCAAGGAAGCAGTTGAGGCTAGCTGATTGAATGTATTCAAATCACAGATAGATTTTTAACCAATAAGGGAATTAAGGGTTATGGGGAGCGGGCGGGTAAGTGGAGCTGAGTCCACGGCCAGATCAGCCATGATCTTTTTGAATGGCGGAGCAGGCTCGAGGGGCTAGATGGCCTACTCCTGTTCCTAATTCTTATGGTCTTATGTAATATGATCATGGCTGATCATGCAACTTCAGTACCCCACTCCCACCTTATTTCCATGCCCCCTGATCCTTTTAGCTGTAAGGGCCACATCTAACTCCCTCTTGAATATATCCAATGAACTGGACTCAACAACAGACAGATAGTGAGTTCCACATTGAAACACAGCTGTTCACACAGTGACACATCACAACTCGGGGTCTGTGGAGCTCAGTACACTGATTCCCTCAGGACAAGACTCCATTGAAACATCCTCCCTGATGGAAATCTCAATTAGATTGAGCAAGACATCTCCCAGACTAAATGTTCATCCCCTTAGACATATAAAGTAGGCTGGCCAATCCCACCAGCTACCCTCCAAATATAGCATCTCATATTCCTCTTTGCATCCTCAGTGTATTGAAATGAAGACTCATTGTACCATCTCCTACTCAAACTCATTTCTCACCGAACCTCCTTACCTGCTTCAATCTTTCTTTCCTTCTAAAATCTACAGACTGTTGAAACCCAAGCTTGGTGTTACTTACCTTGTGACTACTTTGTGGCCCTCGCAGGTCGGGGCCTCCATGCTGCCCATGGCCGCCGCTCACTGCTCCTTTTATGGCCCCAACCTGCCGCTGATCTTCTCTCGCAGGTTGGCGCCATCAGCAGCAGGTTGGGGCCATAAAAAGAGCGGCGAACGACGGCCTTGGGCAGCATGGAGGCCCCGACCTGCGAGGGAACATCAGCGGCAGGTCGGGGCCATAATAGGAGCGGCAGCCATGGGCAGCACGGAGGCATGCCACTAGAAGGTACAGCGTGAGCTGGTGCAGGAGGGCGACGGCTGTGAAGAGTGATGCCATCAAGATCCAGGTCGGTGATTGGAGCGTGGGCAGATACAGCAGGAGCAGTGAGGTCGGGACGAAGGAGCAGTGAAAGACTGTGGAGGGACGTGATTGGGGCCCAGGGGAGGCGCGAGTTTGGAGCCAGTAGCCCAGGGGCAGCACAGGCCAGCCCACACTGCGATTTATGTGCGCACTAGGTCCGTGGTCTCCAGTTGTCTTGGGTAACCCTTGCCACAGGACCAAGACCTAGCTCTGTCGAGCCTGTGTGGTGGCTGGTGTGCAACGGCCACCCCACGTTAAAAAAATGCACGCACATTCATCTTCCACCCTTGAGGATGTAGTTCGGGTCCTTCATTGAAACACCTGTAAACCGGTCCTTTTTTTGGTGTGGAAGCAAGTCATCCTCGTTTCGAGGGACCGCCTATGATGACCATGATTTTGTGACATCTTGCTTTCTCTTTTATTCTTTTCACCTTTAGTGGTGCCCTGTACTGCTTACCTTGATTTATCACCCAAGGTTCTCAGTACTAGATGCATTGTGAGGTACAACTTTAATGTCAATCCCAATGCAACAACCAATGCGTAGACAGTGCTTTTAATATAGCATAGCTTCCCGAGGAGCTTCACAAATGTGCTGATTGAACACCAAGCAGGAATTAGGAGGTATGGGGAGGTGACCAAATGTATGTTTGAAGAGGTAGATTTTGAGGGTACTTTTGAAGGCAGGTAATGATGCAGCAAGGCGGAAGGATATAGGGAGAGAATTACAGAGACCAGGGGCACCTTGTATAACGTCTCTAATAGTCCTACGTAAGCTGCAAGCTGGGAATGTAGAGGTTGAATGAGACCAGGGAGGGATTACACATGGACAAGGATTTCAAAATCAATTCAGTGAGGGAATGGGCTCCTGTGGCGGGGGGGGGCAATGTCTGGGGGTGATGAGTGAGCCGGACTTAGTACAGGAAAGGATGTGGGGCTTCAGGGCTCTGGATGAATTGGAGTTTGTTGTTGTTATGTATTTATGCTTGGGGTCACCGGACACCAGGGGGCGCCACTGTCGGAGGTCATTGGGCTGTATGTGTGCATGCACGGTCACTGGTATATAAGCGTGGATACCTTGTCACGTGGGTTATTTTGGGCGCGAATAAAGTTGGATCAGGTTTACACCTGATGCAGTTTACAGTAACTAGTCTTTTGAATCATTAAATTCATTACATTTGGCGACGAGGTAACTTAAGAACCTTCGCATGAACAATGGGCACTATTGGAATTCTGGAGAGACTCGTGGATGGCGAGGATTGGCCGTATTTTATCGACCGCCTGGATCAGTATTTTGTGGTCAACAAAATGGAGGGAGACGCTGTTACAGTTCGGCACAGGGCGGCTTTCCTCACCGTTTATAGTCCAAAGATTTATGGCCTCATAAAGAATCTTCTCTCACCTTTACGTCCAATGGATAAAGAATATGGGGATTTGTGTGCTTTGGTGTGTGACCATCTTAAGCCAAAAGAGGGGATCATCATCTCACGCTATCGCTTCTACACGCAAGTTGGTGCTGAGGGCCAGGATGTGTCGGGATTCGTTGCCGACCTGCGACATCCTGCTGAACCGTGTAAGTTTGGGAACGTGTTGGAAGACATGCTGCGAAATTTCTTCGTGATAGGCATCAACCACGATGTGATTCTTCGGAAGTTATTGGCCGAAGTGAAGCTGGGTTTGAGCAGGGCCATCGCGACTGCCCAGGCATGCATGACGACTGATGATAATTTGAGGCAGATATCATCGAAGAATCGGAGCTCCACGGCAAGTACTGTAAACAAGACTGTGTCATCGTCTGGCAGAGCTGCTTATGGCAGGGTCTATTCAACTGCTTATGTGAAACCTGAAGCTGTTCAAACTCCACCAACTGGTACGAATCCGATTTCACCCTGTTGGCATTGTGGGGGCAATCATCGGCCTCATCAGTGTCGGTTTAAACAGTACTCCTGTAATTGCTGTTTGTAAGTGGGGCATCTTCAGAGAATGTGCCCACAACTGAGCAAGCGTGCGGCCGCTCATTACATTGCTGATGATGACCAGTCCAGTGCTGGCCCGGATACACAACCCAAGGAGGAAGTGTATGGTATGTATTCATTCTTGGGAAAGAGCCAACCGATAATCGTTAATGTGAAGCTGAATGGCGTGCCTATATCAATGGAGCTGGACACGGGTGCGAGTCAGTCGATAACGAGCCAAAGGACATTCGACAAACTGTGGGACATTGAGGCTGTGAAGCCTAAGCTGAGTCCAGTCAATGCCAAGTTGCGTATTTACACTAAGGAACTCATACCGGTGATTGGCAGTGCAGTAGTCAAGGTGATGGTGCGGTTCATGATCTACTGTTATGGATCGTCCCAGGTAATGGTCCAACGCTGTTCGGCAGGAATTGGCTCGAGAAAATCAAGTGGAATTGGAATGATATCAAAGCGTTGTCATCAGTGGATGACACTTCATGTGCTGAAGTGTTGAAGAAGTTTCCTTCTTTGTTTGAACCGGGCATTGGAAATTTTACGGGAGCCAAGGTGCAGATTCACCTGGATTCTGATGCAAGGCCTGTCTACCATAAGGCTCAGTCTGTTCCATACATGATGAGGGAGAAGGTTGAAATTGAGCTTGACAGACTCCAACGTGAAGGGGACATATCACTGGTCGAGTTTAACGAGTGGGCCAGTCCTATTGTTCCTGTGTTGAAGAGTGATGGCACTGTCAGGATTTGTGGAGACTACAAGGTTACGATTAACCGATTTTCGAAACAGGATCGGTACTCGTTACCAAAGGCTGATGACCTGTTCGCCATGCTAGCTGGTGGAAAATAATTCACTCAACTGGATCTGACATCGGCCTATATGGCACAGGAGCTTGTCGACACTTTGAAGAAACTCACCTGCATCAACACCCATAAAGGACTGTTTGTCTACAACAGGTGTACTTTTGGAATTCGTTCGGCTGCAGCCATATTTCAGAGGAATATGGAGAGTTTACTGAAGTCCATTCCTACAACTGTCGTGTTTCAAGGTGACATTCTGGTCACAGGTCGCGACACTGCTGAACATCTGAACAATCTTGAAGAAGTCCTACATCGTCTGGACAAAGTGGGGCTCAGGCTGAAACATTTGAAGTGTGTCTTCATGGCACCTGAAGTTGAATTCCTGGGGAGGAAGATTGTTGCTGATGGCATCAGGCCTACTGATTCGAAAACCAAGGCCATCAAAAATGCACCCAGGCCTCAGAATGTGACAGAGCTGCGTTCATTCCTTGGGTTACTCAACTACTTCGATAATTTTTTACCAAGATTGAGCACTTTGTTAGAGCCACTGTATGTGCTACTCAGAAAAGGAGACAACTGGGTCTGGGGTGTGTCTCAAGATAGAGCCTTTGAGAAAGTTAAGAATCTGCTCTGTTCAAACAAGTTACTTGTTCATTATGATCTGTGTAAGCGTCTTGTATTGGCCTGTGATGCTTCATCATAGGCGGTTGGCTGTGTACTCCAACAAGCAAATGAGTCGGGTAAGCTACAACCTGTTGCGTATGCTTCGAGAAGTTTGTCAAAGGCCGAAAGAGTTTACAGCATGGTAGAAAAAGAAGCTTTGGCCTGTGTGTATGGGGTCAAAAAGATGCATCAGTACCATTTGGTCTTCGTTTTGAACTCAAAATGGATCACAAGCCACTCATTTCATTGTTTTCGG
The DNA here is from genome assembly GCF_044704955.1 of Pristiophorus japonicus. Taxonomy (NCBI): domain Eukaryota; kingdom Metazoa; phylum Chordata; class Chondrichthyes; family Pristiophoridae; genus Pristiophorus; species Pristiophorus japonicus. The sequence goes on from NC_091994.1 coordinate 102,603,434, forward strand.
AAAACAAAAGGATTAATACTAATGCATTGTCCCGTATCCAGAGGTGGGCATTGACATTGTCTGCCTATGATTATGTTATTCATCATAGACTTAACACTGAGAATTGTGCCAATGCCCTGAGTCGTCTGCCTTTTCCCACACCCGATATGGAGATGCCTCAACCTGCAGATCTACTGTTAGTAATGGATGCTTTTGAGAGTGAAGCAACTCCTGTCACTGCTCAACAAGTTAGGATCTGGACCAGCCAGGACCCTATTTTATCGGTTGTGAAACGTTGTGTCCTCAGTGGTGATTGGTCTGCAATACCAATGTGTGATGGGACCAAACCTTACAACCGTCGCAAAGATGAACTGTCCGTTCAGTCAGATTGTTTACTGTGGGGTAATCGTGTGGTTATGCCTAAGAAAGATAGAGAAAAATTTGTACGTGAACTACATAGCACTCATCCTGGTATTGTCATGATGAAAGCCATTGCCAGGGCTCATGTATGGTGGCCTGGAATTGACTCTGATCTTGAATCATGTGTGCATCAGTGCAATACCTGCATGCAGCTAAGTAAAGTACCAGCGGAATCTCCGCTGAGTTTGTGGTCGTGGCCATCGAAACCATGGTCGAGGAGCCACATCGATTTTGTGGGCCCTATCCTGGGAAAGATGTTTTTTGTTGTGGTGGATGCATATTCAAAGTGGATAGAGTGTATTATTATGTCATCCAGTATGTTTACAACCACTATTGACAGCCTTCGTGTCATGTTTGCTACTCATGGTTTGCCTGACATTGTTGTGAGTGACAACGTATCTTGCTTCACTTGTCTGGAGTTTCAAGAGTTCCTGAAACTTAATGGGATTAAACATGTGAGGTCAGCCCCATTCAAACCTGCTTCTAATGATCAAGCAGAGTATGAAACGCGTAACTCAGGGTTCACTGCAGACTCGCTTGTCCTGTATACTGCTCAGCTACAGGACCAGACCTCATACACTTACTGGGGTCTCCCCTGTTGAACTACTGATGAAGAGAAGTCTCAAGAACAAGCTCCCTCTTATTCATCCCAATTTAAATGATTGTGTTGAAAACAGACGTCAAAGTCAGCAAAGGTATCATGAGCGTGCTGCTGTGTCACGTGACATCTCTGTCAATGATCCGGTTTATGTCCTGAACTATGGTCAAGGTTCAAAGTGGGTCACCAGTACTGTTACAGCCAAGGAGGGTAACAGAGTGTTTATCGTCATGCTCAAGAATGGGCAAACATGCAGAAAACATGTTGATCAGATAAAACTGGGGCACACGAATGAACTGGAACCGCTTGAGGAAGACGCAGTCAGTGACCAACCAACCAATGTTCATTCATCAGAGAACTTTGCTGTCATTATTGAAACGGGACCTCCAGTCCCTGATGTGGTCATTACCGCTCCCATCAAATCGGTTACTCAGCTCTCAGTCACAACTGACTCAGAACGCTCACCTAGAACTGAAGTTGAACTGAGACGATCAATTTGTGAGTGGAAAGACCCAGACCATCTTAATTTGTAAAAAGACTGATATTAAGATCTTGAAAGGGGATGTTGTTATGTATTTATGCTTGGGGTCACCGGACACCAGGGGGCGCCACTGTCGGAGGACATCGGGCTGTACGTGCACATGCGCAGTCACTGGTGTATAAGCGCGGTTACCTTGTCTCGCGGGTTACTTTGGGCACGAATAAAGTTGGATCAGGTTTACACCTGAGGCAGTTTACTGTAACTAGTCTTTTGAGTCATTATATTCATTACTGTCGTGTAGGGTGGAGTTTGGGAGCTATAAGTGCAAATTGGAAGTAACAAAAATGTCTGACAGGTGGTAGGGGGATACAGGGGAAGGCACTGGGGTAGGGAATCTTCCGAAGGTCGAAAATAGCAACTCCAGAGAGAGATTGGATGAGGACAATTAACACTGGGAGGTATTAACCCCAGTGCCTGATGCAGTGGGAGGTTTTGTTATATAACACTCCTGTGAAGCACCTTCTAGTGTTTACTACATTAAAGGCACTATATAAATACAAGTTATTGTTGTTGTTGTTGTATTAACCCCAGTGCCCGGTGTAGTGGGAGGGGTTAAACCCTGTGCCCGGCATAGTGGGAGGGATGAACCCCAGTGCCCGGTGTAGTGGGAGGGATTAACCCCACTGCCCGGTGTAGTGGGAGGGATTAACCCCAGTGCCCGGTGTAGTGGGAGGGATTAACCCCAGTGCCCGGTGTAGTGGGAGGGGTTAAACCCTGTGCCCGGCATAGTGGGAGGGGTTAACCTCAGTGCCTGGTGTAGTGGGAGGGATTAGCTCCTGTGCCCGGTGTAGTGGGAGGGATTACCCTCAGTGCCTGGTGTAGTGGGAGGGATTAACCCCGGTGTGCCAGTAGGTATTAACATTGAGCAATCAACATATAGATTACGAACTGAAATGGCTTGTTGCACTATACGTCCGCTATTCACACCAGCCTGAAAGGACTGGTCTTCTCTGCAGGGATGCAAATGGATGGTTGAGGGCACTTATCTCATTTTTCTCGGTAATCTAATAACTCTGTCCATTCGCACTTTACTCATTTGGTGGAAATCACAACAACTGCAATCATTTATCTCCTCATTAATTATGAAAGGTGGCGGGGAGGGGCCTGACCAGTTCCCTCTATCATGCGGCAGCTACCGATGGTCCCAGACCAGTCGGGACCACCGCCAGTGGGGGAGTACTCCGTGCACGCGCATTCTCCTGAATTAAACCGGGCGCGTACTCGGCTTCGGGCGCGCGCAGAGGTCGTTCAGAAAACCCGCGGGCACGAATGTCATCGCCCAAAAAACACAAGATTGCAAACCCGGAACATATCCGGGGGCGCGCCAGCCAGGTTTTCGCGCGTCGGACACGCGCCAGAAGCGGGGGCGTGCACAGAACCAGTTAATTTCATGCAATTTCTGAAGGGTGCGGAGTTCCACAGAGATAAGATCGCACAAAAAACAATCATATGAAATATTTAATATTTGCAAATAATGGGGACAAAAGAGAAAGACTCAGTTTAGTTTGAAACTAGCATTTAAATACTGTGAACGTTCAATAAATCTCAAATTATATTATCTTCAATAAACATTGCTACATTGTAACTGTATTTTTTCATTTAGATGTAATATCTGCTATTTATATATATATATTGCATACTTCCCTCTTCCAGCCCTATTGTCTATTATTTCATACATCACATCGGTATTTAATGGGTGGTCTAATTTAATTTATTTTACTGGATCAACTTTGTCTTGGATTTTTTTTTTGAAGGGGGCGATATTCCTTAAAAATAGTTTCTGTGCATCTGAAATGAGCGAACATTTCCGCTAACGGATGAAATATTTCAAGAACTTTGCGCTGGAATCTTCGCCCCTTATGTAAAACATAGTTCTGCACAACAATTTATTATTAGGGGAAGGAGGGAAAAGGAAGAATCTTAGACATTAAAAAAAAATCAATTTACCTTCAGAGTTGTATCAACTCAGGCAGACCTCTAGCTGGCCACGGTCACCCTGCATCAATTCTCCTTTATCTCCTTCAGATGGCAAATCGCAGATCCCAATATTTCCTCAACTACTACAGCGGTGCACGGGGATAAAGACGGACAGATGAGCAGTCCCCCATCTCACAGAGCAGCGTGTTATACCGCGGAAATCAACATGACACGCACCGTGTTACTGGGCATCAGGAGAGAGAGAGGCACCCAGTGCTCTGCTCAAATCGCTAGTCAGTCAGTCATTCATTCCATCCACATAGATGTATCCAAATAAATGCGCCGGGAGGAGCCCTGGAATCTCTGTTTCCCCCTCTCTCTCTTCGCAAGTTCTCCCTTGCACTGCCGATGGGATGCAAGGAGCGAATGTTTGCAGACCAGGGATCGGCGGGGCTTATTAGTGAGTGTGGAGTCACGACAAGGGGCGTGGGGGGATAGAGTGAAGATCAAATCTACGCTGTGGGGGAGTGTTTTTTCTTTCAAATTCTATTAAGCGCATGCTCAGGAAACGTATTTAACACACACTTACACACACAGGGCTTTCCCTCTTGCTGCGGAAATTCGTCTGGAGAGCGCCGATACTACGTGGAGCTGGCATTTCTCCTGAGTGTTCCAAGATAGAACAAGGCATTTGATAGAAGATGCATTGACTGAGGCGTCCGTCCCAATTCTCCGGTATCATTATCCTACCAGCCCACTGTATATTAATCCAATCATGGCAACTTATGACTTATGGAGGTTTTTAAGATTATGAAAGGGTTTGATAGGGCAGAGGTAGAGAAAATATTTCCACCCAGGCCCAACATCCCCGGCATCGAAGCACTGACCACACTCGACCAGCTGCATCGGGCGGGCCACATTGTCCGCATGCCCGACACGAGACTCCCAAAGCAAGCGCTCTACTCTGAACTCCTACACGGCGAGTGAGCCCCAGGCGGGCAGAGGAAACGCTTCAAGGACATGCTTAAAGCCTCCTTGATAAAGTGTAACATTCCCACTGACACCTGGAAGTCCCTGGCCCGAGACCACCCGAAGGGGAGGAAGAGCATCTGGGAGGGCGCTGAGCACCTCGAGTCTCGTCGCCGAGAGCATGCAGAAACCAAACGCAGACAGCGGAAGGAGCGTGCGGCAAACCAGACTCCCCACCCACCCTTTCCTTCAACCACTGTCTGTCCCACCTGTGACAGAGACTGTAATTCCCGCATTGGACTGTTCAGTCACCTAAGAACTCACTTTTAGAGTGGAAGCAAGTCTTCCTCGATTTCGAGGAATTGCCTATGATGATGATGATGACCACAGGGAAATATAAGATACTAATAAATCCAATCGGGAATTCAGAAGAAACTTTTTTACCCAGAGAGTGGTTAGAATGTGGAACCCACTACCACAGAATGTGTTTGAGGTGAATAGCCCAGATGCATTTAAGGAGAAGCTAGATAAATAGAAGGATATGCTGATAGGGCTAGATAAAGGGAGCCAGGAAGCAATGTTCCTTCTTTTTTGGGGGGGTACGTGGCCCCTTTACCGCGGATTTTCACATTGAAAAATCGGCAAGCCAGCTACGCGGGAGATCCTGAGAGCTGCGCGGCTGCACAGCTTAAAGGGAACATTGATGGGAAGTGACTCGTGGAGCATAAACATGGGCATGGACCTGTTGGGCTGAATGGCCTGTTTCTATGCTGTACATTCTATGTAATCCGATGTAAAATGACACGGTAGACACAGGTGATCGAAGCCATTCAGCCGGTCATAGCTCAACCATAATAAAAAATAGCCTACACTCCTCATCATGTCACCTTCCTAGCTCTTGAATGAATCAAAATATTTTGCCTCTTCTACCCTGCCCTACCCAGATCACTCGAGTGTGGTGTCTTTGTGTGATGAGTCAGTGTTAGCTGTGGCTTAATGGATAGTGTTCTAACCTCTGAGTGAGAAAGTTATGGTTTCAAGTCCCACTCCAATGACGAGTGTAAAATTTAGGTTGACACTCCAGTGCAGTACTGAGGGAGTGCTGCACTGTCGGAGGTGCCGTCTTTAGGATCAGACACTAAACTGAGGCCCTGACTGCCCCCTTAGGTGGACGTAAAAGATTCCTGGCACTATTTCGAAGACGAGCAGCGCAGTTCTCTGTGGTGTCCTGAGCAATATTTATCCTTCAACCAACATCGCAAAAACAGATTATCTGGTCATTCTACATTGCTGTTCGTAGGATCTTGCTGTGTACCAATTGTCTGACACGTTTCCTACATTGCAACACTGACCACACTCCAAAAATACTTCATTGGCTGTAAAGCGCTTTGGGACATCCAAACAGTATTTTTTATTGAATGGAAAGTAAGCACTGTAACAAAAGAAATATTTTTATACCGGCATTTAGTTTCCTCCTTTAACTGACATCGTCCTTTTATAGAAGTACAGCTTAACAGATTCTATTTTAGCTCGAGGTTCTGGTCTGATTCCATTGCTGACTCATTTCAGCTGAGTTACTGCTTCTTCTTGGCTGAGAGGTATTTGCTAAATGGACCATGTATCATATTATGGTCTGCAATAGACGTTGGACGTTCAAAGGCATTGAGTGATCTCACAGCAGTAGGTGAAAAGGGGCAGACTATCTGTAATTTACGCCCTTGAGAATTTATTCTTTACAGCCATTATACAGAGACAATGAAACCGCTCCTGGCCCCGATAACCTAGATTATAGCAATTAGTAACAATCAAACCTTCTCAGGGTGATACCCCAGTTCCAAACACAAGGGCAGCAGGTATCAGCTATTGCTAACTCATATACTCACTCCAAAGGCTGCTTGAAAAGCTGCTGGAAAACTGAAATAAAAATATATATATTTTTAAAGTGTACTTTTTGAGGGGGTGGGGGGGTGGGGGGGGAAAGAGATGTTGTTGCTGGAAAGTAGAACATGTTGTGATATCAGACATCCACTGCCGGCATCAGGCGCTCCCAGGCCAGGTGTGGCACAGCCACAGGTTACCGATAAAAAGACTGGAAACACACAGCAAGTCCGTCAGCATCCATATAGAGGAAAGACAAGTCATGATTGCAATGTATGCACCCGTGAGTATGCTCACAGGTTTGTAGAGCTGTTGAGTTGGGAGTGGCTTAGCCAATCAGGTGATGGTCACAAGGCTCAATAAAACCCCAGCCAGTTGGTTTCATGATAAGGTAGGTGGTTGTGAGCCTGGTGGATGAACTATAATGTGCAGTGTGATTGTTAAACCTTTGCTAATAAACCAATTAGTTCTTAATAGCAATGTGATACTATGAATTCTTAAGCAAAGATCATCATCATAGGCAGTCCCTCGAAACGAAGATGACTTGCTTCCACGCCAAAAAAGGATGAGTTCACATGTGTGAAGGGCCTAATATTCCAGGTCCTGGACTACATCCTGAAGGGTGGAAGATGCCTGTGCATGGATTTTTTTAATGTGGGGTGGCCGTTGCACACCAGCCACCACACGGGCTTGACAGAGCTAGGTCTTGGTCCAGTGGCAAGAGTTATCCAAGATGACTGGAGACCAGCTCTGCTGTACGGACCTAGTGCGCACACATATCGCAGTATGGGCTGGCCCTGTGCTGTTCCTGGGCCCCTGGCCCCGAACTCGCGCCTCCCCTGGGCCCCGATCACGTTCCTCTACAGTCTCTCACCGCTCCTTCGCCTCAATCTCACCCATGAAGCAAATACATTATAATGATTTTTTTGCGGGTGTACCCTTCATCAGAACATTTTCTGTTTTGATTTCAGAGTTCCAGTTTTTATTTTGCAGTCACTTTCTCTACTAATTCGGCTGCACAGCGCCCGTTTTTAGGGCGTGAACCGGTTTACTAAGCCCCCAATATGGTGGGCAGGAAGTGTACCCACATTCAGGTGCAGGGAAAGACCCTTCGTCCCTGAATTTATACCCCTATGCCTCACCTACAGCTCCTTATTGCACCACATCAATAAGGCTGTGAGCAAGCTTGCCAACCAAGTTGCTGAGCTGAGATTGTCCAAACTCATTTCACATGGAAATCTCACAACCAGCAACAGCAGAGATTTTATCGTGTTATTCTGGGTGGATTTGAGCCCATGTTCCTGCAGTGAAAAGCCAATGTCCGATCGACTGAACCACCCAGTCTTTCAAAAAATAAATTTTACCATAAACTTAAATGGAACTTTTAGTGAAACAAAGGTTTACAAAACTATTTCTAACAGTAGGGTTAAATAGAACAGATGTTATTGGTTCAAAGGATACTTCTATTTGGAAAAAAACATGGGCAATGAATAGTCTTTTTGTTGCCTTCCAGAAAATAGAGTGAGGTGGCTGGAGAGCACGCATTGCATAAAAGAGGATTTCAAAATTGTCTATGTGGAGAGCGCCTGCAAATATTAATGCGCTCCACCAGACCTCTTGCAAAGTCCATGGGACTCTCCGCAAACAATAAAACACAGCTGAGGACATCCTACACATAATATTACACTCTTGGGGACAGCCCACAAATATTAACACTCCTGGGGACCTCCTGTACATACTAACACTCCTGGGAACCTCCTGTATATAATAACACTCCTGGGAACCTCCTGTACATATTAACACACTCCTGGAACTATTGTACATACTAACACACTCCTGGGGACCTCCTGTACATATTAACACACCCCTGGGGACCCCCTGTACATATTTACACACTCCTGGGAACCTCCTGTACATAGTAACACACCTCTGGGGACCTCTTGTACATACTAACACACCCCTGGGGACCCCCTGTACATACTGACACACTCCTGGGAATCTCCTGTACATATTTACACACTCCTGGGAACCTCCTGTACATATTAACACACTCCTGGAACCTCCTGTACATATTAACACACTCCTGGGAACCTCCTGCACACACTGACACACCCCTGGGGACCTCCTGTACATACTAACATACTCCTGGGGACACCCCTGTACATATTAACGCACTCCTGGGGACACCCCTGTACATACTAACACACTCCTGGGGACACCCCTGTACATATTAACACACTCCTGGGGACCTAGATATACTAACACATGGGGAACAATTCTCTTGATGAAGCACATTGAGATATTTTGTCATAAGGTGCTGTATGAACACAAGCCTTTGTTTTCCTATAATTCATCGAGAATATAACAGAAGGAAAATTTGTCAAAATAGAAACAGAAAATGCTGCCTGCCAAATGATAACTTGCCTTTCTTATTTAGATCCTGTGGTGTATTTCCAGCATTTATGTATGTATTAAAGATTTCAAGGATTCATTTTTTTAAAACTTTAAATTGTGTTGAAACTAGCAATTAGTTTTTCTGTTCTTTCAGCATTACCTTTACTAAAATCTGGGGAGGTTGTAAGTGAACGGGTATTAGTAAATATGGAGTGACAATAATGTGTCTCTATGCTATTCGCCACAACTACTCCTTCAGGTAGCAAGTTCCACATTCTTACCACTCTTTTTGTAAAGAAGTTTCTCCTGAATTCCCTATTTGATTTATTGCGGACTGTCTTACATTTATAGCCCCTACTTTTAGTTTCTCACACTTCCCATAAGCATCACACATCATCAGTCACACTGTAGCCATCATACTCGGTTGATTGGCTCAACATAAAATAGCTGCAAATCAGAAGTGACGTGGTACAGAACATTCAAATCAAAAGCAAGGAAAGTGGCTGAAAGTGGACTTTGTGCATCACGTGCCATAATCCTCAATTAGCAGTAAACAGCATATCCTTCAACTCAGTGTGAGCATTGCCACCAGAGATCAGCATATGTGCATGTGTGTATAAATACTTTAGATACTTGTAAATAAATTGTGGTACAGTTATCATAGAATCATAGAATCCTACAGCACAGAAGGAGGCCATTCAGTCCATCGTGCCTGTGCCAGCTGTCTGATTGAGCTACCAATTAGTCCCACTCCATTGCTCTTTCCCCATAGCCCTGCAAATATTTCCTGTTTAAGTATATATTCAATGCTTTTTTGAAAGTTACTATTGGATCTGCTTCCACCATCATTTCAGAGAGTGCATTCCAGATTATAATAACTCGCTGTGTAAAAAAAAAATCTCCTCATCCCCCCCACCCGCCACCCCTCTTCCTATAACATTTTTGTTAATTATCTTAAATTTGCGTCCTTTGGCATATATTTATGATAATTGATATATCTTATATTTTATCATTTATACTTTATATAGATTTCCTTTCCACAAAATGGAACTAAATGTTGACCCCTCCTGAGTTTAGACAGTCATTTGGCTTATACCACCATCTAAGCTCCAAATATGTCGCCTTATGTTTCTGCATCTCTTTGCATTGCTTAAATAAAGACTCATCGCATTCTCTCCTCCTTTAGCTCAGTCTTTCCCAGCACCTCGAAACTGCAGAACTCCTTGCCTCCTTTAGTCTTCCTTCTCTCACAGAGATGTAGAATGTCCCTGATCTTCCCACCGAACCCCCATGGAAATTTCAAAGAAGAATCTTCAAACTTTTGAAACCCAAGCTTAACAACAACAACAACATCTTGCATTTATATAGCGCCTTTAACTTAGTAAAACGTCCCAAGGCTCTTCACAGGAACGTTAGCAAACAAAATTTGACACCAAGCCACAAATGAGCTATTAGGACAGATGACCAAAAGCTTCGTCAAAGAGATAGGTTTTAAGGAGCATTTTATAGGAGGAAAGAGAGGTAGCGAGGCGGAGAGGTTTAGGCAGGGAGTTCCAGAGCTTAGGGCCCAGGCAGCTGAAGGCACGGCCACCAGTGGTAGAGTGATTAAAATCAAGGATGCGCAAGAGGCCAGAATTGGAGGAGCACTGATGTATCGGAGGGTTGTAGGGCTGGAGGAGGTTACAGGAATTGGGGCGAGACCATGGAGGGATTTTAAGACAAGGTTGAGAATATTAAAATCAAGGCAGTGCTCAACTGAGAGCCAATGTTGGTCGGGAAACACAGGGGTGATGGGTGAACAGGGCCTGGTGCGAGTTAGGATACGGACAGCAGAATTTTGGATGAGCTTAAGTTTATGGAGGGCGGAAGGTAAAAAGCCGACCAGAAGTGCATTGGAATAGTCAAGGCTAGAGTTAACAAAGGCATGGACATCACCTAACTATTATTTCTTGGTTTACTTCAGCTTCACACAGTGGGAACTCATATTGGGAATTTGGGCACTGAGGTCAATCCACTCGATTCACAGCCAACTCAATTTTCTGACCATTCAAATCAGTTGTCTTCTGCGCCCGAATTTCTGATTTACATTCCCATCACACAAAACTGTGCACTAGTAGCGCTAACAAGTAAAATGTAACCCTTACGCTTCTCAACCTTGGTGCAGTACTGCATTCTGAGCCTTGACCCCACCTAGATTTCACTAATAAAAATTTCACATTGATAATTATATTTATTACATTTTATTTTATTTGTGATCCAAAATTGTAATGAATTAATAAAACATTGTAATCTCTGTTTACATCTGTGAGTTTATGGAGCAAATTATATGGACTTTATGCAAAGTAAATGATTGAATATTTAAAGTTTTTAAATTTAATATGCATTATTAACTTGACTTCATCATAAAAGGATTACAGAGTTGCAGATTTAAACAGTTATAAACTGTATCTAGATTAAAATTCATTAACAGCAGATTTAGCACTTTCATGGGGCAGTTCTGTGGGAGGGAAGTGGCAGCTGATTTTCAAACAGGGCAGAGAAAATCTGTCAGTTCTTTGAACTAGTCAAGCTGTTAAGACAGATCATGGTTCCTGAGCAGAAAACATTCAGCAGCTGACTGTGGATTCAATTGAGCGGTCCTCACTGGGTAACAGACCCATCACTAACCCATATTGACCAGTGCCAGGATCAACTCTGTGCAAAGTGACCAGGAGATGGCTAGACAACACCTGGCCATTTCCAATGAAGCTCTAAAAACTGACATGCATAAGAGTTGCATCTGACTACTCCCAGTCTCATGTCTAGAGCTAGAAATGCAGTGTTTGGGCAATTGGCTGTCTGATCTCTGGAGCATGTGGTGCATGGTTAGGTGTGACCTATGATGAATTCATCTTTGACCAAGATCAATAGAATACTAATTTATTAATGTAATATTTTAATTAGATTTAGCCCTTGATCAATACTGCTATTGTTCATATCATTATTATATTGAAGCCCCATTGGGGCTGCACTAACTTGATTCGTTAAAGCTGTCTAGTCTGATCAAACTTAAAACCTGATACTAGTTCTACTTAAATGCCTGATGTCACAGATTGTGTTCGAAACCCTGGATGTTCAGCAGATTCTGTCTTAGCATCAGGATACTTTATAAGATCACAAGATAGACACAGATAGGGGAGACCATTTGGTCCCTTTTAGCTCATCTTTGCTTCTTCGACAAACCTGTGGCCTCTATAACCTAGAAGGGCAAGGGCAGCAGATGAACACCACCACCTCCATGTTTCCCTCCAAATCATATACCATCCTGACTGGGACATATATCATTGTTCCTTCATTGTCAAAATGGTCACTGGATGGGTCAAAATCCTGGAAATCCCTAGCTAACAGCACTGTGGGAGTCCATTCACCACACGGACTGCAGCGGTTCAAGAAGTCTCACCAGCACCTTCTCAAGGGCAATTAGGGATGGGCAATAAATGCCACATCCCGAGAATTAATTTTTGAAAATCAACCGTGAATACACAAAAGCATTCATTCTTGTCTCTTGAATGAATTAGCCTCAGGTGTTTGTCTCCAGTACCCTACCCAAAAGATGATTCCAAGTGCTGATCAATCTTTGCATGAAGAAGTTCTTCCTGGTATCTGTCCTAAATTATCCTTTGACCAGTTTTAACCTATGTTCTTTTATTGCACATCTGGAACATCTGGGCGTAACTCCGTTCTCCCGCTGTATCTGTGGGAGAAATGGCCGCTTCTCCAGGGTTACCGCCGACCTTCTGCTGATGTTACGTGGAACCTCCACCCTCTATTGTCTGTACTTACCTTGAAGCAGTACCCCAGATCTAACATATCAATACTGTTAAATATCTTTTATATTTCTCAAAGATCCTCTCTCAGTCAACTCCTTTCAAGGCTAGCCAGCCCCAGTTTCTTCAGTCTCCTCGTAATGCAATCCTTTTTAATGGCAAGGGCCAGCCTCCTGGCCCTTCTCTGTTTTACCTTCATGGTTTGAATGTTTCCCTAATGCCTCAGTGGCCAGAGCTGAACGCAATAGGTGTGGGCATCCTCAGACTTACACTCAGAAACATTCTCTTTTCTGTCTTTCTTCTTATCAAATGCTGGGACAGAGTTAAGAGACTGTCCTACCTTATGGTAGCACCCAAGTTTGCAGTTATTAGATTTTTAATGAACCAGACCCACAGCCTCGAATTTTCCATCCATTGAAGTCAATGGGCTGTGAGCCTGTGATTGCTCATGCTGATGTTACGTCGCTGGCAAGACCAGCATTTATTGCCCATCCCTCCAAATCATATACCATCCTGACTGGGACCCAGCGACAATGAAGGAATATATGTCCAATATATGTCCAAGTCAGCGCAAGCTGCTTCACCACATGCAGAGACTCTGGAAATTTACTCTTAAATCTGTACAGGCAAAGATTGACTTCAAAAGAATTTCATAACAACTGGAAGATCAGCGGTGAGCAGAATCCATTTCTCCCCCAATTTATACCCGTGTCCTGAAAGTGCCAAGCTGTCACTGGGGCACAGTTACACAGATACCCTCTCGAGGGGCTATGGTTCATATGTGAGGTTCGACATTGAGCTATTCAATTGCGGAGGACAAGCCAGCCAATAGCCTCACGTGTGCACTTCCCAATAGGGGTCGCTGGATAGCAATCAGCAGTGCAAACCCTCAAGCAAAAGCAAAATACTACGGATGTTGGAAACGCGAAACTAAAACAGAAACTGCTGGAAACACTCTGCAGCATTTTTGGAGCGAGAAAGAGAGTTAAAGTTTCAGGTCGATGACATCTCATGAGTAGCGGGAAACCTGCCTGATAACAACAACAACTTCTATTTACATAGCACCTTTAACATAGTAAAATGTCCCAAGGCGCTTCACAAGATATTATAAGACAAAAAATTTGACACTGAGCCACATAAGGAGAAATTAGGGCAGGTGACCAAAAGCTTGGTCAGAGAGGTTTAGGCAGAGAATTCCAGAGCTTAGGGCCTCGGCAACTGAAGGCACGGCCACCAATGGTTGAGGGATTATAAACCAGGATGCTCAAGAGGGCAGAATTAGAGGAGCGTAGATATCTCGGGGCGGGGGGTGGGTGGTGGAACTGTGGGGTTGGAGGAGGTTAGAGAGATAGGGAGGGATGAGGCCACGGAGGGATTTGAAAACAAGGATGATAATTTTGAAATCGAGGCGTTGCTTAACTAGGAGCCAATGTAGATCAGCAATTTGTACATCAAAGTAGGGGTGATGGGTTAATGGGACTTGGTGCAAGTTAAAACACGGGCAGCCAAGTTTTGGATGACCTCAAGTTTACGTAGGGTAGAACGTGGGTGGCCGGCCAGGAATGTGTTAGAATAGTCAATCTAGAGGTAACAAAAGCTTTTTTCTCCTTAACCCAGGAGTATCAAAACCATGAACGAGCCCCTTTTATTCTTGGAGCGATCTTTGAAATTTGTTGTCACCTTAAATAGTGGACAGAGCAATGTCATATGGGTGTATTACAGTGACAGTAACTTCTGGGCTCAACTCTTACTGCACTTTCCACTTGACATTAACCGAAGACATGCATTTCTGTTCTAAATATATTTTGCTGCTTCACTGATGAATAGATAATGCTTAGGTAAGATAATGCCATAAAAAGGCGCTTCACTAAACTCACCATCACATCGTTTCGCAAATATAATTTCCCAATTCTGCCAGGTAAGGAAATATTATTTACAAGACCCATTTATTTTCCGTCTTCTTGTGGGTGCGTGAAACCAGTCAAATGTACCATCTCATAATTCTTGCCTAGCTTTTCATAGGAAGAAAGGCAGCACCAGAGAGCTGGGAAATTAATGAGCTGGAGAGATAGATATATAGCTAAACAAAGACACTGAATACAACAGAGAGCTGGAGAGAAATAAAGAAAAGTGCAGCGACCCAGGGAAATGGATCGATAAATGAATAGACAAATAAATTAATAGATAGCTATATACATATATAGACATACATTAATAGATGGATACATAGGCCCCGAACTTGGTGGGCTTACTGTCCACTGCCGCCAGCTGCCGCCAAGTTTTCTGGGTGGTCTCCCCTCGGTGCCATTTTCGTGGAGGTCTCCCGCCAGCGAGAGGGGAGTACCACTGGGAACCACCCGCTGACGAGCAAGTCGCGTAAGTGACCTCCCGCCCGCCGAGCTGCCATATTGGTGCGGGCAGGAGTCGGCGGCAGCAGGAGGAAGGACCACTGCGTGGAGGCAGGTTTAGCCCCAATGCTAAGTAAGAAGACTTGCAAAAAAAGGTCAGTGAACTTCTTTTAAATGTTTTTTTTCCAGCGATTTATGAGTATGAGGTCCCCTGAAGGTGTTCCAGAGGTTTTTCTTATTTTTTCTAAAACATTTTATTTTTAAATGTTCCCCCGTCCCTGGGCCTGACTCAATCATTGGCGGCACTTTGGCGAGGATCACTTTTGTCGCCGAGATTGGGAGCTCCCGCCCGCTGCCACCTGAATTGACGGCGTAAGTCATTATTTTGCCGCCGGGCGGTACTGCCATATCTTTTAGAGGAGATAGATAGAGATAGAGATAGAGATAGAGATAGATAGATAGCGGGCGGGGAAGTGGAGCTGAGTCCATGATCAGAACAGCCAGGATCTTATTGAATGACGGAGCAGGCTCGAGGGGCGTATGGCCTACTCCTGTTCCTAGTATGTATGTATGTATGTATGGATGGATGTATGTATGTATGTATGGATGGATGGATGGATGGATGGATGGATGTATGGATGGATGGATGGACGGATGGATGGATGGACGGATGGACGGATGGACGGACGGACGTACGGAAAGAAAAAGAGAATCATAGGCAAATAGATTAATATATAAATAGTCAGATAGACAGATTTATAGGGCATGAACTTGGTGGAAGCTAAGTTCTGCCCAAGTGCCACCCAAAGGACCGCTGAGAGACCTGATGGTATTTTGGGCTGGAGTTTCAATAAAAAGTCCTGGAAAGACTGCCCGGTGGCAAAGAAAATGACTTATGCCATGAATCTGGGCAGCAGTGGTCGGGAGCTCCAAATCTCGGCGACAAATGCGATCCTCGGCAAAGTACCGCCGAGGATTGAGTCGGGTCCAGGGAGGGGGCAACACATAAAAATAAAAATGTACACCAAACAAAACACTGGAAATCCTTCAGGGGACCCCCATCCACCTGAATCGCTGTATAAAAAATAAAGAAAATAAGTTTACTAACCTTTTTTTGCAGATCTTCATACTTACCATTGAGGTTAGACCTGACTCCACGCGGTGGTCCTTCCCCTTGCCGCTGCTGACTCCCGCCCGGATCAAACTGGCAGCTCGGCGGGCGGGAGGTCACTTACGTGAGTTGCGCACTAGCGGACGTCAGTGGGCGCTTCCCAACGGTCTTCCCTCCCCACCGGTGGGAGGCCTCCACCAAACTGGCACCAAGGGGAGACCGCCCAGAAAACTCGTCGGCAGTCGACAGCAGCGGACGGTGAGTCCACCAAGTTCGGGGCCATAGACTCATTAATCAATAAATGAATACAGAAATTGATATAGATAAATTAATACATAGATGACCAGATGGATAGAAGAATATTGTTTATATCTGCATTAATCTGAATTTTTGTTTTTGTTTTTCAAGCAAAATATTCAAATCATGAGCAAAATACACAACAAGCTTACTAATTGTTGCATTTAAACATTTCTCAGGAAATCCCTTTAAGTTGTTTGACGTCATTCTACCCACGACCACGGCCAAGACACATCTAGTCATTTATACAGGCCTGGGAAACATCCTGCGATCAGGAGACGCTACGGAGAATAAGTGGCAGAAACCATCATTTCATTCTGAAGAAATCCAGTACCAGCGATTTATTCGAAAGACTTCCTGAACCATCCTTTTCAAGCAGTGACCTTTACTCCAGGATGGCATTAATATTGTTTAGTTTGTACCATCTTATGAATCATAAAAATGAAACAGCTTGCTCTGCAGTTCCCTCCCAGCTTCCGTAAATTGCTATACTAAGAGCAATGAAGGGAACTGGATTAGAAATATTGGTCCTCCCACATTTTATGTGCTTGTGTTTTATGCTATATTTAATATATATATTCAATTCTATAGGGCTAAAATCTACAATGCAGCTTTTATTTACTATCAGTTCAATAAGACTGAATCCCTTAAAAGATTCCCATCCTTTGGAAACAGCCTGGTTCACCATTCATTTTGCCCTTTCTACCTTAATCACATATCCTCACTGAAGATCAATATTTTTCCATCACCAAGTGAAGATAATATAATTATCAGGGTTCCTCAGTGTAGGTAGAACAAGTGGACCATTAACTTCATGTGCCAAATTTGGCACAGATTCTTCCAGTTAAATTCATGACAATTTAACATAGCCCACATTAATAATTTGAAACATGACACATTGTCGCAGACTGTTGGGTGAATTTGATTTATTCAAACAATATTTAAAATTGTTTTGATGTGATTGATGCTCGGGGAATGGTTCCCTGGGCAACAGCTGCTCTGCAGGATTCTCATCCAAGTTGCCTGTCTTCATCATGGTCAGAGACTTGCATTAAACACTGCAGGAGGAAGACTAAAATGCATGTAGAATGCATGCATGAGCCAACCTGCCCTCTGTAAACTTTATCCAGAATTGAGTTATATATTGGAAAAGGCTTGCTCAAATTTGTCGAGGAACCAACTAGAGAGCTGGCCATCCTAGACTGAGTGTTGTGTAATGAGAGAGGATTAATTAGCAATCTTGTTGTGCGAAGCCCCTTGGGGAAGAGTGATCATAATATAGTAGAATTCTTCATTAAGATGGAGAGTGACACAGTTAATTCAGAGACTAGAGTCCTGAACTTAAAGAAAGGTAACTTCGATGGTATGAGACGTGAATTGGCTAGGATAGACTGGCGAATGATACTTAAAGAGTTGACGGTGGATAGGCAAGGCAGACATTTAAAAATCACATGGATGAACTTCAACAATTGTACATCCCTGTCTGGTGTAAAAATAAAACGGGGAAGGTGGCTCAACCGTGGCTAATAAGGGAAATTAGGGATAGTGTTAAATCCAAGGAAGAGGCATATAAATTGGCCAGAAAAAGCAGCAAACCTGAGGACTGGGAGAAATTTAGAATTCAGCAGAGGAGGACAAAGGGTTTAATTAGGAGGGGGAAAATAGAGTGTGAGAGTAAGCTTGCAGGGAACATAAAAATTGACTGCAATAGCTTCTATAGATATGTGAAGAGAAAAAGATTAGTGAAGACAAATGTAGGTCCCTTGCAGTCAGAATCAGGTGAATTTATAATGTGGAACAAAGAAATGGCAGACCAATTGAACAAATACTTTGGTTCTGTCTTCACTAAGGAAGACACAAATAACCTTCTGGAAATACTAGGGGGCCGAGGGTCTAGCGAGAAGGAGGAACTGAAGGAAATCCTCATTAGTCAGGAAATTGTGTTAGAGAAATTGATGGGACTGAAGGCCGATAAATCCCCAGGGCCTGATAGTCTGCATCCCAGAGTACTTAAGGAAGTCCCCTAGAAATAGTAGATGCATTGCTGGTCATTTTCCAACATTCTATAGACTCTGGTTCAGTTCCTATGGATTGGAGGGTAGCTAATGTAACCCCACTTTTTAAAAAAGGAGGGAGAGAGAAAACAGGAAATTATAGACCGGTTAGCCTGACATCGGTAGTGGGGAAAATGTTGGAATCAATTATTAAAGATGTAATAGCAACGCATTTGGAAAGCAGTGACAGGATTGGTCCAAGTCAGCATGGATTAATGAAAGGGAAATCATGCTTGACAAATCTTCTAGAATTTTTTGAGGATGTAACTAGTAGAGTGGACAAGGGAGAACCAGTGGATGTGGTGTATTTGGACTTTCAAAAGGCTTTTGACAAGGTCCCATACAAGAGATTAGTGTGCAAAATTAAAGCACATGGTATTGGGGTAATGTATTGATGTTCATAGAGAACTGGTTGGCAGATAGGAAGCAAAGAGTAGGAATAAACGGGTCCTTTTCAGAATGGCAGGCAGTGACTAATGGGGTACCGTAAGGTTCAGTGCTGGGACCCCAGCTCTTTACAAAATACATTAATGATTTAGATGAAGGAATTGAATGTAATATCTCCAAGTTTGCAGATAACACTAAGCTGGGTGTTAGTGTGAGCTGTGAGGAGGATGCTAAGAGGCTGCAGAGTGACTTGGACAGGTTAGGTAAGTGGGCAAATGCATGGCAGATGCAGTATAATGTAGATAAATGTGAGGTTATCCACTTTGGTGGCAAAAGCAGGAAGGCAGAATATTATCTGAATGGTGACAGGTTAGGAAAAAGAGAGGTGCAACGAGACCTGGATGTCATGGTACATCAGTCATTGAAAGTTGGAATGCAGGTACAGCAGGCGGTGAAGAAGGCAAATAGCATGTTGGCCGTCATAGCGAGAGAATTTGAGTATAGGAGCAGGGAGGTCTTACTGCAGTTGTACAGGGCCTTGGTGAGGCCTCACCTGGAATATTGTGTTCAGTTTTGGTCTCCTAATCTGAGGAAGGACGTTCTTGCTATTGAGGGAGTGCAGCGAAGGTTTACCAGACTGATTCCCGGGATGGCTGGTCTGACATATGAGGAGAGACTGGATCAACTGGGCCTTTATACACTGGAGTATAGAAGGATGAGAGGGGATCTCATAGAAACAAAAATATTCTGACGGGACTGGACAGGTTAGATGCAGGAAGAATGTTCCCAATGTTGGGGAAGTCCAGAACCAGGGGACACAGTCTTAGGATAAGGGGTAGGCCATTTAGGATTGAGATGAGGAGAAACTTCTTCACTCAGAGAGTTGTTAACCAGTGGAATTCCCTACCGCAGAGCGTTGTTGATGCCAGTTCATTGGATATATTCAAGAGGGAGTTAGATATGGCCCTTACGGCTAAAGGGATCAAGGGATATGGAGAGAAAACAGGAAAGGGGTACTGAGGGAATGATCAGCCATGATCTTATTGAATGGCGGTGCAGGCTCGAAGGGCCGAATGGTCTACTCCTGCACCTATTTTCAATGTTTCTATAACACATTCGGAAGAGCATATGGTACAAGCTGGAGAAGATTGCAGAGTCAGCATGGAGCAAAGGCCAAGGAGGGCTTTGAAAATGAGAGCAATATTTGTAAAGCTGATGGACTGAGGGGCATGGAACTGACGGAGGTTGGCAAGGTCAGGGGTCAGAGGCATCCTGGAACTATACGGGATAGCGAATGGGCAGTAGAGTTCTGGATGGCTTGAGTGTATGTAAGGCGAAACCAGGGATACTGGCGAGAAGAACTTTGTAAAATCTTGAGATGAGAAAGGTGTGATCGAGAAAGATATACAAACATGTGAACAAAAATGAGAAAAAACCTCCGGCCCAACAATGCTCACTTTATCGCAGCAAATCAAGAAAAGGTGTGATAGAAAGGTTGGAGGTTGGAAATGAGAAATGTTGAAGCAACATTCTGGTCTTGGATAAAGAATCATAAGGCTAGAATTTCCAAGCAATCCCCCAGCGCCGGATTCCCGCCCAAAATACCGCTAAGATTCCCAAATTATCGCTGGCGGAAAATTTCATTAAAGAAAGAAAAAAATCCGGCCAGCGAAAATAAATGGTCCTTACACCCCGATTCTTGGCGAAAAAATGGAATCTTGGGCCGATTGGGCGGTTCTTAAAAAAAAAATGGGCGAACATTACTAAAATTTACAACGAAGCTGCGGGTTAGGCCTAGGAGGCGAAAAACACAAAAAATATTTTTTCAAAAAAAAGTAAAATAAAAAAAATCAGAAAAACATTCTCAGGACCCTTTTCACTTAAATCATTCCACGAGAATTTTTAAATAATTAGTAAAAACCCATTTACTTACCTTTTTTGGCAGGGCTACTTACCTATCGCCCAGCACTGCCCAGCTCCGCTGCTTCTCGTGGGCGTTTTTTTTTTCCAACTTACCTGCAGGTCACCGCTGAGCCAAAAATCGGGCGATGGCAGTCTGTGGATGGTGCACACTGACACTTCGCTCCCCAGCGGTACTTCGAAACCGCCATGGAACTCAGCTGTGGAACTTTTTGCCGACCCGGTTATCGCCTAAAACGAACAATACTGCCGAGAAGCTGGGCAGCGAAGCAATGGAAATTCTAGCCCATAGAATCATAGAAGGTTATGGCACAGGAGGCCATTCGGCCCATCGTGTCTGTGCGAGCCGAAAAAGATGGTTTCCAGCCTAATCCCATTTACCAGCTCCTGGTCCGTAGCCTTCCAAATAATGAGAGGGATTGATTTTTAGTGCTGGGGAGATGATGCGATCAGTCCTGATTTCAACACAATGAGAATGCAGGAGAAAGCAATCTTTTAATTATTGCTTTGTTTCATCCACAATTTGAGTGATCTGAATGTGCTTTGTTGTTGCAACATCTGTTTTGTGTCACTGAAGCAGAAGGGAATTAAAGATCTCACTGTGAATAAAGGGGGAGGAATCCCAAGTCTTCCCCAGACATTTCACGCCAGCTGCAGTCTACTAGGATCTTAAAGAGGCTGCGTCATCAGAAGGACGTTCTGGAATGCAAGCTGGAAATAACGGTTTACAAATCGCTTGAACCCTCCACATCATCCACAGGGTCACACAGGGATCAATTGGTTTTGGAACCAGAAAATGCAAGGAGACTTTCAAAATGATAAATCATCACCCATCCTACCCATTCACAGCACAGTCTCAAAAACTCCTCCCTCCCAATAAAGAGTTATGTCCTGTCATTATTTTCATTTTCCTGAGTGATTCCACTCCCTCATTCAGAATGAAGCCAGGCAGACCCCATGACTATGGCAACAGCAACATGATTTGTACTCCTGCAATTCTAGTGACCATTCCAGCTCTTCCCCTTGCACAGTGCTTTCATTAGGAGGTGAAGATGTACACAAACTAGTAGACCTCGCAGTCTAAAACCTAATGTGTGAGAGAAGAGGTTGTTAATCCCAGAGAGGTGCGTGCTTGAGTGGATCCCAATTCAGTTCACACAGCCATCTATTACTACCATGTGGAGTTTAGATGACTTTTCTTTAGGTGTGACAGTTGTTCCTTGAGTTAAGGTTCTATTTCATGTATTGTGCATAAGATTTATAACCAGAGAACTCAGAAAGAACCTCGTCACTTTAAGATAATTCAAGCCTTAACCCCATGATATTCCCTTGCTGATCTTTCCGATCACCCCTTTTATTGCATCATCATCTGCTCCTTTGAGGAGTTGGGTCCCATTCCAATTTTCTCTCCCTGCCCCTGAGGCACCGACTCTCGGTACCCCGCAGTACTTCACTAAAGTGGCCAACTCAGCTGAGTACTTCATTGGCTGAAAAGCGCTTTGGGTAGCCCTGAGATCGTGAAAGTCTCTATATAATTGCAAGGTAACCACGTTATGCTTTCCTCGGCTAATCCCCACACATTGGATAGTGATCAGGGCGATTTGTTCCCACTCCCTAACCCAAGAGTACTAAGACCAATTGTAGCAACCCTGTTGCCATCTCAATGGACCTCAGCTAATTCAGCACAGACCCAGCTTGAACTTAGGACTTTCATGATTGAACAGGCAGTTCTACGCTTTTCTATTTATCAACTGAGCCGTTGAGGGAGTTTGTTTGAATAGAAAAGGCTAGCAAGCATGTCTAAACAAGTCTAAAAAATGCAGTTAAGTCCCACCAAGAAGCTAAGAAAACCCTTGACTGTTGTGTATTGTACGTTAACTTGGCTCAATTGGTTGCAATCTCACTCTGGGTCAGAAGAGTCAAACACCACACTGGTATTTCAGAAGTGCACATAACTATAATTTAGGCTGACACTCCAATGCAGTGCTGAGGAAGTATTGCACTGTCAGAGGAGTTGTCCTTTGAATGAGATGTTGAACCGAAGTCTCATCCACTTGTTAAATTGAATCTGGAAGATTTCATGGCAGTAATTGAATAAGAGCAGAGAATTCTCCTTCTGTCCTAGGCAATATTCCTCTGTATTGGCAGCCATGTTTGCCGAGATAACTGTTATATATGTAAACTTGTATTTGCTCTGTACAGCCACCAGAGGGCTCATCCACTGGAGTCCCAAGGGATCCCATAATCCCTTGGGAGCACGGGTATTTAAGGAGGCTTCACAGGCTGGAGAGGCACTCTGGAGACCTGCAATAAAAGACTACGGTCACACTTTACTTTGAGCTCACAGTGTTCAGTCTGACTCTTTCTCCATACACAACAACTGGCGACGAGATACAGATAGCGAACCCAAAGATGCAGAGAATAGTGGGCATCCTGGAGAAATTCTCGGAGGGAGATGATTGGGAAACTTTTGTGGAGCGACTCGACCAATACTTCGTGGCCAACGAGTTAGATGGGGAAGAGAGCACTGCCAAACGAAGGGCGATCCTCCTCACCGTCTGTGGGGCACCAACGTATGACCTCATGAAGAATCTGCTCACTCCAGCGAAACCCACGGAGAAATCATACGATGATTTGTGCACACTGGTCCGAGAGCATTTGAACCCGAAGGAAAGTGTTCTGATGGCGAGGTACCGGTTCTACACCTACAAAAGGTCTGAAGGCCAGGAAGTGGTGAGTTATGTCGCCGAGCTAAGACGCCTCGCAGGACATTGCGAATTTGAAGGACATTTGGAGCACATGCTCAGAGACTTTTTCGTACTTGACATTGGCCACGAAACCATACTTCGCAAACTTTTGACTGTAGAGACCCCAACCTTGAGTAAGGCCATAGCGATAGACCAGGCATTCATTGCCACCAGTGACAATACGAAGCAAATCTCTCAGCACACAAGTGCTGCTCCAAGTACTGTAAACAAAGTGATGCTGTTTTCGAATCGTAACGTACAGGGCAGGTCACACTTACCTGCAGCTACACATCCGCAGATGTCTCAGAATCCACCATCAAGGGTGATGAATGCAAGGCCATTAATACCTTGTTGGCGCTGCGGGGGTGATCATTGTTTCCATTCATGCCGATTCAAAGAGTACGTTTGCAAGGGCTGTGGAACAATGGGACACCTCCAACGGGTGTGCAGGCGAGTTGCAAAGCCTGTTAAACCTGCAAACCACCATGTTGCAGAGGAAGACAGATCCACAGAGGATCACGACGAACCAGAGCCACAGACTGAGGAGGCAGAGGTCCATGGGATGCACAAATTCACCACAAATTGTCCCCCGGTAATACTGAATGTTGAACTAAATGGACTCCCGGTTCAATGGAGCTGGACACGGGTGCAAGCCAGCCCATCATGGGCAAAAAGACTTTCAAAAGGTTGTGGTGCAATAAGGCCTCAAGGCCAGTCTTAACTCCAGTTCGCACGAAACTAAGAACTTACACAAAAGAACTGATTCCTGTAATCGACAGTGCTACCGTAAAGGTCTCCTACGATGGAGCGGTACACAAGCTACCACTCTGAGTGGTACCGGGCGATGGTCCCACGCTGCTCGGCGGAAGCTGGCTGGGAAAGATACGCTGGAACTGGGACGACGTCCGAGCGCTATCGCCCGCTGATGACACTTCGTGTGCCCAGGTCTGAAACAAATTTCCTTCGCTGTTCGAACCAGGCATCAGGAAATTCCAAGGAGCAAAAGTGCAGATCCACTTAATTCCCTGGGCATGACCCATCCATCACAAGGCGAGAGCAGTACCGTACATGATGATAGAAAGGGTACAGATCAAGCTAGACTGGCTGCAAAGAGAGGAAATCATTTCCCCAATCGAGTTCAATGAGTGGGCCAGTCCTATCATCCCAACCATCAGAATCTGTGGCGATTAAAAAGTAACTATCAAGAGTTTCTCCCTGCAGGACCAATACTCACTACCAAAGGCCAATGACCTCTTTGCAACGCTGGCAGGAGGGAAGACGTTCACGAAGCTCGATTTGACTTCAGCCTACATGACGCAGGAGCTGGAGGAATCATCAAAGACCCTCACCTGCATCAACACGCACAAAGGTCTTTTTGTTTATAACAGATGCCCGTTTGGAATCCAATCGGCGGCGGCGATATTCCAGAGAAACATGGAACGCTTACTGAAGTCAGTCCCGCACACTGTGGTCTTCCAGGACGACATCTTGGTCACAGGTTGGAACACAGTCGAGCATCTGCAGAACCTGGAGGAGGTTCTTACTCAACTCAACCACGTGGGGCTCAGGTTAAAATGCTCGAAGTGCGTTTTCCCGGTGCCTGAAGTGGAGTTCCTGGGAAGGAGGATTGCGGCGGACGGCATCAGGCTCACCAATGCGAAGACGGAGGCAATCGAGAACACACCGAGGCCACAGAACATGATGGAGCTGCGGTTGTTTCTGAAACTCCTGAACTACCTTGGTAACTTCTTACCGGGTCTCAGCACACTGTTAGAACCACTACATGCCTTACTACGAAAAGGGGACGAACAGGTTTGGGGAAAAAGCCAAGAAAATGCCTTTGTAAAAGCGAGAAAATTGTTATGCTCAAACAAATTGCTTGTGTTGTATGATCCATGTAAGCATTTGGTACTAGCATGTGATGCATCGTCATATGGCGTCGGGTGTGTATTGCAACAAGTAATGATTTTGGGAAACTGCAACTGGTTGCTTACGCATCCAGGAGTCTGTCTAAGGCTGAGAGAGCCTACAGCATGATTGAAAAAGAAGCGTTAGCGTGTGGCCATGGGGTAAAGAAAATGCATCAATACCTGTTTGGGCTAAAATTCGAATTGGAAACTGACTATAAGCCACTTATATCCCTGTTCTCCGAGAGTAAAGGGATAAATACCAACGCATCGGCCCGCGTCCAGAGATGGGTGCTCACATTGTCCGCATACAACTATGCCATCTGCCACAAGCCAGACACAGAAAACTGCGCCGATGCTCTCAGTAGGCTGCCATTGCCCACCATGGGGGTGGAAATGTCACAGTCCGTAGATCTAGCCATGGTTATGGAAGCATTTGAGAGTGAGCAATCACCCGTCACTGCCCGGCAGATCAAAACCTGGACAAGCCAGGACCCCGTATTATCTTGTCAAAATCTGTGTGCTTCATGGAAACTGGTCCAGTGTCCCAGTGGAAATGCAGGAAGAGATTCAGCAGCGCAAAGATGAAATGTCTATACAGGCAGACTGCCTTCTGTGAGGCAATGGAGCAGTGGTCCCCAAGAAGGGCAGAGACACCTTCATCAATGACCTCCACGGTACCCACCCTGGCATCGTAATGATAAAAGCGATAGCCAGATCCCACGTGTGATGTCCCGGTATCGATGCGGACTTAGAATCCTGTGTTCACAGATGTAATACATGCTCACAGTTAAGCAATGTACCCAGGGAGGCGCCACTAAGTTTATGTTCTTGGCCCTCCAAACCGTGGTTGAGGGTACATGTCGACTATGCAGGCCCGTTCTTGGGTAAAATGTTCCTTGTGGTTGTAGGCGCATAATCCAAGTGGATTGAATGTGAGATAATGTCGGTTAACACGCCTGCTGCCACTACTGAAAGCCTGCGGGCCATGTTTGCCACACACGGCTTACCCGATGTCTTGGTGAGTGACAACGGGCCATGTTTTACTAGTGCTGAGTTCAAAGAATTCATGACCCGAAACGGGATCAAACATGTCACATCTGCCCCATTTAAACCAGCGTCCAATGGTCAGGCAGAGAGAGCAGTGCAAACCATCAAGCAAGGTTCGAAGAGGGTAACTGAAGGCTCACTGCAGACTCGCCTATCCCGAGTCCTGCTTAGCTACCGCACGAGACCCCACTCACTCACTGGGATCCCACATGCTGAACTGCTCATGAAAAGAGCACTTAAGACAAGGCTCTCGTTAGTTCACCCTGATCTACATGAACAGGTAGAGAGCAGGCGCTTCAACAAAGTACATACCATGATAGCGCAAATGTGTCACGCGAGGTTGAAATCAATGATTCTGTATTTGTATTAAATTATGGACAAGGTCCCAAATGGCTTCTCAGCACTGTCGTGGCCAAAGAGGGGAGCAGGGTGTTTCGGGTCAAACTTTCAAATGGACTCATTCACCAGAAACACTTGGACCAAATCAAACTCAGATTCGCGGACTATCCTGAGCAACCCACCTTGGACCCTACCTTTTTGGATCCCACAACCTACACACCAGTGGCAACTGGCACAATGGTTGACCACGAAGCAGCAGCCCAGCAGGGCCCAACACACCAGGCCAGCTGCACAGCAGCCCAGCGAGGACCCAACAAATGATTCAACAACACCAGCTTTCACACCGAGATGATCAACCAGGGCAAGAAGGGCCCCAGATCGACTCACATTGTAAATAGTTACATTATTGACTTTGGGGGGGGGGGAGTGTTGTTATATATGTAAATTTGTATTTACTCTATACAGCCACCAGAGGGCTCATCCCCTGGAAACCCGGGGTCCCATAATCCCTTGGGAGCACAGATATTTAAGGAGGCTTCACAGGTTGGAGAGGCACTCTGGAGACCTGCAATAAAAGATTACGGTCACACTTTACTTTGAGCTCACAGTGTTCAGTCTGATTCTTTCTCCATACACAACAATAACAGTCACTGAATTCCAAAAGTGATCTATTATGTTTTTTTTTTCATTCGTCCATGGGATGTGGGCATCGCTGGCATGGCCAGCATTTATTGCCCATCTCTAATTGCTTTTGAGGAGGTGGTGGTGAGGCACCTTCTTGAACTGCTTCAGTCTGTTTGGTGAAGGTATTCCCACAGTGCTGTTACGGAGGGAGTTCCAGGTTTTTAACCCAATGACGATGAAGGAACGGCGATATACTTCCAAGTCAGGATGGTGTGTAACTTGAAGGGGAACTTCTAGGTGATGGTGTTCCGATGCGCTTGCTGCCCTTATCCTTCTAGGTGATAGAGATCGTGGGTTTGGGAGGTGCAGCCGAAGAAACCTTGGCGAGTTGCTGCAGTGCATCGTGTAGCCACGGTACGCCGGTGGTGGAGGGAGTGAATGTTTAAGGTGGTGGATGGGGTGCCAATTAATTGGGCTGCTTTGTCCTGAATGGTGTTGAGCTTCTTGAGTATTGTTGGAGCTGCACTCATCCAAGCCATCACACTTGTGCCTTTTAGGTAGTGTAAAGGCTTTGGCGAGTCAGGAGGTGAGACACTTGCTGCAGAATACCTAGCCTCTGACCTGCTCTTGTAGCCACAGTATTTTCGTGGCTGGTTCAGTTAAGTTTCTGGTCAATGGTGATCCCCAGGATGTTGATGATGCCTTGAGAAGTTTTGAGGAAGTGATAATGGAAGTGATTCAATACTCCAACATTCCCAGCAGTCAGTCCCTTTCCCTTCACCATGGCCTGTCACTTCTTAATCTCCAGCGCCTGCAGTAAAGACTACTGATGGTTTGACATACCGGTTAATGCTTTCCAGGATCATTCTAAATGTTTGCCCCTCTCCTTGTGACAATCACGTTTAATTCTCCACATGCCTTGAAATTTGCCTTACACATAATATCCTCTCCTACCAGTAGTGACATCTCTAAATTCAGTTGAACTTGCTCTTGGAGTTGTGAATATTACTGAAAATTAGGTTTGACCAGAAAATTGCGTGATTTTAGCAATTGGGATAGTGATTGGTCTTAAAGCAAATTAGAACTGATTTACACCTGAAGAGGAAAATTCCCCTCCTCCACCAACCCCACGTTTCAGAAAGTCTTGTAGGTGATCCCGAGTTTCATATGTCACAGATGTCTAGGTAAATCTGTAGTGTACAGAGGGAACGAACAGAAAACCGATTTCAGGTCATTTCTGCTCCTGGTTTTGTCATGCGAAGCTCCTTGCCTTCAGAAGGAAGCAGAGTAAAATTGCAGTAAACTCTGTGGTCGATCTTGACTTTATAGTGTAAAATGGGCAATAAAAAGCGAGTTGGCAGTTAGTGCTAGATGTGCTGGCTAAGCATATGAGGGAGAAGGGAATAGAGGGTTATGCTGATAGAGGTGGATGAGGAAAGATGGGAGGAGGCTCGCGAGGAGCATAAACGCCGGCATGGACTGGTTGGGCCGAATGGCCTGTTTCTGTGCCGTATATCCTGTGTAATCCCATGTATGTAACGTAATGTAATCTCCTGATTTTTATTTCCATTGACTTCAATCAGGCTGCTGCCTCGATATCACTGGTTTTAAGTCAAGAATTGCCTTCTGATAGGTTTTAATTGCCAAGCAGATTTGTTAAACAGGATTAGATTAAGTAAATAGTAACCGCAGCACAAGATGTTCTTTTACAGCAGTTGTTAAGCTTATCCAGCTCTTCAAGTAGTAGAAAATAATAAATATTTTATGACTGCTGCATTAAACCATGATATAATTAATATTCTTATGAAGTGCTTCTTTTCCATTCCTCACCATCTATGGAAGCCATGGAGCTTGACTCTCTCTCTTCAAAGGCTTCAGGCAGATTCTTTCATTTGACAAGACAGGTTGATAAATGCCTTCAGCAATATAATTGGGAGCAAGCAAATTTAAATAACGGTTGAATGTAAAAATTGCAGCTAATCAAACACCTAAGAATAAATCACATAAGATGTTTGTATTTGCATTGAATTCCCTCCTTTGGACACCAGTCAAAAAGAGACCAACTAAAATCTGTACCAAGTTAAACTGGGGTATCATTTCTGTGAGCGAAGCTGGTGTTTAACCCTTTATGCACCTTAACAGAAGTAAAGAACTTATTACCATGTTAAATCTTAGACACAAATGTTTCATTTTTGTCACACAGGTGTCACACATTGAAACAGCATTGCCTCTATTCTTTGAGAGGGAAACTAGCCCAATAGTTGCTTGCCAGAGTTAATGAGATCATGCTACATCTGTGCAATATTTCCATGTGGCATTATATGACAGCCTGTGTTATATTAGGAGCCAAATTTATCATTTGGTTCAGTAACGTTAGATCAAGCAAATGGCTGATTTGTCCACCTTTGCAAATATTTTCCCATTCTCTCTTCTCCTCCCCTGGATCAGATTGAGGGAGCGCTTCTGCTCCAACTGAACTGGGGCCGTTTCTATATCAACCCAGGTAAATCCATGGTTCCAAATTCCAGCCAGTGTGGGTACTGCTGAGAATCTCCATGGATTCACAAGAAGCGTCATGGTTTATGTGAACAAAACAATCTCCCAAATGACCCACTGCTTTCCCACATGTGCCATCCAGAAATTACAAATCCTACAAGGACTTCTCATCCTTTCTGTATGGAGTCCTTGGGGATTCTTGTCAACATTATGTCCTCCACTTCTCCTGCGTAGACATCAGTTGTAATTTATTCCCACATTCAGGGCTGTAAATTGAGCACCACTGTATAATAATTGAAAAGATTGCAGGAACCATTTATTTATTTATTTATCTAAGTTAATTTCTAGAGGAACAGAATTGAAAAGCAGAGAAGTTATGTGAAACTATTGTACAACCTTGGTTAGACCTCATTTAAGAGTACTGTGCACAGTTCTGGGCGCCGAACTTCAGTACTGCTGGAAAGCTGGTGCTCACCCCATCTTTTTGGGGCCATTAGCGCCAAAATATTTTCGTGGCAGAGCCACCCCATATTCAGCTCCAAACGTGAAAAATTAGGTTCCAGTACTAAAGTGGATTTTTCAGTATGTGGCTGTCTTAATTTGAGCGTTATGACCACTGAGAAATTCAGCATGCAGATAAGGGTTTCTAACGAGCCAAACCAGGATTTGCAGCAAAATCCTGAGGGGGGGAAGGAGGTTGGAAGGATGGCTGGTGTAATAGGTGCAAGGAGAGCCAACAGGTTCACTGATATGGAGCTGGAGACACTGGTGGATGGTGTGGAGGACAGAAGAATACTGTTTCCTGACGTGGGGAGATCTGGCAGACCGCCAGTACATAATGCATGGAGACAGATTGCAGGGGAGGTGTCAGGCACCTCCATATATGTGAGGACGCACCCTCCCAGGAGGGTGCTGGCCAGTCTGCACCCGGCCTTTCCAGGGCAGCGATGGGTCGACAGCTACTAGCTCTGGGGTGATGGGATCATTCTCCTCCTGCGCCTCCTCCTCCTCCTCAGGTGGTGCAGCTGGCTCGCCCTCCAGCGGCTGTCCCCACGTGATGGCCAGGTTGTGCAGCATGCAGCAGACCACGACGATTATGGGGACCCGTTGAGGAGAGTACTGCAAGGTGCCACCAGAGCGGTCCAGGCACCGGAACCTCTGCTTAAGGATGCCTATGCACTGCTCGATGATGCACCTGGTGGCACAATGAGCAGCATTGTATGCATGCTCTGGCTCTGTCCTGGGGTTCCGCAGTGGAGTGAGCAGCCAAGTGGACAGGGGATATCCCTTGTCCCCAAGCAACCAACCGCAATCCTGATTCGGGCCGGTGAAGAGGGCGGGCACACTGGTCTGGCGCAGAATGAACAAATCGTGGCTGCTGCCTCGCTTGCCCGCTGCCTCTCTGCACGGCACTGGCAGTGACGCCTTCTCCTGCGTGCTGCCCTGCTTCTGGCCAGGTGTACCAGGTGTCGTCCTCCCAACATCCCTCCCATCCTCAGGGTGAACCCTGCCCAGCAGGTCTCTGCAGCCCACAGGCCTCCACTAAAGAGTCCAGCAGGGAATTCAGGAGCAGCTTCTTAACCCAGAAAGTGGTTAGAAGGTGAAACTTGTTATCACAAGGAGCAGTTGAGAGGAATAGCACGTATAAGGGGAAGATAAGTAGATAAGTAGATAAGGAAAAAAGAACAGAAAGTTATGCTGATAGGGTTAGATGGATGAAGTAGGGTGTGAGGAGACTTGTGTGGAGCATAAACACCGGCATGGACCAATTAGGCTGAATGGCCTGTTTCTATGGTGTAAATTCAATGCAAAACAGGACCTGGCACAGAGGGTAACTCCACAGCTATCATATTGCCATGTTCCAGTGTTAACTTCGAGGAGGTGAAATTGCCCAGCGCCCCGATTGAGGCGGTAACCAGCTGGGGCCAGGACTTCCTGCGCCCGGTGCAAAAGTCCCACTCCCGCCACTGAATTGGGCTTACCGCCCCTCAGAGGAAGTGGAGCGCAATCTTGCTCGCCCCACTTCACCTAGGGGCGGGTCACGGAGTACTACCTCTGAGTAGTGCAGTGCTATCCGGATGCTCCGCGTAGCGCTGAGGTGCTACAACGCTGCGCACTCTGCAAGGCCTCTGATGGCCTCCATTAAGCCACCAAGGCAGTGTGGGACTGGGTCTGTAGGCCGGCACCCAACATGGAGTGCCGGGCTGCACGATGGCGGCCGGGATCACTCTAGCGTGCAGTTACCGGAGCCGAGCCAAGAGTCGTCAAAACACTTAAGATGTGCGGGGCACTGGCAACCTCCCCTTTAACTTCCGAACCCACGAGCGTATGTCGGCTCGTTTCGCGACCCGCGAAGGTGGCGTCGAGATCCGCTCGCGCAGTCTCGCGGGCGCCGGGCAATTTCCCCCGCGGGGCGGAAAAGGGTCGGTGCGTGGCGATGAGGTGTTGCTACGCACGCCAATGATGTCATTGCCGGTTGCGTGGCGGCCCGGGGCAATTTCCTGGGAGCACCCCCCCCCCCCGGGGAAAAAGTGTCATCTGCCCCATTAGCGCCGAATTAGCCTCTGAAAAAGGAGGCAATTTCTCCCCCAAGTTCTTTAGTCTTACAAATGGACTATATTTAGTGGTTGCCATATTTCTTTGATGAGCTAGAACTCCAGCTGAGCGTGAACCTTTCCTGTGCTTTCTGTTTCCAGCTCTGTGTTTGCGCTAGGCCCGTGGGTTGTCTTTCTTGGGTGTTTTCATCCCACTGTTCCCAAGAGGCTGTGTCAGCCATTTTTGTCTGCATCATATTGAGGCTGTCTAACATATATTTTACTCGCACTATCCGAGAAATCCTGGCAACTGTTGCAAGCTGCAGAGTTGAAATCTGGCAGAGGACAGTCCGCGTATGTTGTCACTCACTGAACAAGGCTTCCTGCTTCTGTCGAGGGTTTAGAGGCAGAACATAGGGCCTTAGACACACTCAGTCTGAATAATCTTTTTCCAATTTTCTCTTTTCTTTCCCTCTCTCAAGATGGTCTTTTAATATCCTGTCTACATATCATAACTGAGTCCTGATCTGTAAACTATAACCAAATCTGGCATGGACACGACAGGCCGAATAACCACTTTCTGCGCTGTAATCATTCTATGATTCTAAATAAAGGAGAATAATATTGGATTATTTATGTGTGTAGGATTAATTGATTAATTTTTCTCTGCCCAATATTCCCCCCTTCTGTTTCAACGGTTTGAGTTTTGCAAGGGTACAGTTCCTCTGGTGCCTGGATGCTGAGTGACCGCAGGCTATTCTACCATGAAGGTACAATCGCTGATCCCAATTAATTACTCAATTGATGTCCAAATACGTGCCTTTTCCAGCAGGGGTCACTGGATATCAATCAAGCTCCAGTCTCTTCCCCTCCCTAACCCAAGGGTACGGAGGCCAATTCTAATTCCCCAACTGCTGAAATAGATTGAATTACACAGATTTCGAAATTAACATGGGATATTCTATTCTGTCTGTCTCAGTGCAACAGCGGGCAGAGGCTCACCCACTGAGCTATTGACGATAACTACAAGTAGGATTTATTTAGCGACGGTTAATGCTTCCCGGGCAGAATCTATCATCAATTGTTACTTGTAATGGTTGGTCGGAGCACAACTGGAGTACTCATACGGTTCTGGCCACTATTGACCAGAAAGCTAACTGGATCAGCCACACAAATACTGTGGCTACAAGAGTAAGTCAGAGGCTGGGTATTCTGCAGTGGGTGTCTCACCTCCTGACTCTCCAAAGCCTTTCCACCATCTACAAGGCACAAGTCAGGAGTGCGATGGGATACTCTCCACTTGCCTGGATAAGTGTAGCTCCAACAACACTCAAGAAGCTCGACACCATCCAAGGCAAAGCAGCCCGTTTGATTGGCACTCTATCCAACACATTAAATATTAGCTCCCTCCGCCACCAGCGCACCGTGGCTGCAGTGTGTACCATCTAAAACAACTGGAAAAGGCACTTAATTGGACATCAATTGAGTAATTAATTGGGATCAGCTATTGTACTGCAGCAACTCTCCAAGGCTTCTTTGACAGCACCTTCCAAACCTATAACCTCTACCACCTCGAAGGACAAGGGCAGCAGGCGCATGGGAACACCATCACCTCTAAGTTACCCTCCAAGTCACACACCATCCTGACTTGGAAATATATCGCTGTTCCTTCATGGCCGCTGAGTCAAAATCCTAGAACTCTCTACCTAACAGCACTGTGGAAGTACCTTCACCACGCGGACTGCAGCAGTTCAAGAAGGTGGCTCACGACCACCTTCTCAAGGGCAATTAGGGATGCTGGTCTTGCCAGTGATGCCCACATCCCAGGAACGAATAAAACAAACAAGGGATCTATCTAGGCAGGACCGATCAAAGTTGGCGGGTGAATTCTGAAGGACAACTTGAGAAGTTAAAGCAGTTCAGCTTTGAAAAGTGTGGCTCAGAGGGGAACTTACAGAGGTATGTAAGATACTTAACTGAATAGGGAAAGTAAACCTCGAACAATAAGTAAAACTTCTATTGGCAGAAGGGTCAATAACCAGAGGACACAGGTTTCAGATAATTCGCAAAAGAACTAGATGGGAGATGAGGATTTTTTTTTAAACACAGCGAGTGGTTAGGATCTGGAATACGCGGCCTGAAAGGGCGGTGGGAGCAGATTCAATGGTAACTTTCAAAAGGGAATCGGATAAAAAGTTGAAGAAGAAAAATTTGCAGGGCTATGGGGAAAGAGCAGGGGAGTGGGACTACTTGGAGAGCTCTTTCAATAAGCTGGCATGGGCACGATGGGCTGAATGGCCTCCTTCTGCGCTACATGATTCTAATACTTTAAGATTCACCAGGGCTGTAAGGAGCAGAGTTGCGAAACAAGTTTAGGGCCAGATGTCAGGAATTATTTCTTCACCGAGATGATAATCAACAGCTGGAAGGAGTTGCCAGGAAGGGTGGTTGAGGCCTGGACAATGAACCCATTTAAGAAAAACAGACAGATGCTGCAATAGCCAGATGGTTGGGTTGGTATTTGAGAGACATGAGATCAAATAGACTGTGGGACCTTGTTCATCTGACACTATCCTGTGATCCTGCAAAAGTGTCACTGGGAACTATAGTGCTTATTAAAAGTCAAATTTATCATACAGTTTAAAGTTTAATGAGCAATAATTAAATGTTATTTATACTATCATACAACACAGATCAGCAAATTAGATATTTGAACAGAATTTTTAAAAAAATGAATAAACAGAATATATAATATGGGGCATCAATCACACTTCATCTCTGTAATTATGTTCAAATTAGATTGCTCCTCAGGAAATTCTATCAAACATGTTAATCCATTTAAAGCCATTTTTTCACATCTGAGAAACAAGCACTTGTTAAGAATTTGACATCAAATTCTTCATGTTGGACATTAACCCATTTGCAGCCACTCACAGGTAGGAAGAGAAACCTTAGGGCCCAAAATTGATGGTCTTGCCGCTGACTGCCGCCAACATTCCTCTTCGAGTTGCGTCCAGTGTCACTTTCCATTTGGGCTGGAGCGGGCGGGAGGGGAGATCCGCCGGGAACTGCCCGCTAACGTCAGCGGGCGGCCGAGTGGCGTAAGTGGACTCCTGCCCGCCGAGATGCCAGATTGATGCGGGCGGGAGTCGGTGCCAGAATGGGGGTGGACCGCTGGCTAGAGGCTGGTCTGTTCCCACCGTGAGCATGAAGATCTGAAAAAAAGGTGAGTGAACATTTTATAATTTTTTTCTTTGCAGGGACTAACCTGGATGGGGTCCCCTGAAGGTCTTCCGATGTTTTTTTTTTATTATGCTCTCCCTTTTCAGGTCTTCGACCCTCCGTGGGCCCGACTCCATCCTCGGCGGCACTTGGGCAGCAAGCGCCTTTGTTGCCGAGATTGGGAGCTCCCGCCGGCTGCCGCCCAGATTGGCAGCATAAGTCCCTCTTTTGCCGCCTGCCGGCCTTTGAAGGACCTTTTCGCTGAAAACTCCGTCCAAAGTACCGTCAGGTACCTCGGCGGCCATCGGCGATCCTATGGGCGGCACTTGGGCGGGCGGGGGCCTTCGCCAATTTCGGCCCCTTTGGATTTCGACACGTTGATGCTTTTGAGCTCCTATTTTCAAAATCGTTTTTTTTTTGTCCAGCACTCTGAAATACCGGAATGTTCTAAAATCACGATACTGCTCAATCGTGATGCTCTTTCTCCCTCCTATATTTTCCCTGCATTGAAGATTCATTGCCCCATCTCCAAATCGAATCTAAGCTATCAAACCTGGAATTCCTTACCCTGCTCGCCCCTACCCACACTAAGGTATTCTCGTCCTTCTACAATCTATCGGGTTTCAAAACCCAACTTTATAGTAAAGAAAAGAAAGAGACTTTCATTTGTGTAGTGCCTTTCACAACCTCAGGACGTCCCAAAGCACTTCACAGCCATCAAAATACTTTATATGAAAACATGGCAGCCAATCTGCTGACACAGCAAGATCCCACAACAGCAGTGAGATAAATGATAAGGTAATCTGCTTTTTTATTTAGTGACGTTGGTTGAGGGGAGAATATCGGCCCCTGCTCTTCTTCGAATAGTGCCATTTTATCTTTTACGTCCAACTCAGAACAGACAGGGCCTCAGTTATGTTTAGCATCACCTAAGCATTGCTTCTCCATATCCCTTGTCTTCTCTCCTACTCTTTCCAAACTTACTGGTGTCCTCTGCCGTGGGTTTTGACCCTTTGACTAAGCTTCTTAGAGAAATAAAAATGTAAAGCCTGACAAGCAGAAGATAAGCTGCACAAAACGAGAGCAAAAACCATTTGGGCCTCAAAAATTTTATTTCTGCTGTGCTTTTATTAGGCCACGCTCTTCAATAAAGTGTCGTGGATTGAATTCATCTTGAAGGAGTTTGTCACTAAATAATGCTTCAAACCAATTCTAAAGCCACTTAAATTCTCTCAGCAACTGACAAAAGTGGAGGCCAGACCTCAAAGCCTAGTTCAGCAACAGGTCTCTGAATGCCAGCACTGCACTCTTCTCCAATCAGCACTAGATTGGACTCTTCCACAATGCAACACTCTTCATTAAGTAAGGAATACCTACTTTCTTAAGTCCTGAAGTATTAACAATTCATAGCGGAGGACTGGACTTTTACATGGTTACATTCTATTCACAAGTACCTTATACATACAGATGAAATCCCGCTCAATTCGAATGCAGTCCTTAAGTAAACCATGTGCAGTAAATACTAGTTGGTAGTTCATCAACTTTAGGAGCCGCAGTCACTTTTGTACAATCTACAGGATGTGCCGCAGTAACTCATTAAGGTTACTTCAACAGCGCCTCCCGCCCCTACGAGAAACACAAGAGTAGCATACTTGTGGGAATGTCATCACCTCCATGTCACACGCCATCCTATCTTGGTAATATATCGCTGTTCCGTCATTGTCACTGGATCAGTGACCTGGAATTCCCTCCGAACAGTGTTGTGGGCGTTCCATAATCACAAGGCCTACCACCAGCTACTCAGAGAAACTAGGGATGGGTAATAAATGCGGCCTTACCAACATCACCTGAGAACAAGTTAAAAAAATGGAATTAAAGTTGTTTAGGACAATTCCTGGCACAGCGTTGACTGGAATCACACTGACCTATGATACTGGTGGACAAGAGATTAAGAGGCAGGTTTCTGAAATGAGAAGGAGTTACTCTAACCAAATCCTTTTATACTTGAAGTGAGACACAAGTTCCTTTACATGTCGGTTTGTTGACTTTAAGAGTGCTTTTGATTCAAAGGTCAGAGGCAAGAGATGTCTGATCTTTTGACTAAGATAATAGAACTTTACGAGATCTCCTTACTCTGTGCTGTGTGAAGATGGATACCTACAGATCAGAGAAGCCACGAGGAATAAATTCCATCCAGTCACCTATTTGTGATTTATGCACATTAATGTTTCAAAATGGGATATTATACCAAAAGATTCAAATACATTTTTAAATATATTGTACCAAAATAATACACGCTCCAATTTTAGTACAGTGAAGAGCATGTATTTATATATCCACTTCTATTGGACATCCCAAAACACTTCACACATATGGTAGAATTCTTTGGGGTTTTTTTTGCTATTGGAGTGTGCACATTGCCTGCATAGACTTGCAAAGTCAACAGTTTTAATGATGAGTTTCCACTAATGTTACAGCGCTTGGAGATTCATTAGTATGTATTGTTTTTCCAACTGCATGCAATCTACGCAAACCACATAGACCGTGCAAGATGTACAACCCTAGTTTTTACCCATGTTCAGAGTAATGTTTAATAGCTGTGACTGTCACTGGCATGGATCTCATGGTGGTTATGAAACTGCTTTTATTTGCAGAATTATTAGAATTAATTTTTAGAATGTTTCTGAACATAGAAAGCGTAGGTTAATCTATAGAAGTGTAAGTTTACCTATAGAAGTGCAGGCATATCTATAAAAGCTGATGTGTACTTAGAGCATGAGTAGAGATTATAAACAGAGGATCTGAATATTAACAACCCAGTCATTTATTTCCATTTCATCTTCTTCCTTCCTCCTCTTGCTGTGATATGTCCTCTAGCGCCTCAACCAAAAACCTATTCTTCCTCTGTGACCTAGACAGTGTATGTTGACAGGCTATTTGGCTGTGCAAGTCAGCACAATCCTGTCCTCATCCTTCTGCAATGTTCACTTGCAGTCACAGTAGGGGTAGAGATAGAGATCAGAAGTGATCTGGTCATTATTGCTGTCTCAAGACCAAGGACACTGGTGCCAATGGCAGAGGTACAACTTGGGTCCCACCAAAAATATAGGCAAGAGTTTTGATTCTATTTATTCTTGGTATGTGGGTGTCACTGGCATTTATTACCCATCCCTAATTGTCCTAGACCACTTCAGAGGGCAGTCACGAGTCAACCACGTTTGTGTGAGACTGGAATCACATATAGGCTGGACTCGGTGACGACGGCAAGTTTCCTTCCCTGAAGGACATTAGTGGGGAAGTTGGATTTCACGGTCACGTTCACATTATTTTAACTGAATTCAAATTCTCAAACTGGGACTGGGAACTCACCTTCAGCTGGATTCCAGGTCTATTGGATTGCTATACCAGTAACATAGTCACTACACTACAGACTTGGGACCTTTGTAATCTGTATGATTCAGTACCACATCAGGTGATGCATTTATTCACCAAGCCATTGAGGAGATTATCTCATCCTTTCATGAAACAGCCCATTAAAAGATCCTTCAATTGAGATGGCATCCTCACTGCTTTCTCTCCTCCCAGCTATGCCCACCCCCTCCTTTTACTTAACTTCTTCCTCCTCAGACAATATGATGGCACCTACTTCAAAAGGATTCAGACATGGTGTGGGATGTTGATGAATCATCCAAGTAGATTTGAAAGTATAATTTATGAATATATTACTTTGAAGTTATCATTATCCGAGGAGATTCTTTGCTGAAGACTGCTGGAAAGAAATTGAAGTGTATACATTTGCTCACCAAATTTATAGAGTCCAAATCAAAATGGAGGCATGTAATATCATATTGACATCAATATCATTCTAGCTTACAACACACAATTGATACTTTTCTACAGTGTATGATTTATATGCATTTCTAGCAGTAACCAACCTAGAAATGACTGTTTGCAATTTTAGTGCACGAATATTTAACACATTTGTTTGATGTATCTCCTCCGCTATTTAGAGTGGCTGTTAACTCAGTTATTTGGCTCAGTGGGTAGCACTCACCCATTTTAGTCAGAAGGTTGTAGATTTGAGTCCTACTGCAGAAACTTGAGTACATAATCTAGGCTGACACTCCAGTTCAATACTGAGGGAATGCTGCACTGTCGGAGGTGCCGTCTTTTAGATGAGACATTAAACCGAGGCCCTGTCTGCTCTCTCAGGTGAATGTAAGAAATCCTATGACACTATTTCGAAGAAGAGCAGGGGAGTGCTCCCCGGCATCTCATCAATATTTATCCCTCAATCAACTTCACTAAAAAAACAGATTATCTGGTCATTATCACATTGCTGTTTGTGGGAGCTTGCTGTGCACAAATTGGCTGCCGTGTTTCCTACATTACAACAGTACCTGCACTTCAAAAGTAAAGTGCTTTGGGATGTCCTGAGATTGTGAAAGGCACTATATAAACAGAGTAACTATTTATACTGTTCTTTGGACTCTGCCCCCGATGCCTGCCGCCCAAAACCGGAATCGGAAGTAGGGCCCCGCAATTGACCACGTTGTTCTTCCGAGCGGCAGAGAGGAGAGAGGCGGGGAGAGAGAGGCAACGGGGAGAGAAAGGCAATGGGGGGAGAGAGGCGGCGGGGGAGAGAGGTGGCGGGGGGAGAGAGGTGGCGGGGGGAGAGAGGTGGCGGGGGAGAGAGGTGACGGGGGGAGAGAGGTGGCGGGGGGAAGAGAGGTGGCGGGGGAGAGGGCTTCACAGGGGGGGAGAGAGAAAGAAAGCTGGAGAGGAGATTGCAGTGGAGAGAGGGAACTCAGGTCCCCTGGTCCTGATGAAATGCATCCCAGGGTATTAAAAGAGATGGTGGAAGTTATAGCAGATGCATTCATTATAATCTACCAAAATTCAATGGACTCTGGGGAGGTACCATCGGATTGGAAAGCAGCTAATGTAATGCCTCTGTTTAAAAAAGGAGGCAGACAAAAGGCCGGTTAGTTTAACATCTGTAGTGGGGAAAATGCTTGAAACTATCATTAAGGAAGAAATAGCGGGACATCTGGATAAGAATAGTGCAATCAAGCAGACGCAACATGGATTCATGAAGGGGAAATCATGTTTAACTAATTTACTAGAATTCTTTGAGGATATAACGAGCATGGTGGATAGAGGTGTACCGATGGATGTGGTGTATTTTACATTTCCAAAAGGCATTCGATAAGGTGCCACACAAAAGGTTACTGCAGAAGATAAAGGTACGCGGAGTCAGAGGAAATGTATTAGCATGGATAGAGAATTGGCTAGCTAACAGAAAGCAGAGAGTCGGGATAAATGGGTCCTTTTCAGGTTGGAAATCGGTGGTTAGTGGTGTGCCACAGGGATCGGTGCTGGGACCACAACTGTTTAGATAGGTTAAACGAATGGGCTAAGGTTTGGCAGATGGAATACAATGTCGGAAAGTGTGAGGTCATCCACCTTGGGAAAAAAAACAGTAAAAGGGAATATTATTTGAATGGGGAGAAATTACAACATGCTGCGGTGCAGAGGGACCTGGGGGTCCTTGTGCATGAATCCCAAAAAGTTAGTTTGCAGGTGCAGCAGGTAATCAGGAAGGCGAATGGAATGTTGGCCTTCATTGCGAGAGGGATGGAGTACAAAAGCAGGGAGGTCCTGCTGCAACTGTACAGGGTATTGGTGAGGCCGCACCTGGAGTACTGCGTGCAGTTTTGGTCACCTTACTTAAGGAAGAATATACTAGCTTTGGAGGGGGTACAGAGACGATTCACTGGGCTGATTCCGGAGATGAGGGGGTTACCTTATGATGATAGATTGAGTAGACTGGGTCTTTACTCGTTGGAGTTCAGAAGGATGAGGGGTGATCTTATAGAAACATTTAAAATAATGAAAGGGATAGACAAGATAGAGGCAGAGAGGTTGTTTCCACTGGTCGGGGAGACTAGAACTAGGGGGCACAGCCTCAAAATACGGGGGAGCCAATTTAAAACCGAGTTGAGAAGGAATTTCTTCTCCCAGAGGGTTGTGAATCTGTGGAATTCTCTGCCCAAGGAAGCAGTTGAGGCTAGCTCATTGAATGTATTCAAGTCACAGATAGATAGATTTTTAACCAATAAGGGAATTAAGGGTTACGGGGAGCGGGCGGGTAATTTGGAGCTGAGTCCACGGCCAGATCAGCCATTATTTTGTTGAATGGCGGAGCAGGCTCGAGGGGCTAGATGGCCTATACATGTTCCTAATTCTTATGTTCTTATGTTCTTATAAGATGGATCACGTTCTTCCAATCTCTTTTATACCCACATCCGATTTCTCGGAAAGCTTGGTGAGTGTGTTACAAGGGACATCGTTGGAGTGGATGATATCCAGAAGTCACGACACTGTCACTATTCACTTCATACCCAATAAACCTGTTAACACTCCGTGACCCACACACAGTGCCCCATCTATGATGGGGGGGGGGAGGGGGAGGCGGCGTAAGGCTATGCACTTGCGCTGGTTAAGGGATTTCGGCTGGTACTTGAGAGGCTTTTGCTGGGTTGGTGCAGATCTATCCTCTCTGGCTTCTGAAGTCAAAATGGATCGAATTACAATTTGCAAAGTCAGTTAGAACTTGTGCTGGGTGGTTCGAGTTACACATTCCAAAGAAACTTCAGGCTTTGGCTTATCCTCCAAGGGGACCAATCAGGAATAGGTGATGTGATAATGGAGAGCCAATCAGAGACAAAGCAGCCATTTTGGCAGTACAAATAAACACGTTCCTATATGAATGCAAGTTCTTTCCTTCTTTATTTCAACTGGCTTTACTTCTCCCATAATGGCCAGAGGGATGACATAGAAATGTGCCAAGTGTTCACACATTAATATTACAAACAGTAATGTCCAGGCTGCATCGTTGAAAAAGAAGTTACCAGATTGCAGGGGTTCGGTAGATGTGTTCTGCCTAGTATTCTTGAGGTACTGAAGTGCTGTTGTTGGTGTCACAATCAATCGATTTTTCAGTAGTGCAGAGAAAGAAAGACTTGGATTTATATCGCGCCTTTCACGACCAGCAGACAAAGGGCTTTACAGTCAATGAAGTACTTTTGGAGTGTAGTCACTAGAGCCATCCTTGTCACCATTTTGTACAGTGTGTTACTATAAATTTGAACATAGGCCACTTAATGCCGTTCAGAAGCATCGTACACCTGTGTCGGTGGCTGTGAATTTGATCACAGTTAATTGCAAGGAGCGAGGAAAATCAAGGAGAGGAGGGCCACGCAAATCTCACCAGCCAACCTGCAGCAGCGTCCAGAGCCATGCGAGCACCCCGCTCAGCTAAAGTAGCTACCAGGCCCGGGGACCCCAGAAAAAAGGAGAAAATACCTTGCTCACGTATTAAATAAAGCTCCGGTTCTCCTGTTGTAAAAGGGGATGAATTATAAAGACTAGAAAATCTTAAGCTTGAGTTTAGAAGGAAAAATGTTAAGGTGGTCTTTATTGAGGTATGTAAAGTATTAAATGGTGTAGATAAGGTGAACTCAGAATAGTACTTCAAGGTAAGTCAGCCCAGTAGAAGAATACATAAACGTAACTCAGATCTTTGAAAAAATGTCTTTTTTCACAGGATGTTAAAAGTTTAATATGATCCAATAGGTAAGAAAGTTCAGGTGGTGGGGAGTTCCGGATGCCATTGGCTAAGTTGGAATATTTGAGGGACCTGTTTAATTTTTTCACCCTTGACGTTTACTTAGAAACATAGAAAATAGGTGCAGAAGTAGGCCATTCGGCCCTTCGAGCCTGCACCGCCATTTGATAAGATCATGGCTGATCATTCCCTCAGTACCCCTTTCCTGCTTTCTCTCCATACCCCTTGATCCCTTTAGCCATAAGGGCCATATCTAACTCCCTCTTGAATATATCCAATGATCTGGCATCAACAACTCTCTGCGGCAGGGAATTCCACAGGTTAACAACTCTCTGAGTGAAGAAGTTTCTCCTCATCTCAGTCCTAAATGGCCTATCCCTTATCCGAAGACTGTATCCCCTGGTTCTGGACTTCCCCAACATCGGGAACAATCTACCCGCATCTAACCTGTCCCATCCCATCAGAATCTTGTATGTTTCTATGAGATCCCCTCTCATCCTTCTAAACTCCAATGTATAAAGGCCCAGTTGATCCAGTCTCTCCTCATATGTCAGTCCAGCCATCCCGGGAATCAGTCTGGTGAACCTTCGCTGCACTCCCTCAATAGCAAGAACGTCCTTCCTCAGATTAGGAGACCAAAACTGAACACAATATTCCAGGTGACCTCACCAAGACCCTCTACAACTGCAGTAAGACCTCCCTGCTCCTATATTCAAATCCCCTATGAAGGCCAACACTCTATTTGCCTTCTTCACCGCCTGCTGTACCTGTATGCCAACTTTCAATGACTGATGTACCATGACACCCAGGTCTCGTTGCACCTCCCCTTTTCCTAATCTGCCACCATTCAGATAATATTCTGTCTTCACATTTTTGCCCCCAAAGTGGATAACCTCACATTTATCCACATTATACTGCATCTGCCATGTATTTGCCTACTCACCTAACCTGTCTAAGTCACCTTGCAGCCTTTTAGCGTCCTCCTCACAGCTCACACCGCCACCCAGTTTAATGTTATCTGCAAACTTGGAGAAATCACACTCAATTCCTTCATCTAAATCATTGATGTATATTGTAAAGAGCTGTGGTCTCAGCACTGAGCCCTGCGGCACTCCACTAGTCACTGCCTGCCATTCTGAAATCCCGACTCTCTGCTTCCTGTCTGCCAACCAGTTCTCTATCCATGTCAGTATATTATCCCCAATACCACGTGCTTTGATTTTGCACACCTATCTTTTGTGTGGGACCTTGTCAAAAGCCTTTTGAAAGTCCAAATACACCACATCCACTGGTTCTCCCTTATCCACTCTACTAGTTACATCCTCAAAAAATTCCAGAAGATTTGTCAAGCATGATTTCCCCTTCATAAATCCATGCTGACTTGGACCGATCCTGTCACTGCTTTCCAAATGTGCTGCTATTTCATCCTTAATAATTGATTCCAACATTTTCCCCACCACTGATGTCAGGCTAACCGGTCTATAATTACCTGCTTTCTCTCTCCCTCCCTTTTTAAAAAGTGGTGTTACATTAGCTACCCTCCAGTCCATAGGAACTGATCGAGAGTCGATAGACTGTTGGAAAATGATCACCAATGCATCCACTATTTCTAGGGCCACTTCCTTAAGTACTCTGGGATGTAGACTATCAGGCCCCGGGGATTTATCGGCCTTCAACCCCATCAA
Organism: Pristiophorus japonicus; assembly: GCF_044704955.1. NCBI lineage: Eukaryota > Metazoa > Chordata > Chondrichthyes > Pristiophoridae > Pristiophorus > Pristiophorus japonicus. Next base: position 102,648,287 of record NC_091994.1, read on the forward strand.
TTTCCCTAACACAATTTCCCGCCTAATAAGGATATCCTTCAGTTCCTCCTTTTCACTAGACCCTTGGTCCCCTAGTACTTCCAGAAGGTTATTTGTGTCTTCCTTCGTGTTTAAGTAACAGCACCTCCCAAACCCCTGACCTCTACCACCTAGAAGGACAGCAGGCCCAGGGGAACACCACCACCTCCACGTTCCCCTCCAAGTTGCACACCATCCTGACTTGGAAGTATATTGCCGTTCCATCATTGTCAAAATCCAGGAACTCCCTCACTAACAGCACTGTGGGAGCACATTCACCACATGGACTGCAGCGGTTCAAGAAGGCGGCTCACCACCAGCTTCTCAAAAGAAATTAGGGATGGACAATAAATGCCGGCTTTGCCAGCGACACCCACATCCCATGAATAATTTTTTAAAAAATTGCACAGAACTAGTGGGTACAGAAACCTGGTCAGGAGACAATATAGCATTTCTCAGAGAGTAGAAAGTTTGTTTCCATGGTTCATGATGATGCAGTAAAGAATGCAACATTACACTTATCGTGAGTGTATTGTAGAGCTCTCCCTCAAACAAGACACCGGAACACCACCTATTGAATGACAAAATTGGGAACATAGGAACAGGAACAGACCATCCAGGGTTGATGTGCCTAAACTCCATTTACTCGCCTTTGCTGCATACTTAATATTCATTCTCAGGATGTGGGCATCGCTGGCAAGGCCGGCATTTATTGCTCATCCCAAGATGTCCCCTTCCTCACTTTTGCATTCCAGCCCCCTTGAGATAAAGGCTAACATTCCATTCACCTTTTTGATTTTATGCTTTGATTATTTTCGAGTTTGATGGAGCTTGCTGCGTGTTTTAGTTCAAAAGGACATAGGGTCGAAGTGATGGAGTCAGCAGCAGGAATTGGAGTCTGCGCTGTCACCTGGGCAGAAAGCATGCAGCAAAACAAACAGTATCAGAGGAAAATTATCCCAGCCTTGTTAAAATGACAATGAATTAATCCTCCAGCAAACAGCCATGCAAGCTGTCACTACTCCCAGAGCAATAGGGAACTGAGAATTAAAATCAAATTAACGTATCGTAACAGGATTCCTAAAAACTAGCAACCATATGGGAGAGAACATTGTGCACATTGCAGATTACCTGCACGCTCGCAAATCGCCACCCCCTTTCCAACAGTGGACTAGGGTTACATTTTGGAAGGATACAAGGCTGCAATCTAACTAGCCCAAGAACCCCAGAAGACATCTACGGTATAAAACTGCATCTGTGTCTTCTGTTGCTGTAAACCTGTGTCAGAAATGAGATATAATTGACTATCACCCCAAAGCAAAGCAGCTGTTGCCTGACTGGTACAATTAGCCTGGCGCTTGAATTAAGATCCAGTTCCGTCTTCCTTAGAGTGTAAGAATTTTTTAGGAAGAAGAGAAGGCCATTAGGGCCAAAATATCCCTCCCTTTTTCAGAGATCAGTCCCACCTACCTGCTTTCTCTCCCTCTTTCTCAACCCTTCTCTGTCCAGAAACTTATCTAATTATCTTTTGAATCCATTGATGCCATCTGCTTCAAAGGCTTTCCCGGATACCTTTTTCCATAACTCTATTTCTTCCTTCACTCCCCCTTTCCCACCCCTGAAACACTCATCTTCACTAGCCGGGCTGTCAGTGTCAACCCTCCCACTGCCTCCCCACCTTCCAGTCTTCCCCTTGCAGAAACTCTTACTGCTTCCCTGACGATCCCAGTTATGAAACCCTACTCCACTCATGAAACCCTACTCCACTCATTCAGCCTGCTCCGTTCCTTCTCCTTCAAACATCCAGTTGTCTCTTTCCGCATCCTAATCTAAAAGACAATCCTATCCCACATTAGAGCTAGGTAAAAGAGGCAGATGACATGCAGTGATTAATACCAAACCCACGGCTGGTTCTATACTGTGTGTTAAAAGGGTCAATCTCTTCTTGACAAATGGGTTTGTTTTAAATTGAGAAACCAAGTTGAGGGGCCTGGTGCAGGATAACACCACGTTTGAAAAACAATGAGGGAGCATTAGACAAATCAAGGATTGGGGAAGGTGTGACACCGAGCTTATGGGTGAGAAGGTTGAAGGAGGTGTGGAGTCCCACAATTCTGAGGCCGTTGGGAAGCATCAGCTAAAGTGCGAGATGGCACGATGAGAATTGGGGGAAGATTTTATGAATTAGGGCTCCCGATGCAGAGCTTTGCATGACGGGAGCGTATTTCGGGGATTTGGGTGTGGGTTCTAGGGCGGTACGGACGTTTTTGCGTTGTTTGCAATGAATGGACGGAATATCGTGAGGGATGTGCCGGCCGGCGGGACTGAATATCCAGGAGGCGGAGCCCCAACTCGTAATAACCCCCCCTCCCCCAGATTTCAACACCACGAGGAATCAGTAAAGAGGAAGAAATATAGTGGGCACAAGAGTGGTTCTCTTAGAGGAACAATGGCCATAGTGGAGAGCGAGACATGAAAGGGACACAGCTCTTTGGTTTGGTGATAGAGAATCTTTTCCCAAGAAGTGTTTTAGCACAATTTATTTCAAATCATCTGCAAACTAAAATTGGTTTGTGAAGACAATGCACTTTAAGACTATATGACTGATTGGACCATGGAGGATTGTTATTAACCCTTTCTAACACCGGACCACTTTGTTCCTCCTTCCTTCTCTCGCCTCTGAGTCGGAAGGTTGTGGGTTCAAGTCCCACTCCAGTGACTTGAGCACAAAAAAAAATCTAAGCTGACACTCCAGTGCAGGGGGAGCGTTGCGCTGTCAGAGGTGCTGTCTTTTGGATGAGACGTTAAACCGAGGGCTCGTCTGCTCTCTCTCTCAAGTGGACATAAAAGATCCTGTGGCACTATTTCGAAGAAGAGCAAGGGGAGATATCCCTGGTGTCCTGGCCAATATTTATCCCTCAATCAACATAACAAAAAAAACGGATTATCTGGTCATTATCACATTGCTGTTTGTGGGAGCTTGCTTGTGTGCAAATTGGCTGCCGCATTTCCCACATTGCAACAATGACTTCACTCCAAAAGTACTTAATAGGCTGTAAAGCGCTTTGAGACATCCGGTAGTCATGAAAGGCGCTATATAAATCCAAATCTTTCTTTCTTTCTTTCATTCATTCACATTTTGATGCTTATGAAAGTGAGGGACCTCAATGCTGAACATTTTTGTAACCCACTGTCCACATCATGCATTCCCAGATGAGGTATCAGGCTGGAGATGTCGAGTAATACCCCAACATTTCCTTAACAGTATTCTCCAGTGTGACATTTTCCATTTCCTACATCAGCTATGGTCTGGCTGAGCAGTACGACAAATTTAGTGCCAAAACTGTGCGGATTTACTCAAAATCTGAGCTATGTTAGGACTGCCCAAACTCATTTCGCATAGGACCTTAACAGCCAACAGAGAGAGGAGACCGTGCTGGATTTGAACCTGCATCATTGAGTGAAAGAGTAGTTTGTTAACCTATCTGGTTTATAATTTTGCACTGTTTTGTTTCTTCGTTGCAAAAGAGGCTTTCCTTGACTTCTCATCACGATGGGCCGAAATGGCCTCCTTCTGCACTATAAGTGCCCCACCAAGTGTGGCACTGAGCTGCACCCAATAGGAAGATCCCAGTTATGCGACCTCAACCAGGTTGACCTCAGTATCCTTGAGCTGAGAGGGCAAAAATCAGTCAGAAGCTCCTACTCCTAGTCACAATTCAGTCCAGACAAGGAGAGGATTGGCCTCATCTCTGATACCTCCCCATGGTCAAGTAACCTAGTGACCGTAGCCTGGTTCATAGAAACATAGAAACATAGAAAATAGGTGCAGGAGTAGGCCATTCGGCCCTTCTAGCCTGCACCGCCATTCAATGAGTTCATGGCTGAACATTCAACTTCAGTACCCCATTCCTGCTTTCTCGCCATACCCCTTGATCCCCCTAGTTGTAAGGACCTCATCTAACTCCTTTTTGAATATATTTAGTGAATTGGCCTCAACAACTTTCTGTGGTAGAGAATTCCACAGGTTCACCACTCTCTGGGTGAAGAAGTTCCTCCGCATCTCGGTCCTAAATGGCTTACCCCTTATCCTTAGACTGTGACCTCTGGTTCTGGACTTCCCCAACATTGGGAACATTCTTCCTGCATCTAACCTGTCTAACCCCGTCAGAATTTTAAATGTTTCTATGAGGTCCCCTCTCATTCTTCTGAACTCCAGTGAATACAAGCCCAGTTGATCCAGTCTTTCTTGATAGGTCAGTCCCGCCATCCCGGGAATCAGTCTGGTGAACCTTCGCTGCACTCCCTCAATAGCAAGAATGTCCTTCCTCAGGTTAGGAGACCAAAACTGTACACAATACTCCAGGTGTGGCCTCACCAATGCCCTGTACAACTGTAGCAACACCTCCCTGCCCCTGTACTCAAATCCTCTTGCTATGAAGGCCAACATGCCATTTGCTTTCTTAACCGCCTGCTGCACCTGCATGCCAACCTTCAATGACTGATGTACCACGACACCCAGGTCTCTTTGCACCTCCCCTTTTCCTAATCTGTCACCATTCAGATAATAGCCTGACTCTCTGTTTTTACCACCAAAGTGGATAACCTCACATTTATCCACATTATACTTCATCTGCCATGCATTTGCCCATTCACCTAATCTATCCAAGTCGCTCTGCAGCCTCACAGCATCCTCCTCGCAGCTCACACTGCCACCCAACTTAGTGTCATCCGCAAATTTGGAGATACTACATTTAATCCCCTCATCTAAATCATTAATGTACAATGTAAACAGCTGAGGCCCCAGCACAGAACCTTGCGGTACCCCACTAGTCACTGCCTGAAATTCTGAAAAGTACCCATTTACTTCTACTCTTTGCTTCCTGTCTGACAACCAGTTCTCAATCCATGTCAGCACACTACCCCCAATCCCATGTGCTCTAACTTTGCACATCAATCTCTTATGTGGGACCTTGTCGAACGCCTTCTGAAAGTCCAAATATACCACATCAACTGGTTCTCCCTTGTCCACTCTACTGGAAACATCCTCAAAAAATTCCAGAAGATTTGTCAAGCATGATTTCCCTTTCACAAATCCATGCTGACTTGGACCTATCATGTCACTGCTTTCCAAATGCACTGCTATGACATCCTTAATAATTGATTCCATCATTTTACCCACTACCGATGTCAGGCTGACCGGTCTATAATTCCCTGTTTTCTCTCTCCCTCCTTTTTTAAAAAGTGGGGTTACATTGGCTACCCTCCACTCTATAGGAATTGATCCAGAGTCAATGGAATGTTGGAAAATGACTGTCAATGCATCCACTATTTCCAAGGCCACCTCCTTAAGTACTCTGGGATGCAGTCCATCAGGCCCTGGGGATTTATCGGCCTTCAATCCCATCAATTTCCCCAACACAATTTCCCGGCTAATAAGGATTTCCCTCAGTTCCTCCTCCTTACTAGACCCCCCGACCCCTTTTATAACCGGAAGGTTCTTTGTGTCCTCCTTTGTGAATACCGAACCAAAGTACTTGTTCAATTGGTCCGCCATTTCTTTGTTCCCCGTTATGACTTCGCCTGATTCTGACTGCAGGGGACCTACGTTTGTCTTTACTAACCTTTTTCTCTTTACATATCTATAGAAAGTTTTGCAATCCGTCTTAATGTTCCCTGCAAGCTTCTTCTCATACTCCATTTTCCCTGCCCTAATCAAACCCTTTGTCCTCCTCTGCTGAGTTCTAAATTTCTCCCAGTTCCCAGGTTCGCTGCTATTTCTGGCCAATTTGTATGCCACTTCCTTGGCTTTAATACTATCCCTGATTTCCCTTGATAGCCACGGTTGAGCCACCTTCCCTTTTTTATTTTTATGCCAGACAGGAATGTACAATTGTTGTAGTTCATCCATGCGGTCTCTAAATGTCTGCCATTGCCCATCTACAGTCAACCCCTTAAGTATCATTCGCCAATCCATCCCAGCCAATTCACGCCTCATACCTTCAAAGTTAGCCTTCTTTAAGTTCTGGACCATGGTCTCTGAATTAACTGTTTCATTCTCCATCCTAATGCAGAATTCCACCATATTATGGTCACTCTTCCACGCATTAACCGCCAAATGACCAATCGGAAACTGCTGTTGTCTCCTGACATGAGTTACAACTTTCAGGAGAGGAGAAAGCTCATCATCATAGGCAGTCCCTCAAAGCGAGGATGACTTGCTTCCATGCCAAAAAGGAATGAGTTCACAGGTGTTTCAATGAAGGACCTAATATTCCAGATCCCGAAATACATCTTGGAGGGTGGAAGATGCCTGTGCGTGGATTTTTTTAACGTGTGGTGGCCGTTGCACAACAGCCACAACGGGCTTGACAGAGCTAGGTCTTGGTCCAGTGGCAAGGAGAAAGCTGGAGGGAGGAGGAATATAAACTAAAAATAAGTTTAAGTGAACCATTCAGGCTTCTGTTGTTCTTTGTTTTGATGTATTAGGGTCAAGGTTGTGAGGCCCCACACTGCCCGATGGGCCTTGCATGCAGCCAATGCATAGCAGACAATCACCGGCAGGCTGCCTGCGATCTTCTGATGCTTGCTAACCTTTACGTTAGGCTGCATCGGTGGGGCAGGGCCTACTGGTAAAATTAGTATTTGAAGAAAGGAAACATAATGTGGTGAAACCTTCATAATAACTAAGGCATCAACAGCACAATTCCATTCCTTTTTCAAATACTGGGGGAAAAAAAACAACACAGTGCCGGCACTATGTGAATGATGCCACTCACCTGTTTCCATAGAAACGGGCTTTTTTTTGACAGAAGAATGCAGGCCTTTCTCTCTAATGAGGTAAACAGGCATCTTCCCTCAGGCACCCTTAGCAGTGTGCAGCCAGGAGGACCACAGTTACCCACACAGGGAGTCCTCCAGCAGCATAATTGGATGTTATTTAAGTGTACAGGGAAGCAAAAACATGATTTTAAATCAACTGTGCATCCTGTTGTAGCCACTCAAATCGAATTGTTTAAGCTACTAAAAATACAGATTATTTTAAAATAATTCAGACGCTCACGCTATTGTTTTCAGTGCTTCACCTCAGCATACATCAAAGGCTAATTAAGACAGTATTATGCGCTAGCTTATGACATCCTTTGTGACTGTGACAAAGGTAAACTATCCCTCCTCGTCCTTCTGGACATGTCTGCAGCCTTTGACACAGTTGAGCATTCCACCCTTCTCCAACACCTCTCCACCAATGTCCAGCTAGGTGGGACTGCATTTGCCTGGTTCCATTCTTATCTATCTAATCGTAGCCAGTAAATCTCCAGCAATGGCTTCTCTTCCCACCTCCAGCATCGTTACCTCTGGTGTCCCCCAAGGATCTGAGCTTGGCCCCCTCTTATTTCTTATCTATGTGCTGCCCCTTGGCGATATCATCCAAAAACACAGAGTCAGTTTCCACATGTACGCTGGTGACACCCAGCTCTACCTCCCCATCACTTGTCGACTCTTGCTTGGTATCTAAATTGTCAGATTGCTTGTCCGACATCCAGTACTGGATGAGCAGAAATTTTCTCCAATTAAGTGTGGGAAGATCAAAGCTATTACCTTTGGTCCCCGCCACAAACTGCGTTCCCTAACCACTGACTCCAGCCCTCTCCTTAGCATCAAGTTGAGGGTGAACAAGACTGTTCGCAACCAAGGTGTCATATTTGACCCTGAAATGAGTTTCCAGCCACATATCCGCGGCATAACTAAAACCGCCTTTTTCCACCTCCGTAAAATTGCCCACCTCCGCCCCTGCCTCAGCTCTTCTGCTGCTGAAACCCTCATCCATGCCTTTGTTACCTCTAGACTTGATTACTCCAACTCGCCCCTGGCCAGCCTTCCTCATTCCACACTACGTAAACTTGAGGTCATCCAAAACTCAGCTGCCCATATACTAACCCACACCAAGTCACGATCACCCATCGCCCCTGTGCTTTTTGACCTACATTGGTTTCCGGTTAAGCAATGCCTCAATTTCAAAATTCTCATCCTTGTTTACAAATCACTCCATGGCCTTGCCCCGCCCTATCTCTGTAATCTTTTTCAGCCTCACAATCCCACAAGATGTCTGCGCTCCTCAAATTCTGGCCTTTGAACATCCCTCATTATAACTGCTCAACTGCTCGGTGGACATGCCTTCAGCTGTGGGCCCTAGGCTCTGGAACTCCCTCCCTCCCTTTACGCCTCTCTACCTCTCTTTCCTCTTTTAAGACGCTCCTTAAAACCTACCTCTTTAAACAAGCTTTTGATCAGCTGCCTTAATTTCTTCTGTGGCTCGGTGTCAAATTTATCTGCAACACAGTTGTGAAGCGCCTTGGGACGTTTTACTACGTTAAAGGCACTATATAAATAAAAGTTATTATTATTATTTCAGTTTCAATGACTAGCTGCAACAGAAGCCTGCAAAATGTGTAGCACAGATTCTAACGATACGTTACGCAAGAGGGAAAATCAATTTAGATACATTGGGAGATGATTTCCTCTCGCTGTGTTGAGTTAAAGACGTTGTAAATATAACAGGAAGCTTTTTAAATTCACTATTTGTCAGTATGGCGCAATTGGTAGCACTCCAATATCTAGGCTGGCAGTAATGAGGAAGTGCTACACAGTTGTTGCTTGGATAAAGCCCCTGTCTACTTGTTCAGGTTGCGATCCCAAGACATTATTTGAAGAGGAGCTGGGTGTTCTCCTGACGTCCTGGCAACCGCAACAGAAATCGGTCCTTCAAATCTCATTCCTGTTTGTGGGACCTTACGGTGTTTGCTCGAAGGACTGCGCATAGGAAATCTTCCTGCCATGTTTACAGTGGTGCTGGCGCCAAGCAACCAGGGGAAATGTTCTGGTGTGAAAGGCTTCGAGTGGCCTATCGATTTAAATCTGTTAGTTTTCAGCAAGTCCTGGTCCATTCACATGACAAGGTCAATGGCGTGAAGTGGTCTCAGCTTGAGTGATGGGAGGTCCTGAGCAACTCTCCCCCCCCCCATCCCACCTCCACCCCCAACAGACAGATGAGTGGGGGAGCTGTGCCAGCCTGCCCCGTGTCAATGAGGAGCTGCCCCACTGGCCCATAAGAACATACATAAGAAATAGGAGCAGGAGTCGGCCATCTGGCCCCTCGAGCCTGCCCCGCCATTCGATAAGATCCTGGCTGATCTGATCATGGGCTCAACCCCACTTCCCTGCCCGCTCCCCATAACCCTTGGCTCCCTTATCATTCAAAATTATGTTTTGACTCCTCTGCAAAGGGGTCCGAACTGAACCTGAAGCAAAGCAGAGTGAGACTACCTTCTCTGGGGAGTCTAAACCCTCTTTGGTGTGGTGTCAGGTCGGATTATGGCTCAGGGTCAAGGCTGCTATAACTGCAGCGTCGGCCGGAAATCAGGCCACAACAGTTACAGCATAACTTAGATTTTAAACTCACGGAGGGCGCAGAGGTTTTGTGTGCTCAGGGATGTTTATGTTGCCTTGAGACAGTTATGTCAATGAGTGTTGTGAATGCAGCAGCTCCACAGTCCTGCTCTGTTGGCCATCAAGCAACGCTGTAAAATGATTCTACTTCACAGCAATGTTAAGCTTACAGTATAGCTGTGGGGACTGAGGGAACCTGCTTCTGGAGTGAAGCAGTCTGAGATCCCTTGGAAGATATGGACCCCAAAATTCCTTGCATTGCGATTCCCTGACATAATTGTGGGGCCCAAGAGTGTATAGGAAGGACCTATTTCCCTTTGCAGTGGGGTCAAAACATAATTTTGAATGATAAGGGAGTCAAGGGTTATGGGGAGCAGGCAGGGAAGTGGAGTTGAGGCCAAGATCAAATCAGCCATGATCTTATTGAATGGCGGAGCAGGCTCGAGGGGCCAAATGGCCGACTCCTGTTCCCATTTCTTATGTATGTTCTTATGGGCCAGTGGGGCAGACTGGTGCAGCTCCCCCACCCATCTGCCTGTTGGGGAGGGGGTGGGGAAGAGTTGCCCAGGACCTCCCATCACCCCACCCACCCCCTCCCCAAGTTCCAGCCACGGTCTCCTGACCCTGGTCTTTGGGTGTCTCGACCATTTGCCTGGCCTGGAATCTACCAGTGGGGCCCACAACTCCCCTTATGGAGGCCAGTACACCTCCAATCACTCAGCATACCGACCTCGATAGATATGTCGGGTCCCACTGGATCCTGAGGAGCAGGAGTGTAAGATCCCTTGGTTCTGCCCCTTACATGGGGCAATGGAGGTTCCACCCTTACAAAGCAACCAGGCAACTCCCGGAAATTGTGAAGTGGGTCTCTGCCATTTTCTCAGGAGCTCCGCAGGAGTTATGCGGGAGACTGGCGGAGCCTCTGAGGAATTCTGAGCCTATAGTCTCACACGGGTAGGGTATAACTCCAGTGTGGTGTCAAAACTGGTTTAAAACTGCTCAGGCCCATATTTGAAACCTGGATTGATCTGGGTGATTAGAGAGGCGGGTGTTTAACGGTTAGCTTTGCACACGCAGCACACGATATCCCAAGGTATACTTCTGGTGGATGAGACTATGCCAGGGTCACATGAGTGGAAAATGTACCCTTTAACTCTGAGAAGCTCAGTGCTTGCATTTACAAAACACATCCTCAGAACATTTCAAAGTGCTTCACAAGCAATGAATTACTTATGAAATGCAATTATCTTGTGTTGTAGACAAATATATCAGCATAAATGTGCAGAGGTTTCTCTGGGCAGGGGAATTGCAGTTTGAGCTAGACAATATAAACAAGGTACTGGCGGGCTCGATCAACTACTGCAGATATCAGTCTCAGACCAGCATAAAACCCATTGTCCATTGTCAAGCCTCATCTGAGGTGCCAGCCATGGCTCAGTGGGTAACATTCTTGGCTCTGAGTCAGAAGGTTGTGGGTTCAAGTCCCACTCCAGAGACTTGAGCACGTAATCTTGGCTGACTCTCCAGTGGCAGTACTGAGGGAGTGCTGCACTTCTTTTGGATGAGAGGTTAAGCCGAGGCCCTGTCCGCTCTCTCAGCCGGATGTAATAGATCCCCCGGCATTATTCGAAGAAGGGCAAGGCAGTTCTCTGGGAGTGCCATGGCCACTATTTATACCTCAAACAACATCGCTAAAAAAACAGATTAGCTAGTCATTATCACATTACTGTTTGTGGGCGCTTGCTGTGCGCAAAGTTGGCGTTTCCTACATTACAAGATTGACTATACTTCAAAAGAGTTCTTCATTGGCCGTAAAGCATTTTGGGATGCCCTGAGATTGTGAAAGGGACAATATAAGCACAAATTATTCCTTTCTATCTTTATAAACGGGATGGTAGTGCCCTGAAAATGGCAGACAAAGACCTACCACCCCGTTGCCGGCATCGCTGTGGCTGTGGCAATGTTCACCGGGGCCTACCGCTGGGCAGATAGAGCGCCCCCTCTCCCCACCAACGAGTCAGGCTGTAGGCCTATTTAACAACAATTTGTATTTATATAGAACATTTCACGTAGCAAACGTC